>NW_026782361.1:1200000-1800000 GCF_031769215.1 Ylistrum balloti
GGAGGTATATTCTTGAAATAAATAAATGGGGATTGATAACCACCCTCACCATTCATAATGATATTCTTCCTTGGGCTCACTTCAGACCTTACCCTATACATTACCCCTATACATCATAATTCTACATCCCTGCCTTATGTTTCAAGTTCTGGAATAGCCATGATTTAGTTAGGACAGTAAAACATCTACCTGACCCCAAGACTCCAAAATAAATTGCTTCTATCCATTGTTTGATTTTCATTTTATTACTTCAAAGAAAGTTATCAATTAAATTCTATGAGTGGTACCCTTTCACAAAACACATCGAGTACTTCGATGGGTTATGGGTTTACTGGAATGGCCCAAAGCAGATATCAGCTACTGAGGGTATACAGTTGATCTTGATTTCTCATTTATGTACCAGATGAAAGCAGTTTGAACAAAAAAAAAAACTCAGACGATTTATAAATATCTGTTTCGAAAATAGGTATGAGATCAAGAATTCTATTTTACTATTATTTACAAATTTTGAGCAAGGTCTGTGGTGTATACCTACTTTCCCCACTAAATATAGTACATAATAACTGGTTTTAGATTATGGAATGGAAGAGACAAGACACTTCTCACATCAGTTCCAAACTCACAGTCTACACACATGACCACAGCACATGTGACCTTCAACAACCTCATCACACATAAATAAATGAATTACAGACCCAACAACCAACATTTATTATCTGACCCCTAATCTACAAGCAGACCCTTTTATCAATCAACAATTTGAGTACAAAGTTCATATCTCGGTCAGTTCCCACAGTCAATTACCAAGAATTGCTCAGTAAATCTGTTTAGAACATTTACTTAACTTTCCAATCATAAAGCATTTGGAAACAAAACTAAAGCCTTCATAACTGTTTTTTTCACCATTGTCGTAAATTTCGTTACTTCAATTTTTTTTTCCTTTCCAAGTAAGAAAGTTTTTCAAAGCAACAAGCTTTAATACTGACATTCAACCTCAGCAGTGACCTCTTTGTTTTACATTCAATCCTTCAATCCTATTCAGTTATCCAGTGAAACAATTGGCAATTTCCTGTAACAACCATGATACTGCACATGTTTCCTTTTAATAGTATCCCAAGCTACCCGGTTACCAGTACCATCCATCACAATAGCAATAGGACCATTCCATTATTCCCATTATGTAGGAAATGTTTTTCCCTCAAATCACAGTCTTTGGTAAACAGTACACCTGAAGCGTCTCCTCTTGTAATAGTAATGCTGGGTTAGTGAAACCAACACCTGATATTCTTATCACAAGTTCAGCTTTTACAACATAAATATTTTTCCAGTACATCACAGTTACCACTTGGAACGTGTCTCCGAGCCACGTAATACCTGCACCCTCTGTATCTCATCATCAGGCTATCGCTCTAACTTTCCTTACATGTCAATCACTCTTGTTACAGTAGACATTGCAATAGACATCTCCTCTCCGTTAAAAACAGACTTGGCTACAGATACGTCTCTAGTTCTCCTGATTTGACCAACGTAGTTGACAATCTAATACCAAGATTTCTGTCAGTGTTTTAAGGTCTCCTTATGAAGCCTACCAATTCTCTGGGGTAGTTTGGACTTAAAAAAGATATTTATGGGTCTCCTTCCTGTTACTTCCATTAAAATCTTCCTCAGAGCAGATGCTACTTTCCAGATATATTTTTCTAGCTCATTTGATGTGGCCATAACAAGCACACACAACCACAGCTTTTGTAGCCATCAGTTTCTCTGTTAGAGCAGATACGACTACATCAACATTTCTATCCTGCTGCAGCCTTCACCCTATCTCTGTTAGAGCAGACACAACTCCAGTTACCAACAGCACGAATACCTTCACTTTTTTCCTGCTGTAGCCTTCATTCTTCCTCTGTTAAGACACAACTCCAGTTACCAACAGCACGAATACCATGACTTTTTTCCTGCTGCAGCCTTCACTCTCCCTCTGTTCGAGTGGACACAATTCTGGTTACCAACAGCACGAATACCATGACTTTTTTCTCGTGTTGCAGCCTTCTCTCTCCCTCTGTTAGAGTAGACACAAGTCCAGTTACCAAGAGCACAAATACCTTGACTTTTCTCTGTTTCAATCTACACTCTCCATCTGTTAAGACACAACTCCAGTTACCAACAGCACGAATAGCTCAACTTTTCCCTGCAGCTGCAACATCCACACTTCCCCTGTTAGAGCAGGTGTGACTTCCCAGATTTATCCCTCCAGTCATAGCCATCGATTTCTATGTAAAGGCTGACAGGCTGTCAGTTTTTTTAGGCAGGCAGCAGATCTGACTACCAGCACTCTCTAGACCACAGCCTGTTTAGAGTAGCTGTGACTTCCTGTACAGTTCAGCTCTGGATTCCATTCCAGAAAGCACAAGTATCCTACTTCTCCTCTACTGATCTGGGGATTTTAAGTGCCCATGCCTTCACAGAAACATCCCACTCAGGAACATGTGGATTCCTAATGCCAAGTGGACCTCTTAATCTGGTTAACTGGTTAAGTGTCTTTCTCCAGCAATCACCTAGGGAAACATGGCGATGTTCCCTTCTATATCTGTAGACCTTTCATATGGTTGGCGAGCATTGACAGCTGTTGAGCTGACTGTGTAGAGACACAGTATATAAACAAGGTTTTACTCCTTGCCCAAGACAACTGTTCCACCATGTGTAAGCAGCATACATCTGTCTTTCTGTATACAAACCTGTACCTTCTAAAGCTTTACACACCTGTCTCTAAGAGACGGATAAAAAAGTTTAATTTGTTTTTACCAAGTGCTATCTAGGGTATCCCCTCATTTTAAAAATGTCTTATAGAGAACCTTAGATTTGCACATGGATCTTTCCTGTTCCATGAAGAAGAGAACATCCCTTAACGTTACTCTTTTAATCCTTGGTCTGGACGTCTACAACCACAAAAGAAAATAGCAACTTAAATATATCGTTTATGATCTCTCATATATCTGCTATAATTAACATAAATCCAAGCCTATTTCTATATACAAACCAGGAAGTAGAAAGGGAGGAGTTTTAGTATTTGAAAATTGGGATTTATAGAAGACAAGACAGGAAATTTGAAGTACTTACAAATCCAGATTTATAGAAGAAAGGAGATTCAGTGTACTTACAGATCTGGATGATGATGATCCTAAACCATTGGACAGATTCAATCCTCCTGAGCTTCCCTGTGGACAAAACATTTACAAGATCCAATATTCATTGGGATGAAACAAAAGCATTCACATTACCAGAAATAAGTAAGTGATGTGATGAAATTTAAAAAGTTAACTTTTACTTCTTAATGACTAAATGAAAAAAAATGTCATTACCACTTGTGTAGTACTAGTAAAAGTATTACATCCAACATTATCCTGGTCAATTGACCAGGCTTCTGTTGTACACAACTAGGATTCTTGTCAATCAACTAGGCTTCTGTTGTACACAACTAGGATTCTTGTCAATCAACTAGGCTTCTGTTGTACACAACTAGGATTCTTGTCAATCAACTAGGCTTCTGTTGTACACAACTAGGATTCTTGTTAATCAACCAGACTTTCACAAATAGGTTAGTAGTATACTGATGATGTCTATATAAGTTTCCAGATCCACTCTTGAGAAATAGTTATCAATGTTGAACATAATCAGATTATAATCCAAGTTTCATAATTCTTGAAAAAAAATTCCTTTGGGTAACAAGAATTGAACAGTTTGACAATGGAACTTGCATACATACCTGACTTGACTCCCCAAAATCAGTTTTCCGTTTCTTTCGAGGCCCTATTGCTGCTAGTGCTGTTAGATTTGCTTCCGCTTGTCTCATTCGTTCTATCTCAGCTTGTTGTAACTGTAAATACAGAGACACTTAAAGTGTATAATTCATAATTACATAAACAAAGTCACCTTACAATATCTTTATATCTTATAAGCTAGAATTGTACTTTCATGCATTAAATAAAATACCGATAAAAAATAATCCATGAAGCCAATTTCAATCTCTACCTCCATCCTTCCTCACCCACCACTCCTCACATTCGTATCCTTCATCACAAGTCATTAAAAGTAACAGTCTTAAAGACAGATTGTATTTGAATGATAAGAATAAAGAAGGAAACAAGAACAGAAAAAATAAATATAGCAAACCTCTTTGGCCTTTTGTTTAATTTTCTGCTGTTCTGGATCTTCATGTTTTGATCGGCTCTGTCAAAATTAGATATCATAATTACACATACTGACAAACATAAATCAAACACAACTATCTTCTAGACAAAATGATTATTTTACATGATGATGCAAACAGCCAACAAAATATACATACCAGTTAAACTTTACAATTCATACCATGCACAAAAAGCTGAAAATGTTTTACTTTCAAAAGTGTATACAGATATCTCAACATAAATCATCTTTATATATATATCTCTCTTTATTATATTTATGGAGTTGAGTTGGTGTCAGTATACTAGTGAAAGCTTGTTGAGTCAGTAAGAGCTGGTGTTTCAACTGTGTCCAATAGTTGAAGGGACAGAAAACCAACACTGTGCAGGTGTTCAAGTACCACAACATTTGACCAGTACATCATCAACACCCAACACTACTGTCACCATAACATCCACAAAAACCTTCAGAATTTATCTCCCTATCTCCATAGAACTTCATTCATGTACATACAACTTAATAATGTATATACAACTTAAATCATGCATGTTCTCAATTAAGTACATAGCATTTAACACCTTAATTTTGTACATAAACTAAATTCTGTATACAACACAGGAATCCTATATACACAACATAAATCCTGAGCATACACCTAAATTATATGGAGAAATATCCCTCTTACCTTGGCTGCCTTCATTATTTTTTCCCATTCTTGTTCCTCATGCCTTTTCTTTTCTAACTTGTCAAGCTCTTCTATAAACTTTAACTGAGACTTCACATCCTTTGTTACTTCAAACCTATCATTCATCTAAAATAGAAACAGATCTAAAATTAGTAAAATGTGGTAGAGCATAAAGAGTCAATATGGTGAGAAAACTAAGCATCTATAAAATGAGTTTTAAATCTGCTATATGGCATTTGGGCCATAAAAAATGTATTCTACAAACAGTTATGCATGACATTTACCTTTTCATTACTTAAATAATTAAAAGAAAAATTACTCATAATCTCATCTGAATTTTGGCCTTGTCAGCAAATAAATCAACCATGAAATTCTTTGATAAAGTCATTATGATACATGATTAATGTTATTTTTTTTGTTTCTTTGGGTATTTTGAAGAAGAGGAAGTGGTTAGAGGTATTGACACAAGCACATGCAACACCTGTCAACTGCAGGATGAAGATATAAGTGTTTTACAAAAGACTATCAAGTCTATTCGAGTAAAAAAATTTGATGGTTGACATCCCTTAATTTAGCCTGCAGTCCTGGGTGAGATAGATGGATTTACTGGAACAGTCCTCACGTATTCTGTACACCAAGGAATGGATTACTTCATAGAGTTGCTACTACAGACTTACTTTATATATTTCTATTCTATGTTCTGCTATTGTCGCTAACTTTTCTAAAACATCTCGCATCCGTTCCTGAGCAGCATGAGACACAAGATTAATCACATCTGTTGACACCTCGTCTACACCATGTTTCTTTGCTGGAAAAGAAAAGAGTAAATATACTTCAGACATTTGTAGCTTAACACATTGTAAATAACAACATCACAATAGCAGTGATTTTAGAGAATTGCACTATTGTTATTTTACAGAAAGTAATGTTTCATTTACAACATGCAACTTTGTTTTCTGCAGACTCTGAAAATCAACCCCACGGAAAAACTTTTGTTAAGAGGGAATGATATGTGATGGTGTGTGATCATCCCATAGGAACAAGTGATTGTGCGTGTACTACAGTCAAACTTTTATGAATCAAACTTTGATATTTCCAAATTCTCCCTGTATCAATTTTTTATCGAGTTACAAAATTTATTCCTATATATCATTACTAACTTACCCCTTTATGAATCAAAATGTTATAAATCAAACTTTTTGACGTATCCAAGTTTTTTTATGGGCCATTAGCTATGATAACAAAGTCCTTGACACCTCCTTCTTCGAACAAACCGTTTACCTGTGTTAGTGTAAATGTATTTTCACCTCAAGGCAAAATTTCACACACTTCATCAGAGTGCTACCTGACAATGGGATTATGATAGCATGCTGTCATTAGCTCTGTGTTAAAAGATTAATTAAAGACTGAACACAGATTAAAGTTTAATTGCTTACTTACAAGCCAGGACATTTAATCAAAGATAATGGGACGTTGTGTGATGTTCACACTGCCACTATTGCCATAACAGCTAATTCCTGAACACTAGTATGATGATTTTACTCATTCCCAAAGCTTCACTTTCTAGTTTTAAGCATAAAACCATGGGAAACAGTGATTTATCAATCATGTGTTCTATTGATTCAGACTAACCGTTGTCTGAACATCTGGCAGACACTCTAATAATTTTTACGTCCTAACATGTGTGATGTTAGTAATGTCGTTTCTGGACAGAATACATTATGATGTTAATTTGCTTTCTTTTTAATTCATTAGTGCCTCTAATGTTTATGTATCAGGCTTAAAATAATTACTTTGGCAGGTGAAGACCTCTTTAGTGCTGCATGTCGTTTCATTCTATACTGATCCATAAAATACATATCCGGTGTGACATGAATGCACAAATGTATACACAGGCACTCATTGATTTTTCATTGATTTTTATATACAGTTATGTGTGTTTCTCATGAATAAAATGTTTGTCTTGAGATAAAACCCATTATGAATGATTCAAAACCATTATGTATCAAAGTTTTTTTGCAAGTCCCTTGAACATTGAAACATCAAAGTTTGTCAGTCTTTCTGCTTCCTGTAATAACTGTCAAATCCATCGATCAACTATGGAAGAGTCAGTTCCAGTAGCTACCTTACTAACAGGCAGTCAACTGATTGTACTGCAGTTAAGTAGTTATCTTTATCACTGTAGCGATAAAGTTCACAGACATAAAGTTTTTTTCCACTTTTCAGTTTAAACCACAAAATAAAATTTTTTTACACTGCAAAATTTCAAAACATATTTTCTTAGAAGTTTGTATTTCAAAAGACATTTTGTCATCTGGACCTGTAAGTCTCTTACATGTTGACAAGCTGTTAAAATATTAATTTTTTTACCTATAGCACTAATCCGACTTTGTAAAGTTGCATGGTGAAGAAAGGCTTCATCTTTACATGAGCGTATCTGTGTGCCAATGAAATCTGCATTTGTGGCAAGGATATTTTTGGATTCTTCTGACAGGTTCACACCTCCCATAGTTGCTACATCATTGATGTCATCATCATCTCTGTATAAAAACAAACAAAATAAGATAACCATACTAGCAAAACGTTTGATTTGCCTATTTACCATAACATCAAAACTTTTAAACATAGTTTTTTCCAATTATCAGTTGTCATAAAATCTTACTGAAATGAATATATCATTATAACTTGGTCAGTTTTTATTTTCATAAGAAAATCAAGAAGAGGTCCAAGGAAATTTCAATATGACAGATAATTTCTGAAACAATTTCCCAACTAGGTTCCCATCTTGTGGTTAAACAGAAGTTAGATTCACCATTCATGAAATTTTTTTTAAACCAAACTTCAACAGAAGAAGAATTTTTTTTAGAACATACATTTGTCCAATCGGGCCCCACCTCTCTTGACCCAAGGGGCCGGGATCCACTGTTGATTCAGAACTGATTCCCTTTCACCTAAGAATACATCAGACCAAATCCCGGCCATACTTACAGGAGGAGCAGGATTTTAAATGATTTACCCTATTTCCTATATTAGACCCTACCCCTATTGCCCTTGGGGGCTGAGACCTAACAATTATACAAAACTGAATCCCCTTCACCACAGAATGCTTCAGTTCAGACCATGGGCTATATCCATTCATTCCTACAGAAACTTACTTTATTTTCCCTATTGGGTCTTGTCCCTTCTGAACCAATATTCATATAAACATTCCCACAGGATGCTTTGGACAAAATTTGGTAAAAAATCTATTCGGTCGTTCAGTAGCAATTTTTATCAAAACGTTGACAGACACCGGACAAATAACAAATGCTGCACCATGGCATAAGATCACTGGTCCTCAGACCAAGTGTGCTAAAAGGGACAAAAATAAATTTCACAAACCCTAATCACTTATGCACAAATTTTCTCTACAGTGTAGTGAAGGCGATTTGTAAAAAGAGATTTAATAACCCACAAATGAGTACTAACTTGAGGGAGTCATATTTCGGTTTTTCACGGTGACCCGCTGTGCTGCCATGTGACTTTGTTTGTCCCTGTACAGTGTTGACTGTGGGTAGTCCCTGGACCCCGTGAGCCCCATGAGCCCCTGGAACCCGTCCAGTAACCACTGTCTTTGGTATGCTGCCCCGGTTGTGTGCCACACTTTTCTGTATATGCTGCACCTGAATCATCCCTGGCTGACTTTTGGCTGTGTTTAAAAGCTAAATACAACAAAAGACATGAATTATGTACAGATTTATCCAAATGAAAATCATTTAATATCCAGTGAAAAGAAAGCAGATGACAGTGAGATACTTTTATAATCAAGTTGAAACAATAAATTCCTTCATTTCCTGACATTAATGCTGAACTCGGGCCTTTTTATTTTTTTTTAGACAAGTTTTACAGCCTACATATTAATATCAAACCAATTAATTGTGAATGACAACCGTTAATCATTCATATTTTGTCAGAATGTGGCTATAAAGTTTTGTACAGTCAAACCTGCCTAAACGGCCATATTCCCATTAAAGCTTCTTGTTTTGGTTCCTGGTGTAGTACTCTTAAAGTAAATAAATCTCTACATAAAAGCCACCTGTCTTCAAAAGCCATTTTTCTCAGTTGCAGTAAGACGCCTTCATAGACACATTTGATGGTGTTTGTACAATGATTTAAACCATCACAGAGGATCAATACATACTTTTTCTGTGAGGGACTTACATGAGGGATCTGGTTTTGTACTTGGCCCACTGATGTTGCTGCTGAGGGTATTATCACATTTTGCTGCAGGACAGACATAGGTGGTGCTCTTACACCTTCTATTGACATCTTGTTCTGTATCAGTGACTTACGCAAGAGAGGCAGACTTTTCTGGAATCACAAAAGTCACAAATATAACAGGCAGGTTATATCAACAAAGAGGATCAAATATTTATAAACAGAATGAATGATCTAAACAGTATCTTCATACCTGATCCAGTTAAGGACCTGCAATACCTACATACCTGACCCAGTTAAGGACCTGGAATACCTATATACCTGATCCAGTTAAGGACCCGAAATACCTATATACCTGATCCAGTTAAGGACCTGGAATACCTACATACCTAATCTAGTTAAGGACCTGGAATACCTACATACCTGACCCTGTTAAGGACCTGGAATACCTATATACCTGATCCAGTTAAGGACCCAGAATACCTACATACCTGATCTAGTTAAGGACCTGGAATACCTACATACCTAATCTAGTTAAGGACCTGGAATATCTACATACCTGACCCAGTTAAGGACCTGGAATACCTATATACCTGACCCAGTTAAGGACCTGTAATACCTACATACCTGATTCAGTTAAGGACCTGGAATACCTACATACCTGACCCAGTTAAGGACCTGGAATACCTATATACCTGATCCAGTTAAGGACCCGGAATACCTATATACTTGATCCAGTTAAGGACCTGGAATACCTACATACCTGACCCAGTTAAGGACCTGGAATACCTATATACCTGACCCAGTTAAGGACCTGGAATACCTATATACCTGATCCAGTTAAGGACCCAGAATACCTATATACCTGATCCAGTTAAGGACCCGGAATATCTATATACCTGATCAAGTTAAGGACCTGGAATACCTACATACCTGATCCATTTAAAGACCTGGAATACCTACATACCTGATCCAGTTAAGGACCTGGAATACCTACATACCTGAAATAGTTAAGGACCTGGAATACCTACATACCTGGAGTAGTTAAGGACCTGGAATACCTACATACCTGATCCAGTTAAGGACCTGGAATACCTACATACCTGATCCAGTTAAGGACCCGGAATACCTACATACCTGATCCAGTTAAGGACCTGGAATACCTACATACCTGATCCAGTTAAGGAGCTGGAATACCTATATACCTGCAGTAGTTAAGGACCTGGAATACCTACATACCTGGAGTAGTGAAGGACCCAGAATATCTATATAACTGATCTTGTTAAGGACCTGTAATACCTACATACCTGATCCAGTTAAGGACCTGTGATACCTACATATCTGATCCAGTTAAGGACCTGGAATACCTACATACCTGGAGTAGTTAAGGACCAGGCCCCACTTGTATAAAACATCTCAACTTGAGATTTCCTCAAGTCAAGATTTTCCTCAGCTGATATCTCCTCAAAAACGGCTTGTATAAAATTTTCTCAAGGAACAGGAGGAAGTCATCGGCTAGGATGTCCTGAAATTCCTTGAGGAATTTTCATACAAGATATTTTCAAGGAGATATCAGCTGAGGAAAATCTCGACTTGAGGAAATCTCAAGTGGAAATGTTTTATACAAGTGGGGCCTGGAATACCTACATACCTGGAGTAGTTAAGGACCCGGAATACCTATATAACTGATCTAGTGAAGAATAATGTTATGCAACATGATTCCGATGAAAATTAGGTCAATCTTCATACAATATCTCTCAGTTCATAGAAACATAGCCGAGTCAAATATTTCATTTGGTCCTGTTGACTTTGACTTATCCCTATTTTACTGTACCTACATACATGGAAAAGATAAGTATCAGCTGTAGGATCAATCCTGTACAAGCATCCATCCATACATACATATGCTATACCATTGGTCTTACCTATTGTCAGTCAATATGACTTTTCAATGAACAAGAATGTTATATCCAAAGAAATTACTTCTTTTTAATCCAAAAGCAAAATAACTCAGATTTCAAATGTATAAAATCCTATTTCTTAATTCAGATATTCTGAGTTTATTGCTTCATCATAACGATAAAATTTCAAAACCTTGATGACTGATAAAGCTGGATGACATGGTAATAGTGTTACCTTTAAGAATGGGACTAGGTATGGCTGGGGGGATGACTTAAGTTCTGCCTGTAATCTTTCTGTAAAGGCCTCAGGTTCCACTTTACCATCCTGTAAATGTAGAAGATTAAAGTATCTTTGGAGTCATGGTAATTATACTAAATCCTCATTTCAAAGAATGAACTCTTTAACGCCAACTTCTTTGTCTCATTTACATATACATAAAGGTGATCATGGCAATGCTGGTATGATGTACAGTGTGGGACAGGCATATAAAAAGTACAAAACCCTTCAGTTCTTTAGAGATTCTACTGAATTTTTTATGTAACACTATCATAACATTCACCTTGAAGAATTCAAATTGCTATTTCTCAACACCAGCTAGTAATATCCAATTTCACAATGTAACTGGTGTCCTCAATGAATTGATAAAATGCATATAATTCTGATGACAACATTGACCATGAAGGATAAAGTGTACAGCTTAATAACTGGTAATACTTTCATCATTAATCTTATTTAGTACTTGAATCTGCAATTTGGTAAGAAGGTATTCCTGCTTCAGATAACACATTTTCATGCAAAGAAATAGCAATTGTGAAAATTACAAATAGATAGATGGCATTCTTAAACCTGAAGCTTACAATGAGACCCTGGATGAGCTCTCGAACATTTTTGACAGTTTCTTTGGGTTGTCCTGCTGCAAGCTTCAACAATGTTGAGAGGAAATTTTTACATTTTTTCACATTATCTAGAGGCTGCTGCTGGACTTGACCAGAACTTTGGCCTGAAATAAGCAGAAAACAAAAATGTTTAACAGTATTTTTTTCACATCTGTCAGTATATGTCATAATTGGCCTTAGTTATTGCATTTGAACAGTTAAAGATGTAAACAAAATACATTATATTGTGGAGTAGTGTTTTAAAGGAAAAGTTTATGGAAGATGCATGATAGCAATAGTTCATCATGACCCTTCTGGTCAGATCACCTAAAAAGAGCTCCTCAGCAAGAAATAATTGAAACAAAATATAAATTGCCAAACAGATAGACAGCACGATTCCAGTATACCCTACTGACTTTGTTTTAGAGAGGTATTAACTTGACCTGGCATCCTTGGGATTTCTACCTTCTCTTGTATGGTGCCTATTCTAAACATACTAAAAAATTATATTTTTTAATCTATCATATTTTCCCAATTATAAGCCATGCAACGGTATACAGGATGATTTTAAGATTGAAATTTGAATAATATGCTTGTGGATTTAATAAATCGTAACTTTTAACATAATTCACAATAATATCTTATGAAATTCTGTTGTTGCTTCGGAAACCATAGTGAAAGTTTACAATAGCCTGTTGCATCATGGGATTGACAGGTCACCTGGTCAAATGCTAGAATGGCTGCCATGCTTGTTTACGATAAGAATGGCTTTGTGTAACTCGCAAGAAATAATATGGGACTATAAGAATTTTGTCATCAAGGGCCTTCCACTAATATTTAAAAGTACAGACACCAATGGCGATATTGTTAAGTAAACCGTACGTAACGTCAGGCTTTATATCTGTGCATAGACAATCTTAGAAGGCTACCAAGCTAAACAATTTTGATAATTGCTATCTTACATCCTTCAAACACATCAATTAAATAAAGGACTACTGTGTATAATTGCAAACTTATATTAATATTAAAAGTTTCACTAACAACCTTGATAAAATGCCATCCATTGTCGCTTATATCAACAAACTTTGGTCAACATAACAGTAACCATATCAGAAAGGGCGCAGGTTATATCCAGGTGCATCTTATATGTGGATCAAATAATAAAAAAAAATTGCTACAATCCAGTCCTGCAGCTTATACTCATGTGTAGTTTATAGCCTTGAAAATACAGTAATTTCAACAAACTGAATATTTTTCAAAAGGGGAAGGGATGGGTATAAAAAGGTGATCTAATAGTAAACTTTACCTTAACTGGAACCACTTGTATCTCAAAGTGGTGCTCACTTCACAAACAATAGACTTACTTGTTCCAGGAGTTGTTGAGGTGTTTGGTGCCATACTGGGGTTGGTTGCCCGAACAACAGTCTGAACCACCTGGCTTGATGCTGTAGACACAAGTGTTGGGGCTCCTGAGGAAGGGACGGTCTGACGGAGTACTGTCTGGTGTTGGCCAGCTATTGACGTACCAGACGGGTGTTGGATGGTGACTATCTGAGTCGTAGGAGGCCGTGCATGAGCTTGGACTGTGGTAGGAGGCTACGAACAAAACAATGATTTGCATAAATTCACACACAAAACATTTGAAATGACAAGACATATCAAGAAAACATTTGGATCTTGAGGTCCTGAAAATAGGTTAAGCATTTGAACAAAACTAACAGACATCCTACTGGACTAGATTACCAGGTATTTGGAATTCAAATGAACTAATCAACTTTTGGTATTTCTATTCTGATATAACACTTCAAGTAAAGAGTGATACTTACCCTCACATACTGTATTCGGTGACCTGTTGTAGAACTAACCATTGTTGTAGACACTGCCTGTTGTACTCCCCCTTGGTTAGCAGTGACAATCATAAACTGACCTTGTTCATTCTTCATCAACATCCCACCAGGAGGTAACATCCCCGTAGGCAATGTGATGGTTCCCTAAATATACATCATAACTGATTAGGGATACATTTAGCTATAACATGATGTTACATGTAAAGCTACTTTTTTTATCATCATTTTGTTTACCATCATATTCTAAGATGGAAACCTTTTGGCAGCCTAATGTTTCCTATGAAATACCTGTTCTGGACTGTGCATATGAATATTAAATCAGGTAATGTAATTTAACATACCTTTGAATCAAATACATCAACCCCTAAATACTAGTGTGCTGTAAAAGATGTTAAACATAAATGCAATTTTTCAGCCAACAGCATGAAACAGGCAATAATCCTTCATCAGACAATCAAATTACACTAAGACCAATGAACAGACACTGACGAGACAGATAGTAAATCTGTTCACTGATTTTATATAAATGACAAATGCAAATTCCTTTCACGTTACTGAAGTTTACATTTCTCACCATTATAAATACTTAGTTCGTTTCCAAACAAAAACTATCCTGATTACTATGAATTAATTCTAAGTTCTAGGTTTAATATGCAGACCTCATTGTTTCAAAGCTATTGGGGGACTAGACAAGGAATAGTTAATAGATTATTTATTTGTACACTTAGAAAGATGGTACTGATGAAGCATTCCTTACAAAAACTTTTAGCAAAGTATAATCAGTTCCCTTTTAAACATGGTTACTAAATGCCCTGCTACTAGCACTAGCAAGGTGGTTAAACTAAAACATTATAACAACCTGATATGAAAAATATAGAATAAAAAAGGTAGAATAACTTTGGTCTTCAAAAATTTAATCTGCAACTACAACATCTGACAAGTAGTTTTTTTTATGTAATTCCATGTACTAATGAAATAAACTGTCTACCGAACTATAACCCATCTCACATTCCTTTTGTAAGACATGCAAAATCCAAAAAGTTTTCAGCACATAGGTATATAGGTAAGTTTGTGTCTCCTGCAATTAAACCTGAACACAACGAAATGAGCGTTTCACTGCAGTGGAGTTTGATGTATCAGTAAGTATATATATAAAGAGAACGTCTGAATTAAAATGGCTCAACAAAAATTATATTTGTGGTGCTTCTTTAGCTCTCCTATAATGCCTGGGGATTACAATTGGAAACATTTCAGGAAATATATTCCAAAAACTGAAACATCATATAACCAATAATTACTGAAATGCATTGGGAAAAGAGCTGTCATTGACTTGTGACAGAAAACCAATTGATTGTTTGAAATGCAAAACAAGGACATTAATTGCAATTTGCCAGGAAAAAACTGTTACTCAGTGATGTTTACACCAACTCTATCATTGGACATTCCTAAGCCTAAATTAGGTCATTGAATACACTTATTGTTGGTAACAGCTTTAGCAAAATGTTAACTAGATATTAACGATTGATCAAAACTGAACTTGAGTCTGTTACACTATGCTTTAATGCTCTATGCATGGTTTGGGAAATTTTCTGATGAATAATTTGCAGACTAATGAATTCCTTGTCCCAACGAGTATTGGCCACTAGTCCATTGGTTAAGTTATTTGAAAGTTTTCGCTGGCCCTGATAAGCCTACCATGTTTCAATAGAAACTGTTCAAAAACAAGGGCAATAACTCCTCAAAAATAGCCCAATCATAATACTATTGAGGAAAACACAACTTCATATCATAGCAATTTAGCCATCAACTATGAGATTGGCTGAAAACTACGGGAAATCTAGAAACCAGTAAACTGATTGGCAAATGACAAACATTTCAAAACAAACTTCTATTTTGTGAAGTAACAATTTCATCTAAAACCTGAGCTTGCCTTACTAGTTATATACTGGTATTAACCCAAAAATTTGGGATTTCATTGTATTTTATTGATAGTGGAACTTCTTTTGGTTTATAAATAACTTTTGTCAAAACATTTTTTGGGTTCTTTTTTTTTAAGATTCTGGAAAACAGCAGAAGGTAAGGCATCATCTAAATTCTTCTAAAAAGGATAACTGTTTCACAGAAGGTGTTTATAATAACAGGTTAAAATACAATGAATTTTTTGTATTGGGCACATGCATTCAGTTGTGAAATATGACATCTCGCATAATGAAGAGTTTAGACTTCTGATGGACTTCCCATCACATTTAACCAAGACATCTCACAAATTTGAGTCAGTCTCAATATATCAAAATTCAAACATAATTATGATACCGGTGATATTTATGCACATTATAACAAAAAATGTAGAAATAGGCCAACAACAATTTGCATATTTTAGCAACTTAAATACTTCTTACCGCTGTGGTTCCTGGCCGAGGTGCTATGTTGATTTGCTGTGGTCGTGCAGGTGAAGCAGTTGCCACCCGTGCTACTGCGCCTTTACTGTTTGTGAATCTTGGCACCACATTGGAACCACTGACACTAACCACATGCATAGGCACACCACTCGACTGTGGCGCTTGCTGACGCATCACAACCTGACCAGGCTGTGTATGTCCTGGAGTCCTCACTGTAATAACACTTTGGTTCCCTGCTACACCACCTTTTATTGGTGCATTAACTATATGAACATTTGTTGCCTGTGTGATTTGACTACCAGCAACTGTAGGTACAGATCCAGTTTGAATTTGTTGTGCTCCATGAACTGTCTGTATTGTCTGAATTGTCGGTGAGCCTTCATGTTTCACATTCGAGATGGGACTTCTCGTAGTTTGTTGATCATTTTTTATCAAAAACTGATTATGCTGTTGCGAGCTCATAGAGCCTTCTTGTTTGATAGTCGTTACACGCTCTTGTTTTAAAGCATTTACATTCCCAGAATTTACCTGGTCATGTTTCAAAATAATATGTCCTGGTTTTAACACTACATCCTGCTGACTAGAAAATTGTTGTGGAATGGTGATTCCTCCAGCACTTGATGTAACGTGTGGTATTATCACAGATTTCTGGTCAACTACTGTTTCACCTGGTTTTGAAATGACAATTCTTGTATTTACATTAGGAGAATGAGTAGTCCTGTTTAGATCTATTTGTGGCGAATTTGCACTCTGTACGTGGTTTGTATGCACTAAACTACTGGAATTGACTACTGCTTGGGGTAAAGGAGAACTTCTTGAATTCACTAGTGGCTGAGTGTTCGGTACTATTCTGACAGCATGCTGGTTGTTTACAACTCGGCTCGAGTTTGGTACAGGGGATTCCCTGTTACTTTGAGTATTGTTACTAGATGCTGCAACATTGTTTGAGTTTATTATAGAATTAATACCAATGATCTGGGGGTCTGATTGGGTCAGTTTCACCAATGGACTCGTGACAGAGTTCACAGTCACACTATTTGGTAAAGACAAACCTTTTAGTCCCTGTGTTACATTGGTGGTCTGTACAATGTTGAAAGATGATGCAGTACAAGCTACCGGAGTGCTTGCTGTAGTGATATGATTATTATTTATAGAAGACTCTGATATCGACTGTGAGTTATCCTTGTGTGTAGGGGAAGCCAATTGTCCTTCTAATGCACCAACTAAGGCACTAACGGCACTTTCATCTATCTCAGAGGTAATCAAATCGTCGATAAAATTGGCGGTCGCCATTTCCCCGCACAACACATTTCAGACTGAAGACCGCATGCGCAGAACGGAGGTCTATGGGTATGAATTTTGAACTTTAGCGCCCTCTGTTGGACTACAAATGATTTCGCCATCTTGATCGGTTCGTACCAGACCTGGGTTGGCGACTAACACAATCCATCGTCATCTTCCACACATTGGTTCCCTGTGGCATACACAGCCATGAGTGGGGGAATTCCATACTTAGGAAGTAAAATAAGCCTAATTTCGAAGGCTGGCATTCGATATGAAGGCATTTTGTATACAATCGATCCCAATGAATCGACTGTTGCATTGGCCAAAGGTATGTTTACAATGTAAAACAATAGGTTTCTTGCAGTGTACTTCGAGTGGGCTTCTTCAATTACCCTGAAATAACGTCACCAAAGACGGAGCATTCCCAATGTTGTTATATGCATATACGTCTCTGTCCGATATCAATGTGAAAGTAGCCGGTCTTCTTGGGCTATTCACTTAACTTATCTTCAGCCTAATGAATTCAATATCCGATAGACCTTTTCGTAACCCTGAGATTAAGATAAGTCCGTAGGGAATCCACTGACGTTATTGTAGCAATTAAAATGAACTGGCGCAAACGGTTTTAATGTTTCAAACCTTCTTGTATGTCACTTGTGACGTTTTGTATTGTCATTGCATTGGCATTGTTTCTTTCAGTTTAATAAACTGAAGAGGGTATATTTGAAACAGCAGGCTCAAGTTTGTTATTTTGAACTCGACAGAATGCAACATACAGGACATAAGTATTTGTGTTTAGTTATTTGCTTATATGATACGATAAATTCAGTTTAACTTGAAAGATTGCTGACTAATCACACCTCTGTAATCCTTTATTTACACAAATAAGAAGAGGGCTACAATTGGGTCTGATGGTTTTATGCCTCTAATGACCTTCCATATTGTTTTCAGTACAATATCGCGATGCAAGGAATATTTTGTAGAAGCAGTTGGTCACAATTGGTGGCATTTTGCAAGGGTCTTGAAAAGTTCATAGGTGTGCAGTATGTGAACTTGCAGAATTATCTGTTGGCATCAAACCTTGCAACAACTGTTGAACCAAATTTACAAAGGCTGGCATGGCAGGCACATCTATTTACTGTACTTACTTACTACTCTACACTTCTTAAAAGGTGTAGACTATCCGTGAAATATCTATGATGGTCATTCTAGATAATTTAGTCAATTGTGTATCACCAGTAATAAAGAAAGTATATAAAGATCACTTCAAGTTCATAAGTTATCTTTTCAGTGAGATCATTTGGCACAGAAGATCGACCAACAGACAGGCCAGTGGCTCCACGCGATGAAATTTTTGAGTACATCATATTTCGAGGGAGTGACATCAAGGATTTGCATGTTTGTGAACCCCCTAAAGCAGCACAACAGCAGCAGCCGCAACACCAGCCACCACAAGACCCTGCCATAGTAAAAGTAAGTGTGATCACAAATGTTCGTATTGTCACGTTTTGTCTGATATGCTACACCATGTAGTTTACAGAAAATCTAATTATGATCCTGTATAAAGACATCCTAAAAAAACTTCCTAAAAAGTCTTTCATCATAGTCATATATAGAAATAAAGTGACAATCTGGATATCCTGTTTATTTTGTGCTCTTTTGTTCAGTCCTCTCAGCCTGTGGCTCCTCCCTCCTTTCAACAGCAACCAGCAGTGGCCCCAGGTTTTGCAGGCCCCTCGTACCAGCCCTTTGGAGGCCCTCCACTTTACAGTCAATATGGTCAAGCACCAGGAAATGCTCCACAGCCATTTTCCACACAGCCGCACCATGGACATGGTTTGTTCTAACTTTGATTTGTTAAAATCTGACCTATTTGTTGTGAAGTCATATGTCAGCTGTAACTTGACATTGACACCTAAACTTCTTTCACCGCTTTCAAGATTATGTTTTTGCTTTCATATGCATTCATTAAGTCAACATGATGACAAAACTGTTTTTCATATGGGACAACTTTGTTGCTTGCAAAGAAGATCATTTATGTTTTTTTAAAACTGGTAGGGAATAAAGGATCAGTATAAAAATTGAATGTATATTGATTTAATCGTAAGCTGAAATATTTTTGTATCAGTTTTGTTTCTGACAGATGTAGTGGAATACAGATGTAATCTGATTGGTTTTATTAATTTGAAACATTCCTCAGAACATGATAAAGGAACCTTTCTTTGATTGTTGCATTATATGATTTGGGGGAAAAAGACCACAAGAATTCTTCAGAGTATCCCAATGTAACCAGTTCACTTCAGAAATTGCCTTAATTTGCAGTCTTAACATGTAAATATTGTCTCTATGTAACAAATGAGAATATGCATCCTTATTTACATATGTGTTTTAAGGTATTAGTTTCTTTATTTGTTCTCATGCTTGATGTGTAATCACCTTTAGACTATCACTTGGTATATTAAAGGGACAATTTATGGACAAATACCAATATGTGCACATAACTCATTTGTTTAGTAGCTTTTGTTCTTTAAGAGGTAAGCAGGTGTTACTGTAATCAAAAGAAATTGGGCCTTTATGACCATGGTGTGAACTGATTTATTGCTTTAATTCACATGGAAAGACCTGATGATTAACACCACAACTAGGGATTTCACAAGTATCAATTACAAAACATCAAACATTGACTTTTGGCAATATCCTTTGTGAATAATTCATACAGAGAAAATATAGTATGAAAAACACTGAATTGTCCCTTTAATTTCATAGGAAACTGCATGATGTGTTTAATTATATACACTGTCCAAATATCAACCAAACATTTGTGCCACACTTTATAACATGCTATCTCGTGGCATATCTTATACAGGTATTACAAGAATATAGCTGAATATTTTCATGCAAGTTGGCAAATGGTGGTAGCACATGTATTTTACAGGTTATGCTCAAAACAATTTATAAAATTAAGTTATGAAAGTTCAAATAATTGTTAATGTAGTTTCTTTCCTTTTTTTTTCAAATAGTCATGGCAGGATTTCAGTTCATAGAAATATGTTAACTTAATGATCTGCAGGTATTGAAGGATGTCTCACTGAATTTTCTTCAATATTCTTGCAATTAGGTTCTCGTGGGCCATCACCCACTCTTAATCGAGTATCCCCTACCATGGACCAAGGTATACAGGTTGGCTCACAGCCTGCTGCTATAGGCGCTATCAGGAGACCTGGTGGGTAGTCAAATATCAGTGCTATAACTCATTTACTTCTTTTGCTGCTTTTGGTTTCCCTTGCAAAGTAAGCAACTGTGCTGCAAAACCTTGCACGTTAAGAGCTCATCTTGGCCGTCAATCACAGAAATAGCCTGACATCCATATAACTCTATGCAAATTACTAGCTTTTTTCTATAACATTTAGCATTAAGAGGTGGTGGACTGTTTGCATTGCACTTTTGTATTAGTTATTTGCATCCATCTGAAAACTTAATTCATAAGAATGAATGGTTGCAAAAGACTGATGAATAACACGAGTGAATTGCATGTCTCTTGTTAATTCTACATTTTTGGGTTATTCCAGTAAACATCTACTTGACCCCGGGACTTCTTTCAATGGTTCAGTTTTTTGCCTATTATTTCTACACATTATGAATTGAACAGGCTGTCAGCTGATTTCTATATTCCTATATTTTGGTTTTAAAACCTATATTTTGAAAGACCTATATTTTCCTTCTTTTTTTTTTAAATATATATCTTGTAAATATTTCTTTGATACTGCTTTTGGCTTCTTATTTTAGAGAATTCCCAAGTCTTTAATAGCATCACCAGCCACCAGAAAATGATTCAGTGCATCTCTTTATCACCTGTATGGGCACCTTGCAAGGCAGTACAACAGGATATTGGCCTTTTAGGTGCTCATTCAGATGATGATGATGATGATGATGAGCTATGCAGCAGCTCTCTGTCTGGATTGTGATGCTGTTGAAGTGAATGGTTACTTTCAGGTAGTTTTTAATCATTGATTAATATAGGAACAGTAAGTGAAGGTAAGAATTGTTAGTATAATGCCTTTTAATGAAACATTTTTTGTTTTTGCCTCAAAACTAGCAAAAAACAACTTCTATATTTGTTGAAAAAATATTCTTATATTTTGAAGAAGACTTAGTTGACAGCCTGATTGAATTTTAAGGGTGACAGCCCTCAACAACAACTGAAGTCTTGTAGTTGAAGTGATTTCTTTACTGGAACAACTCCTGCATACATTCAGTATACAATATTTGCCTTAAGTAGTTCCCCTCCCCTTATTTGTGCTTGCCTTGCTTCCTCTGGCAATATTGAATTATTTTAGCATCCCTATTAGTTGTTACACAACTTTTTAATTAGTTCAATTCTTCAGTGCTTCTGGCAGGAAATAACACACATATCAATCTTTCCTTCTGCCACAGAAAGTGAGAATTCTCGCCTCACAAATTTATCAAAAGTGTTGCTGTTTCCAGAATACAAGCCAGTTATATTGCTACCAACAATTCCTCCACCTATATACATATGAGCTGTACTCACTATTCAAAGTATACATAATTTTTTAAGGGGATGTTGCAAAGCTAATGTTAGCAAGCAATATTTTCATCTCAGTTGATAGTGTCGTATGAACTTAACATTAAAGGTCTCTCAAAAACAATTTTTTAAACGGAAAGAAAAATGAAGATGATGATAATTATAAATGAAACATTGTACAAAGAAAATACAATGTTGATTTAAAATAAGAATTGTGTTATTCAGCTTTACATTGTGTAGAGGCTGGGTACTGGGTATAGGGTGAGATGACTAAGTCACAAGAAGTGCTGTAATTTTATTAAGGATAGAGACATTTTCTCACTGTCTTTATCAGAACTGAACTTTTTGTTTGTTTTAAGTATGTTTTGCTATCCTAATGAGTGTTTCCTTTGTTGCCTATTCTTTAGGGGTTTTTTGGTGTTAAAAACAGGGTGAATATGGTAATAACTATTGTATAAGCAGTATGTTGTGCTGTGTGTGTATGAAAATAGAAGTGCTTTAGCTGCAAACTTTTTCTTTCTTTCTTGTTTGTCAATGTACATGTACACAATGTTGCATGAACATCTGAAGATTAATTTTCAGTCAGGGAACATAACTCTTTACTTTCCTTGCCCAAGTAAAACTTGAAAGTCTATAAAGGCGAAATATTGGCAATTGAAGTAGTAAGAAAGAAAAAAATTATTTAAGAGAATGAATGAGAAAAGACTATATCCCAAAATTAGTTGCCTCTAATGCATTGACTTTCAATGACTTTATTCATGAATCAGAGCAACTTTCAAACAAAAAGTTGAGGTAAAAATGCAGCTTATTGATATGTGCTTAATGGTCAATGATGTATTACTATAAAGATTAAAGTATTCTTAATGTTTTGCCTGACATTTTTTGGGGGGAATGATGATAATTAACTCATTTAAATTGATGATTTGTTTACCATTTTCTATTGCTTATTGTTATGTATCACATTTTGGTTTCAGCTGGTGAACAAAATAACAGTTGAAAGTCATTTTTATGTTGCCTATATATGCTTCTATGCATTTCTTTAATTTGCTGTGATGTAACAATTCTGAAGTGTTTCTTTTCCAAACATATTCATATCATTGCTAAGAAGATAGTCAAACTTTGTTACCTCAGACTTTTATAACTTAAAGACTCATATCATTCCAACCATTTCTTCGGTCACTGTCTAACTTTACGCAAACATTTGAGATAACACAGTTCGGCTGCATATTTATATTGTCTCATAACTTGACAGTACATGTTATACTCTTGGAAGTGAACATTACTAGTATTGTAACAAAAAACACTGAATGATGTTTGACACTGTTTAGGACAACTTTGAATCTTGTTGAATTCGTCTATCCTAACTTTGGGTAACAAAAATGAAATTTAATGGATTTTGATAATAGGCAAAAATGCTTTAAAAAATGTTTGAGTTTTATTAAACATGATCAGCTCAGTCTCTTACAAAATGAACTTGTGAAAGTAGAATGTAACCTGTGAAAATATGGAAAACTGAGGTCCAATTTTGAGAGTGAATAACTCCTTTGTTGGGCTTCAATCACCTCTCTTTTCTCCGATGTGATTTTTGACTGCAAAATTCTTCATTGATCCATATTTGAGGTGTACATGAAATACGAAATTGAAAGACTCCAAAAATAATTTCATCTAAGGAAAAATTGTTTGCTACATTGCCAAAGAAAACTGTAACTATTACTTCAACTGGCCTTGGTCTCTTTTCAGGTTCTCGTGGTCCCACCCCTCCACTGCCAAATAGGAAATCTCCAACACTTGACCAAAGCACCCAACATCCAAGTTCTAGTCCAGATAAGTCAGAAAGACAACAGCAGCAATCACATCAGCAACAGCAAGGCTATAATCAGGGTTTACAGGAACGACGAGAACAACGAAGGGGTGCACCAAATCAGAGACCTCCATCAGCATCTTACTCGCGTGGAAGGGGACAGAGTCGTGGTAAAAGTGTACCTGGGGGAGGAGCAGCAGCAGAAAGAGGTATATCACTAGTCCTTGTCCTAACATCACAATATACACTCAACATGTAAAATATGCATGGTGCTTCATCAATATTAGATATGAAAAGCTTCTATCTGATTGTTCACATTTTAGTTTCCACAATATTATTTGCTTATGTGAAATATATACCAGGACAAAGATTTGAAGTTCATTAAAGTCTTTGCTTTCTGTCAATTGCTCTGTCAGTACTTTCGTGACCATAACCAAAACATAAAAATATTTTTTGTGCTGGCATTGTGAGGTGTACTATTATTGCACCCATACTTCACTATACACATATAGTAATAGATATTTGGTCATCATGTATTCCTTTGCTTTGTGTATATTGTTTGGTTTTAAAGTACTTCTGTTCACATTTATATAGAGTATCATCTACCATCACTTCAGATCTACCAGTTTTATTGTAGGAGGCTTCAGTGATAGAGGTGGGAGAGAAACAAGAGGAGTTGGTCCCAGGGGACCCAGAGGAGGCAGTAGACCACCAAGGGGTGGGGGCAGACCTCAGTCTGGACGCCCCACAGAATCTCCACTCAAATTTGAAGGAGAGTTCGATTTTGAAAGTTCGAATGCTCAATTTGACAAGGAGGAAATTGAGCGTGAACTTAAACAAAAGCTTACAATTTGTAAGTCTTAATATCATTATTTTACCACTATTTAAGGCCAGTCATGATCTTGCTAAACATGACATAAATGCTATGATTTGTAACTTGTGGTTAGTATTTGGTTATCTCTAAAATGAATATAAATTTCAATTAATTTTTAAATAATGTGAAAACTATAAATATGCTAATTGTGAATTCTGCATTTCTTTTTTTCAAAACTGTCTTTTCTGCTATAAGATTAAAAAATTTTGAATGTTCAGTTATATTCATTTGAGAACTGATTTTTGCCATTGAAGCGGATAAAGTTCCAACAACAAACGGTGAAAAAGAAGGAAGCATAGAGAATGGTGGTGATAACTCAAGTACCAATAACCCCCCAGAAGAGGAAGAAGATGATTTGTTTTACGACAAAGCAAAATCTTTCTTTGACAATATTAGCTGTGAAGCAACAGAAAGAGCAAAAGGGTACTAGACAGTGTTTCTTAAACTATATTTAAACTGTGAAATTCATTTGAACAATCTAGTTTCGGTACATGGCTCCCAATAGGGATGTCATCTCCAACATCGGGGTTCCTTTCTCCTATACTCCCAAACAACATCCATAATATATTTGATGTATGTAATTGTGAATAACAGTGAACTTGTCTTATAGCATGTTAGATCAGAGTGAAATTTTTGTTTTATTCGGTGTGGAGTGATTGTCTAGTTCATATTCCCCAATGAGTTTAAGGGGGGAAGTTGTTGATAGTATATTAGTTGATGCCATTATCTACCCTTGATAGATTCACTATATCACTCCATAGTCTTTTTTGCTTTCCTTGTCCAAAAGACCTAATGCATCTTCTATTTTTCAAGTTTTCAAATAAATTTTAAATTAAGGAAATAATTCATAGAGCAAGGATAGTAATTTACATTAAATACGTACAATGAAAGGTAAAGACAGTGATAAATAGCTTTACTTCAAATTGCATTTATTTCTTTATTTATTGCATATTGTTCCAATCACCATATGTGTGTAGTTTGAAGAGTAAATTAAACACACAAATTGTTATTTACAGATCAACAAGAACTAGTTGGAGAGAAGAACGAAAACTTAATGTAGAAACATTTGGTGTTTCTGATTATCCTCGAAGGAATTTCCGGGGTGGTCGAGGATATGGTAACCGTGGATACCGAGGAGGCCGTGGTGGTTATTTCCGGGGCCCGACAAGAGGTGGTCCAAGAGGTATGTTATATATCAAATTTGCAACTTTGCAATTCTTTTAAAAGTCTGAAAGAATCACTTTACCAATGTCAGATGTGAAATCTCCTTTAACCATCTTAGTAGTCTAAATGACAAAACAGAACTATAACAGTCATATAAACTGCCATAGTAGGTGGGGTGGAACTTGTTGTAGAGGCTTTTGGCCTAAAGAACAGCATTATACTGCATATCAAAAGAACTGAATGTTTTAAGTTCAGATAATAAGATGTTGCTCGTATAATGACATTTATTGTTCATGCTCTTTTGCACATAACGCTATCTGAGCTGTAGGCTGCCCTCACCGTTTTCCTCTCCAAAGTGTGATGTTGATAATTGAAATTGGGTTTGATATCTTGAACAGGAGGAGGACGATGGAATAATGGCCCACAAAGGGGAGGAGGGAGAAACAGGAGTCAGGGTTGGGTGGATTATAACTATGACTATGAGGCAGCTGGTATCAACAGGCCAAGAGATGGGTCAGCTAAACAGGTAAAGGTTGGGTATGATGTGACACAAAGACATTTTGGTTTTTCTTCCATTTTAAATGTTAAATTTGATTTCCATCTCTATAAAAACATGTACATCTAATGAAGATGTTATTGACAGTTGCTAAGGTTAAACCAAAGCTATAATAGAACCTGCACTATGGTACTACAGTGTTTAATTATTTTCAACTTGTTTACTATGACTTAGGAATTTTTGGGGAATATTTCTTGACCTATTGACGATTACATCATTACTGGTCTGCTATCTATCTAAAGAGTTTCTCTACATATATACGCTTCACTGGCAACTCTTGACTTGTAAGAGTGTTTTTGTTTGTTTGTCCAGAAAGTACCAGCTCAGGCATAGATTCTTGAAGTGATCAAGTGCAAGGAACACCAAACACGCAATCCTGCCACATAAGTGAGAGATGTCGGACAAGATGATGCCACATATTCATGCTGTCAGTCTTCGGATGTGGGCTTGTTCACATTGTAGTGCTTGTTGAAGAAAAGATAACATTGTTGGTCAACAATACAAATGGAGAGAAAAAGATACGAACAAATATTTCTGATAACTAGTCTGAAATGTAAAGGTACAATACAGGTGCTGAAGGTCCTGTTAGATTCGTCCTGTTCTTATTTTGTTTGTCCATTTTGTGTTTTATTTATAATTTTGCCACCTGAATAAGTTTTTAGTAAGTGTGGCGAAGTTGCTGAAGTGATGCGTGTAACTAGGTGGACTAAACAATGTTGGTTCACAAGGAAACATCATACTTTACGAACCACATGGATATAGTTTCTGTGAAAAAGGCAGAGAAAGATATTTGTGATCAATTCCCACAGACACTTGACAGAAATCTGTGGTCAGGGTCTTGTCTGTCAGTGTATTTAAAATGTGTTCATCATATTTGGTTTGTACGTCATTGTGATATCATTATACATTTGTGACAACTTCACCCCAGAATATGGGACATTTGATTTCTACAACTGAAAGGTGATGTTATGGAAATGTCCTTGTATTCTGTAGAACGAGGTGGGAATCTGTCGAATAATGCGTGTACATGTAAAAAGTCGACATTGACTTGTCCTCTACACAGATCAAGTTGAACTTGATTGACAGTTACAGATTGTTTGCACCTTTTTTTCTGTCTGTAAACTAGGATTCAGAAACTTAATTACTGGTGATGTAGTTTTTATTTAAGAACAATTTTGCTGACTTAAGCTTTAACTCACCTACAAAAGTGACAACATTGACTTCAATGACTACTTTCTTGTTACAACTGAATTTTTTACTTGAAAAAAAAACAAATCAAGATAAAGGTGTTTCAAGAATTTTACTTGAGAGTTTGAGTCCTTGTATTCTCTGGAAGTAGATTGTCTTTTTAATTCCAACTATAAAGCACTTATTCAAAATTTTACAGTAACTAAAATCTCCGGGTTTTTCTTTTCTTTTCTTTTTATGTTGACATTAAATTTACTAGATTGAAACCATTTTGAAAATCAGTGCTCAAAAAATGTCATCTATCAATAGCAGAATTTCCAGTTTTCCTGCCCAATATCTTATAATGTAAAATAGTGCAACCTTGTTAGTCCCCACTATTTTAAGCCATTGATGTCTTGTCATATTACATATATATATAATTTAAAACGGTGTGTTGGTAATCTCAATAACACACATTATATGCAAGATCTATATAAACCTGAAATTAAAGCTGCTCAGTTAATTGAATTGTTTTTAATCCAGAAGTAAAGTAACAAGGCTACTTACTTACTTCCAAACAAAAGAAAATCTTAAGTTTTAAAATTTCCTTAATCTTCAAAATCTGCTTATTCTATTAGATGATTTCAGCAGACTGATGTTTCTAACTTGACAAAAATGTTAACCATGACAGATTATAACTAGAAAAATAATTTTGTACTTTAGGATTTTTTACACCAAGAATCATTTGATGGATCAATCGCTTTTTTGTGTAATTATCTTTGTGTCATTTGTCAGACTTGAATAAATCACAATTTAAATTTCACAAATAACGGACTTGCATATTATAAGAGTGCTGGTGTGTTGAGAAATATGCCCATTGAGGACAGCAGCCAGGACTGCTGATATGTGGCTGTTATTATGCAATATTAGGTTCTTACCACAAAAGGGACATCAGAAATCAATGGTAATAAAATGATGCAATGAGAGACAGCGTAGTGTTTTTTTTTTTTTATTTATTTTTTTCAGATTGTTGACGACATTATCAGTTATAGGAAAAAAAGAGCCTGGTACTATCTAGTACTACCAGGTAACAAGTCAGGTCTGATAGTATTCGTGGAGTAAAATAAACACAATTTGCTTTGAAAATGAAGATTTATGAGTGTGATGAGGGAATGTTGTTTACTTCACCAGTTCTATTAATTTTATGAAAACCTACTTCTGCCTCTCAAATGAGCATAATGGGTAGAAGTAAAAAGGAAAAATTTATAACTGCATAATAAATGTAAATACTTGCATTAAAATATAATTTTAAGAGACAGAAATTTCAGTCACTGGCCAAGCATTCCCATAATTGTGTCCAGAAGGGCAGTAATAATGCTAACATGTCTTATTTGTATAGCAAGTATATCTAACAACCCACATCGTTTCAGGAGTGCCATTAGATCCAGATTTCCCAATCATCACAAACCAGACTCACTTTTATACTTAGTAGCTATTGACATGTGATACTGTCTGATTAGTGTTTGTTAACAACTTGCATGTGCATGGTTTTAAACTCCCTGGTGGGATTAAACTTGGTCTAACATTGTCTTTGATGTGTAAATTGGCAGGATTGTTTATGAGGCTAGTTGGCTAGTCAAAGTTCATTTGGCGGACTATAGTTTTAAGATTCAAACAGAACATGTGAAATTATGAACATTTTCCCTGGTTCCACAAATCCACATCTGGAATAACCAAATTACGCCAACACCTTGAATTCTGCTTTACAGCATATCCCATATCCGTCAATGTTCTTTAATCTCAAGTCAAGTTGATATTCACCCTAAAGCAAAAAGGAAAACATATTAACGACTTGATCAATTAATTAATAAAATGGGTGAAATTATGACTACCTTTATTTGACAAGAAGAAATTTCTAATTTTCATACATGTATTTTGACCATGGATTTGTCATTTGTTTTGTTTTGTTTGTTTTTTTTCCAACGTCAATATTGTTTGCTTTAGAAGTCTGACATGAGATATAAACCAGTATATGAGTTGACCTTGAAAAGTGATGCAAGTTTAATTCGGAATATTTGCTTCTGGTTGGTAATGTCAATAGTTCTTAAAACACAACCAATAGAACATTTAAATGTGAGGTTTGGATGACTACACTGTTGGCTTTATCACACAAATGACCAGTGTGAAGCGTACTACCACTGATGCAAGTATTGTGCAAGATGGCATGGAATCGGCCAAGTTTTCAACTGTACTACAAACCTATGGACACTATATTTAAAGATAAAATGATGAGACAATAAATAGATTATAGAATGAATGTAAGCACTCGCAGGTCTTGCTTTGGGAGGAAACTGGAGAATCCAGGGAAAACCCTGGAGATAAGGGAGGCAACCCATTACCTTTGCACGTCTGTTTCAGGAATCGAAACCCTGGGTATCTAAATGAAGATCTTGTGATAACATGAAAGTTATAAGATAAAGTGCCCTGTAATATCTTCTGTCGGCCACAAAAAGGTCTACTGAATCTCTTTTTAACACAATTTCTTGTGATAAATCCTGAAATTTTTTACACGTACTTTCCCAGATCATTTCTGTGGCAAGCCGACCAGTGTTTATTCAATGTTGGTCCATATTTTATCTCGTTTAGATATATTGGATATTTCTCACATAAGATATCTTGTATAATTTGGTGAAACGTTGGATTAACATTACACACAGAATAAATGTTATGTTATATAAGATTAGTTACCATATTTTCCGGATTATAAGCCACGGCTCCGTGGTCAATTATATGTTACATCTCAATTAAATTTGAGAAGATATTTCACTTATCATACAAGATATTTTAAGTAATGCAAAGGTTCGTCTTATATAAGACATCTTGTATAGGAACAAGATTTTAAAATGTCAAGATTTCTTGAGCATTGTCACAAGGACAAACCATTATGATTTTATCGCACAATAAGACTAGACTCTTGTTCTACAGGACCAATAGTATGTTCTGAAGAACCATTACCATTGATTGGGAATAGTGTCGCCTCTCATTACTTTTTTTTTCTATCCTTTGCATACTCTGAAGCGCCCTAAATGGTTCTCGGACTGACTATAATATAAGATATCTCGAGAAGATATTTGATATCTATGTTCAAGATATCTAGTGTAATACATATGATACCTTATATAAGCACACAATAAATAACTATGGCATATATTTTGAAGTTGAAGCATAGACCATGTTATATTTGTGAACTTGGGGTAGAAATATAAACAACATATTAAACTAAGATTATACACCAGTAAACCATTTCCTACATACCGGATATGCATTCAATGACAGCAAGTCAGTTAATGTATATGTCACTGTAACTGGTGCTGAAACAAAAAGGTGGGTTACATTGTAATTCATTGTGGAAAAAGCACAATTATTCTACTATCGTAATAAAAACGAGCAACTAAGAAATGCACAAAGGAAAAACATTTAGTATAGATGCTGATGTAGAATGTTGCACTGTTGGCGGAGATCGGACGCTGATTTAAGAAGGATTTACTGTTGGCGGAGATCGGACGCTGATTTAGGAACGATAAACTTGCTGTTAGTGGAGTTTGGACGATTATTAAGGAAAAGTATACTTACTGTTGACTGCTTTAGGATGAGGACACTTACTGTTGACTGCTTTAGGATGAGGACACTTACTGTTGACTGCTTTAGGATGAGGACACTTACTGTTGACTGCTTTAGGATGAGGACACTTACTGTTGACTGAGTTTGAACGCTGCTTTAGGATGAGGACACTTAATGTTGACTGCTTTAGGATGAGGACACTTACTGTTGACTGCTTTAGGATGAGGACACTTACTGTTGACTGCTTTAGGATGAGGACACTTACTGTTGACTGCTTTAGGATGAGGACACTTACTGTTGACTGCTTTAGGATGAGGACACTTACTGTTGACTGAGTTTGAACGCTGCGTTAGGATGAGGACACTTACTGTTGACTGCTTTAGGATGAGGACACTTACTGTTGACTGCTTTAGGATGAGGACACTTACTGTTGACTGAGTTTGAACGCTGTTTTAGGATGAGGAGATAATGATTTAGGATGAGTACACTTACTGTTGACTGAGTTTGAACGCTGTTTTAGGATGAGGAGATAATGATTTAGGATGAGAACACTTACTGTTGACTGCTTTAGGATGAGGACACTTACTGTTGAACGCTGCTTTAGGATGAGGAGATAACTGCTTTAGGATGAGGACACTTACTGTTGACTGAGTTTGAACGCTGCTTTAGGATGAGGACACTTACTGTTGACTGCTTTAGGATGAGGACACTTACTGTTGACTGAGTTTGAACGCTGCTTTAGGATGAGGACACTTACTGTTGACTGCTTTAGGATGAGGACACTTACTGTTGACTGCTTTAGGATGAGGACACTTACTGTTGACTGAGTTTGAACGCTGCTTTAGGATGAGGACACTTACTGTTGACTGCTTTAGGATGAGTACACTTACTGTTGACCGAGTTTGGACGCTGCTTTAGGATGAGGAGATAATGATTTAGGATGAGTACACTTACTGTTGACTGCTTTAGGATGAGGACACTTACTGTTGACTGAGTTTGAACGCTGTTTTAGGATGAGGAGATAATGATTTAGGATGAGAACACTTACTGTTGACTGCTTTAGGATGAGGACACTTACTGTTGACTGAGTTTGAACGCTGTTTTAGGATGAGGAGATAATGATTTAGGATGAGTACACTTACTGTTGACTGAGTTTGAACGCTGCTTTAGGATGAGGAGATAATGCTTTAGGATGAGGACACTTACTGTTGACTGCTTTAGGATGAGGACACTTACTGTTGACCTTTAGGATGAGGAGATAATGATTTAGGATGAGGACACTTACTGTTGACTGAGTTTGAACGCTGCTTTAGGATGAGGAGATAATGATTTAGGATGAGTACACTTACTGTTGACCGAGTTTGAACGCTGCTTTAGGATGAGGAGATAATGATTTAGGATGAGGACACTTACTGTTGACTGAGTTTGAACGCTGCTTTAGGATGAGGAGATAATGATTTAGGATGAGGACACTTACTGTTGACTGCTTTAGGATGAGGACACTTACTGTTGACTGAGTTTGAACGCTGCTTTAGGATGAGGACACTTAATGTTGACTGAGTTTGAACGCTGCTTTAGGATGAGGAGATAATGATTTAGGATGAGGACACTTACTGTTGACTGAGTTTGAACGCTGCTTTAGGATGAGGAGATAATGATTTAGGATGAGGACACTTACTGTTGACTGCTTTAGGATGAGGACACTTACTGTTGACTGAGTTTGAACGCTGCTTTAGGATGAGGAGATAATGATTTAGGATGAGTACACTTACTGTTGACCGAGTTTGAACGCTGCTTTAGGATGAGGAGATAATGATTTAGGATGAGTACACTTACTGTTGACCGAGTTTGAACGCTGCTTTAGGATGAGGAGATAATGATTTAGGATGAGGACACTTACTGTTGACTGCTTTAGGATGAGTACACTTACTGTTGACCGAGTTTGGACGCTGCTTTAGGACGAGTATACTTACTGCGGACCTAGTTTGGACGCTGCTTTAGGACGAGTATACTTACTGCGGACCTAGTTTGGGCGCTGCTTTAGGATGAGTATACTTACTGCGGACCTAGTTTGGGCGCTGCTTTAGGATGAGTACACTTACTGTGGACCTAGTTTGGACGCTGACTAAGTAGAATTAATTTACTAATGGTGGAGATTAGACGCTGAATTGGGACGGATACATTGATTGTTGGATGGAGTTACGAAGCAGATTTGAGAAACATTAATTTACTATTGATGGAATTTGGATGCTGGTTGAAGAAGGTTTAATTTACTGTGGCGGAGATTGAACGCTGCTTTAAGAAGGATATACTTAATGTTGGCGGAATTCAGACGCTGATTTAGGAAGGATGCACTTACTGTTTTTGAGAACTGGACAATCAGTAAAGTGTGGCAGATACATTTGCACTGAGTTGAGCATTTCACAGGTGAAATCCAAGCGGTCCTGAAAAATTGGCTGATCCTCAACCTTAATTGTTACTAGTATAGTTCCTTCATCTATGTCAAAAGCTGCGACCCCAAAGAAAAGGAAAACATATTATGATCTAGATATAAAAGATTGTGGTATAGACTATTAAGAATATCTGACGTATGCGTTTTACAGTTTACCTTATAACGATTTTATGAGCGTAAGAGTAACGCCCCTTTTTGTGAATGATAAACAATATGAACAAAAGAAAGATTTACACGGCGACTCAAGAGAAAGTGCAATCAAAATAAGACCAGATGTTCTGGAAGAGTAAGCATTTTCTATTTCATCGACGACAAGCGCCATATAAACATATGTAAATACAAGTAAGAAATGTCACGTTCTCCAATGAAAACAAGGTATACAACAACGGAACCAAAAGGCAAACTAAGTTGGAAGAAATCAGTTTAATTTTGTGACAAAAAATAGATAGTTTATTTACATAACCCGTTCATAAATAGTCGTTTGGTCAGAAAAAACACGGACATATACAAGATATTTACGAATTATAGACCAACACTTAAAGGTAATATCTTAATTGCGAAGACCATCATAAAATAAAATGTGAATCCACTTTATCAACACGACACATTTTATCTCAAAATCTGGGCTTCAATATAAAGATGTGTGGAAAGGGAATACTTACGCATATTGAATGAAGTTCCGAGTCGGATTTCTCTCCTGGGGTCTAGTGGACCACCCGGGCTCCAGTAGATGTGTGGACACACATGAGAGAATTCATACTCAATATCCTCTTGCTCTGGATAGTACAAAAGACACACAAGTAACAAACACATACTAACGTAATTTTACACAATACTTCTGTTCCGTCCTTCAACGACAATAGGGACTTACGGGGCGCCGTTGTAGTATGTATCGACGAAATGTGACACCATTAATTCAAATTATCTGTGAATAATAAATATCTTATTCAATTATTACTGGGATCACTGAATGTCCAGAACTATTAACAGCAGTATTTCGAATTACTGATACCACTAATTAAAATTAAAGAAATCGCTCAGTGTCAAGACAGATATCATTAATTCAAATAATCGTCATCAGTAATAAGGAGTGTTCAATGATATCAATAATTTGAATTAGCGATATAAAGACTAAATCATTTAATTATTTATTGATTTGAATAAATGATATCACTAAACGAATAAGTGATATCAATGATTCGGTTTAATGATATCAATAAATAATTGATATTAAATTTTGAGGATAAATACTAAAATGGCGCCATATAATGACTAAATTGATGTACTTAACATATGTGAAAGGACAAACAAAATAGACACATCTGTCAATCATTGCATGTAAAATCTCCACTCGGAGGAGGAAAGGGAAGTTCGTTTGTCAATACCGTTAGAATCACTAGCATACCTTCGGTATTCTAAAAGTTCTCAGAAGATACGGAACATTTTCTTCGTGCTGGTAGTATGAATCGAATAGATGTTCTATCATAATCAGGTAAAAATATGTGCTGTTTCGGTGACATACGCTGTCACCGTCAAACTAAACATTAAACGATACAATGATTAAGTCACATGAGTTCATGTGTATCATAATCTTACACACACTAAAGTAGAAAGTAGGGATGGTGTACTTAATATCATACTACGGACGAAAAGTCTTGTAGGATAAATAGTGTGACGATATAGTGATGGTGTACCTGGCATCATACTACAGCCGAAAAGTCTTGTAGGGTAAATGGTGTGACGATATAGTGATGGTGTACCTGACATCATACTACAGCCGAAAAGTCTTGTAGGGTAAATAGTGTGACGATATAGTGATGGTGTACCTGACATCATAATACAGCCGAAAAGTCTTGTAGGGTAAATGGTGTGACGATATAGTGATGGTGTACCTGACATCATACTACAGCCGAAAAGTCTTGTAGGGTAAATAGTGTGACGATATAGTGATGGTGTACCTGACATCATAATACAGCCGAAAAGTCTTGTAGGGTAAATGGTGTGACGATATAGTGATGGTGTACCTGACATCATAATACAGCCGAAAAGTCTTGTAGGGTAAATGGTGTGACGATATAGTGGTGGTGTACCTGACATCATACTACAGCGAAAAGTCTTGTAGGGTAAATAGTGTGACGATATAGTGATGGTGTACCTGACATCATACTACAGACAGTAACTAGGGCTTGATGTTTACACCTTTGTCAATGATACAGATCACTTCTATTGATACGGCAATGTTCACTTTGATACAAAAACTGCATTAGACTTACCACACGGCTCTAGCGTCCCACTATCTGCCTCGTCATGTGCCCGACCCTCGGGCAATTTTTTTAAGAGGTCCTCTGGGAGGCAGTAGACAACAGTTATGACCACAGCCAGGCATACAAGTTTGTATATAGTAACCATCATTCTGCATGTACTGGTGGCTTGCCTCGCTTTGAACATTTGTCATGTACGATTTGTCGACGTTTGAAAACCTTTAGAATATAAAAACTGTTGCTACAAAAATTAGTTATCTGACGGTGACTGTGGGGTACACTAATATATGTATCCGATGTCTCTTCTTACCCAAAGTCAAATTCCAGTAATTAAGATTCCTTACCAGAGACAACATTAATATGACAACTGCCATCTTACATGAACTTACTGTCAACAGATTCTCATTTACAATTGTTAATCTGTAACGAAAATTAAAGAAAGTAAGGAATTCTGACATCTTCCCAACAGAAAAACCTTTACTGGAGCACAAACAGGGGTGTATAACTTACAGGAGGTTACATCTCTCCATGTATAACAGAACTGCCAATGCAGGAAAGGGCAGCATTTCAAAGTTAAACGATACAATCGGTCATGGACTCAAAACAAGCAATTAGAGAAAAAGACAAGAAGAAGAAATGAAAAATGTTAACCATTGGTCCTGGCAAAAGCTGTACAGATTTATTTAACACTGACCAACACCCGAAAAAAAACCGTAGCATTTATATACCGGGCAATTAAAGGTATTGGCCAACCTTCTTAGAGAATAAGTACTTACTGAAAAACGGACGGTAATATTACCAATATTCATGAATACCGTACTCCGTATATGAATACAGATATTCACGGATCACAAAGTTTCACGGAATTCGTGGTCCCTATCTACAGCAACAGATATACATTTTCACAAATGTGACTTATTAAACACCAACGTTTGCGCAGCTGTATAAAGAGGTGTTTTGAAAGCACATCTTAGGGAGAAAAAGTGGTTAAAGTTTTAAGATAATGAAAACATTTTTTTTCAGAAATATTTCCTTCCCATACACTACAATACCAGAACTTCCATGACTTGCCGAATTTCAACACACTTTATGTTATAGGAACACGACTCTTGAAATAAGGAAATTTGGGAAATCTTATAAAACAATTAAAGGCTTCGTATCATAAATAATCCCACCATTCGAAGCATCACGGCGAAGTGTATAGCTCGGTGGCTTTGAAAAAACACTAAATAAACCTGTTATTGTGGGCACTATCTGGATCAGTATTAGTATTTCTGCTACTCAGAAAAAAACTTACTGGTTTAGCTATTCATTTGTTTGATATAAAAGAGTATATAATATTGTTAAGAGCACTTACTTTCAGAGTATGATTCTAAGAGTTGTTCATTTGTTTACTATGTTAAATGTCTTACTTTATATAAATATATGCTGATAGCTGGTAAGGTCGGCATTTAGGAGTTATCTCCCTTCGTCTCTTAGAGAAAAAATATTTATACATTCGAGTGGAGATAATTTGTTTTAATAACATGTGAATCAAAATCTTTGTTACTAAGTTTGTTCCTAATTGTCACATTGTCGATCTTGTTTGTTATCTATTACAAAGTGAGTCCAGTGTGAAGGCCTTACCTCTATTCTTATTTTATTGTTATCACATTCTGTAATTTTCAGAGCAAAAATACACGAAACATAACCAAGATTCAGTCTAGTATCGTTTATTCAAAATATGAGCAAAGTTGCTAGAAATAATGGTGTTGGGTATGGTCTTTGTAGTGTAGACCAGTAGTCTCATACCATGTTTATCAAATAAAAGAGAATCGACAAAAAATGTGTAACAAAAGAGGGTTTATATATATTGTTACAAAATGTAATTTCGATATTAGTGTATATCAGATACATAAGTCAGTAATCTTTGACTGTCTGGTTGTAGGATTATTTTGGTCAATATGTACCATCTGGCAGACTGAGTGTAATTATGAAAGTACAGTGGACAGCACTGACATCTAATTCTCCCGGTTAACAAGTATTTGGCAGTTTAATGGCAGTCTAATAAACTAAAGTCCATCCTGATAAGAAACTCAACCAATGGGACATTAGATCGTGGCATTTCCATGACGAGATCTTATAGAATAGGGATAAAAGGAGGGGAGTTTTTGGGGTGGGGGACAGAGCCCTATGAACAGACAGAGATAGAGAACTCACTAGCCCAATGGACACCATGATGAACTGTACGAGGAGTGGGTGTTTTAGTGTATACCTTAGAAGAACTGTTTTTAAACAGGGACAGTTCTGATACGAGACACAACGTGAAGTACTAGTATGAGTATATGAACTCTGTTCGTTGATGAGATGTTGCTTTTGTACATGTAACATTATTATTATTCAACATGTAATAAACATCACTATTGCCAACAAGTACGTGAGTTTACGCCTACTGTATTATATTGGTGACCGTGACCAAGGATTTCTTCTTAACATAATAACACTTCACATTACTCTTCATTAAACAATTAAATTAATTTTAAAGATTGAAGAAACAAATTTATCTGGAAATTTCTGATACATGTGTTCATGTATGTAAGGTGTTTAGCGAATCAATTGATATAAGCAGGGACGTATAATGCGTCCCTGATATAGGTGATAACACTTACTGTTTACTGATGAAGATCGATCATTCCTGAAAGCGCCTTAACGTGATCATAAAGCCAAAGTAACATGGCGGACTGAATGCCTCCAAACCAGGAAGAACATTGGTATTTGTATTTCAAGTTCCCTTGTAAAATTTAAAAAGCTTTGCGTGTTGTTATAAAAAGGCTCAAGATGGATCGAAAAGAAAAGAAAAAGTATGTTCTGCTTTTCTAATCTATTATCCCAGTCAAACTTAACAAAACTGATGATAGTCTTTCAGTTTTTCTGTCAGTTTATTTTCAGACCAATTTACAAAATAAAAATAGTTTTGTCCTCGTCAAGCAGACTATGCTGTGATGCATTCATGCAGTAAGGTAGGTGATTACTAACACAAGGAATCTTAAGCCACTTCCTCATTCTGTGAATCAAACTTTTTATTACTTCAGTACTGAATATATTGAAACGTTTATCATTCTTTCATAATGAAGCATTTTCTGAGTATTAAAATTGTTAATGTCATGGACGTATAATACATATGTATTATACGTCCCTGGTAATGTTTAGGCTCCAAAACGAAAGTAGATTGTAACCGGAAGTATCCCCAACAAAACCATATCCGGTTGTTATTGGCGGGTCGTTTAACAGAAAAGATGTCTGAAGGCATTGAGAATTATTTCAGTATTGACGACATTCTCTCTAGCCAGGAGCGTTTGCCATGCACCGTGGAAATGACCATCTATCGACTGGGTGAGGATCAGTAGAGTATGACAGAATTGTCTTGTTTAACTTGTTTAACGGCAGACTTCTTCATGCCCAACTTGATCAGTTGATGTCCCCGGTTTTCCCGTTTCTTTTTTTCCTCCAGAACTCGCACAACATGACAAACCGTTGCGTGGATTTTTAATGTAACATTTCAGACTTAAATCGCATCGAACCTGACTATTATTTATGACAACCAATTACTTTGCCAATGCTTAACAGAAAGCGAAATAAAAGCATTATTGCAGGCCTAGCTAAGTTCTTGCGTATCACCCAGATTTAACCTGGGGTTCCTCGGTCTTATCCTTATTGTTACACCAGATGTAAACCATTTTGACGGATATTTTAACCTTTCATCAATAACTGAAATTATAAAAGACAAAAATCACATTTCTAGGACTTGTAACCAACTAAAACTACAACAACTGCATTCATGCTTTTTGGATCAGTATTTGTTTAAGAATGAGAGGCTTGAATTCTGTATATCTGAATGCCTATGTAATAATGATAAAAATAATTCTGTATTTGCAGAGGTTAACATAAGTACAAGTATACTAATATTCCACACTGCCCTCCTAAATATTTAATCATAAACAAATACTAACAATCAATTGGGTACATTATCAACCGAATTGATATACGCATGTAATTTAAAATAAAGAATTACCCCTAAATCAAGTAAATCAAAGTCAGCAACAATAAATATAATAATGAAATAATTAAAAGATTTAAGATCAGGGTTTGCTCTCAGTATTTTCTTAATAGGTCCTTCGGTAAAATTTAAATGGAGTTCCTTACCTGGTGTCCTTTTAATCTTTTATTCTTCAATTGTCTTTTGGGATGGTTTGAAAGCAAACTCAGATTTATGTGAACAAATTTAATTTTTTCATATTTTCTTTAATTAGGGTACATGGATTCAAGTTCTGAAAGTGAAGATCTACTACCAGGTACAAAGATTGAGATGCCATTTTGGATGGCACGAGCATTGTGTAGTCGCAAACGCCACATTGTAAGTGTCGAGATCCCCAAACAGTACAAGGAAAGTTATCGTGAGATCTTGACAGCAGATGCTACTGTTGTGGACCTTCACAAACTAGGCCCATTTTACTATAACTATGGATGTCAGCTTCTTCGGTTTGAACTACCCGACAGTGGAGACATTTCAAAGTGTCTGCTCAAGGTTGGTGTACTTTTTCACACTCTTTTGCAGTGTTTTAGCTAACTAGCAGACAACATTGAACAATTCAACGCCATGCTTTCATTTTCAATGCCCAACTTTGTGTTTCTTACTATCGTTCTACATGTCCTGATTTTTCTTTTTAACCATTCTCATTTTTTTGTTGACTAGTAAAAATTTGCTGGTGGTCGTCAAATTTAATTTTAATACAGTGGCAAACAGCTATTAGTGGTTTAGGTAAGATTTCAAGTCCCACAGCACAGGAGAGCAAGGTGAACACATATCCAAAATATAAAGTTCCAGTGACCAGTAGTGTAGGAGAAAGAGCCCAGACAAAATTTTTCTTTGATGTTGGTAAAAATGTATGTTAGAGTGATCAACTTCTGATATATGACACACAAGCTTACCTGGGATAAACCATTCCTCAAGTATGAAATTTCAATAATGAGTGGTGTAGGAGAGCTCAGACAAGATAACTGAAGGACGGACAGAAAGACAAAAACATAAGGACAGATAGACACAATGCAGAACTATAGTTCCCCCAGTCCCTTCAGGGGGACTGATAAGGACACCTGTTTATAATGTCAGACTGTGCATGATATTTTTGTTTATTTTCAGACTTTTCAGACCCGTTTACGAAAAATAATGGATTCTTCACAGAATGCTTTGAATGAAGACACCACAAGACTTACAGAGAAGTTAGACGAGTCTGAGAGACTGCTGTTTAAGGCAGGACAGCAAGGCCTTAATGACTTTTTTAAGTGGGAAACAAGACAGATAGAGAAACTGACCACATCAGAAATGGTCAGACATCACCGCAAACGGAAACGTGCTGCATTAGACGATGCCTGATTAATGTTATAGATGTCTGTTAAATCTCTCCATTCTATCAGAAAGGAAGTCTCAGCTCTTTTAAAATTAATATTAAAGAAAGTCATTGTAACTGTAAATACTGTTATTCTGCAGATTGTGATTACTTAAGTGCGAAAGTTACAGTAGCTGTAAATTCTGACTTTCTTTCTCAGGAAAATTGACAATTTTCATCCTCTTTATCACAAGAATTAATGGTAATTGTGAATGTTGTTGACATCATTTTCAAGGAGTGTGACAAATACTGTAAATCATCTGTATTTCTACTGTATTTTAAAACCTGTGGGTATTGCCTTTATTTATTTGTATGAGTACTGTTTAACAATGAATATACGTCTGTGTAGGACTTAGTTTCCTTTTTGCTTTGTTACACTAGTAGCTATGAAATATACAACTTATTTTGTTTTTGCCACAAAGGTTACAACTTAAAACAAACAGACATGTTTTATTTGCTGTCTTCATTGTGTATTTCAAATGATAAATGAACTGAGTTGCTCTTGTGACAAACTTAACGAAATTCAAATATTTGTAATAATGTCATATTTTGATTTAATAATTATTATATGTATTATTTATCTTTATCAATTTAAATTCTGTAAATCTGGAGCAAATTTGAGTACTTTTATTTAAAGATTGGCATCAAACATTTAAGAATTCTCCCCCTTACAGAATCTGAAAAGGATGTATTTACAAGTTCAGATCAAAGTTAATCTGGTCAAATTCATGGACAAATGAAATAGGCTAAATTTGGTAGTTTCACTGAGTCCAAAATGAGTGGAAATTGAATATTGCAAGTTTGTTTTGTCATGAAAATATAACTATTTTATAATTTCACACATCTGTGAAAAAAATTATAGACATGGACAGCATGTGTCTTGTCACTTTTTTCTTTAAGAAAACTGTCTGAAGTGTGTTTACAAACTCAAAGACAGAATTTGAGTAAAGTTCACTTGGGATATTTATTTGTATAAATGATGTGTTTCCTCATATTGTTGGATATTTGTTATGATATGTATTATTATCAAACACAATATTTGTGAAAGCTTGCCTTCACAACTAAATTAGTATTAAAAGAAAGTTTTATCCTAAAAATTCTTCATTTATTCATGAAAATACAATCTACCCCTCTTTTTGAGAAGAGAAATGGCACAGATATATGCAAGAGACTATCTTATGTTTAAGACAACTTAAAGGTATGAGTGAAGAGAAGTTATTGATTTAAAAAATATATATATATTTAAACTTAGGGAGGCACTATATTGAGGAATATGTATGGTACATATATATGTATGTATAAACTTTTAAACTATAGAGCACATCCTCCAGACAGTTTGTATAAATGTTACTATTGTCTATGATCAACAGTATACATGTTCTTTACTCTCAGTAACAGAAATTCAACTGAACTGATAAAATTAATATATTACATAATTTAAGTTTCTTCCTGTTTGTTGTTTAATTGAATTGCTATAGGAACATATTTAGAGCTCTATAGATTTTATTGTATAATGAGTCTTAAGTGAATATTTCCTGGTACATGGACATACATCGTTTTGTCCTTTGGAACTCTGTTGTACGTATTTAGTGAATATTTCCTGGTACATGGACATACATTGTTTTGTCCTTTGGTACTCTGTTGTACTTTAGTGAATATTTCCTGGTACATGGACATACATTGTTTTGTCCTTTGGTACTCTGTTGTATTTCTTTAGTGAATATTTCCTGGTACATGGACATACATTGTTTTGTCCTTTGGTACTCTGTTGTATTTCTTTAGTGAATATTTCCTGGTACATGGACATACATTGTTTTGTCCTTTGGTACTCTGTTGTACTTTAGTGAATATTTCCTGGTACATGGACATACATTGTTTTGTCCTTTGGTACTCTGTTGTACTTTAGTGAATATTTCCTGGTACATGGACATACATTGTTTTGTCCTTTGGTACTCTGTTGTAATTTAGTGAATATTTCCTGGTACATGGTGGATATATATTGCTTTGTCCTTTGGTACTCTGGTAAATTGACAAATGACGAAATTTATCTAATTATGGGGCAGCTGCACCTCCCCGTCTAGATTTTGACACTGCCAAGTCCTAGAAGGACGGAATAGTTGTATGATACAGTTTAATTCACTGTTTGGCTCTACACTATCTCACTCTTAATTGTAAGGTGCTATTTACATATGTGTCTTTTGTACAATCTTTGGAAGAATGTTTTATTTGAAAATGTTTGATTAGTTATGATCATGTCACATTTTCTTTCAATGATTTCAAATGGGTTTATATATGTAACACTTTCACGTCCCTTGTTGAGCTCACATGCAATAGATTGTAACAAGGACATTGTCATCAAGATCCCCCGTCCATATTCATTTGTAAATTATATACATTTGAAGAGAGCAACATGGACAAATGGAAAAGATATCAGCCAATCGGATCACAGCAGCCTCATTAAATATGCACAGAATTTGCAGATAGTCAAACTTGAACAAGAGGTTAAGGTAACAAATCAACCAAGCAAGTCTCACCATAATTCATTTGTTCCTTAATATATATATCAGCCAATCAGGTCATAGCAGCCTTCCAAATATACATAGCATTTGCCGATAATCAAACGTGAACGAGGAATTTAGGTAATAAGTACAAATCAAGTTTCTTAAAAATCTTATTCTTTTATACCATAACGTGCAGAAAGATTTCCAATAGAGTGAAATAGAGGGATAAGAAAAGGGAGCTAACTCAATCAGTCGTTTACCTACCCGTTCTAATGGCAAGCGTGGTTCTTGCATTCCTACAGGACATGGTTCACAGAATTATAACTTTATTGTTTTGTATACAAAAATTCCAGAAGAGCTGCTTAAGTTGATTATTGGAGTTTGTTTTCTAGCCTTACACTATAAGCTGAAAATAACAATCATTTATGATATCTAGAGAGCAGGAACTACCCAAAAGTGTTACAACAAGGGTTTATTAGCTTTCATAGGTCTTCATGTCATGGTTTTTTCTTTTCGCCAAGAACCTACAGTGTCACATACAGACATTTGTTTAGATAAACACTCACCGTCTATTGAACACGAAATCCAGCTCACCAGTGCCTAGTCAATTAGAGATTGTTAACCCAGCAACATATGCATCGCTTATTAACACAAGTTTTAATGCTCGTATATACATATATATCTCACTTGTGAAAAAGCAATATGTTACAAAACTAGAAACATAAAACGTGCTGTAACACATGAAAAAATATCTACTAGGACGGACTTGTCCACAGCACAAAAGTGTTGCTTTGTGCGATGCTAGATCTATCGTTCAGCAAGAGACTGGAGCTGGGCAGTATAGGTGAGGAGTTTGGAGCCCTTGTAAATAACCTTTCAAATTTCCATCAAGATCCTGCAGATTCCCATGAAGCATTTGATGTGCAAGAAAGTAACTGAAAGGCTTCAAGTCTTTTCTGGAGAGCTGCCTGTTGGTGTGATGAGAATTTGGCTATGTTGGGTGGATTATGTTGTGGTAGGTTCAGACAGTGGTGTATTACTGTATAAGTACTGCTGACGTCAGTAATTATATAAAATTTAGGTGTGTTTTCATGATTTACACGACCACTTGTCAAATACAGATTTATACGATATATTTATCCCAATCAATTTCTTTGTTACTTTTGTTAAAGCTTTGTGTAAATTTATTTGTAAAAATAACGCCACGCATAAACCAACAATATGGTTTAGAGTAGTCTGTTATCTGCCAGAAGAGATAAATCACTTCACGGCTGTACAGGTTTAGAAATATGAAACACTGAAGAAAATATACCATTCATGATGAAAATTTGTCTTTTCTGACCATCAATATGGTACAATGAAAAACCATGAAAGAGGTTTTTCCTAACTACAGCTCCCTATCTATACCTTAAAGTTGCGATTCAAAGTAATTTTTTGTCATATTTCATCCTTTTTATCAAATAATGCAATTTTTGGCAACTTTCCACCCCAATTTTATAAAGTAAATGAACATTGTTATTGTGTTAAGGTCTGGATTGATTTTAATAAGTGTGTTATTCTGTTATTCGCCGTTGTATTTTAATCAAGGAATACGATTTAAGAAATAAATAACTTGAATATATGACGGCTGAACATATGTTCATAATAATTTACAACACGTGCTATCATTAATGTTAAATCGGTTCTACAGGTATGGCGTTGCATGATAGCTGGTGATGTATGATTTGATGACGATATATGCCTGTATTGTATTATGTTTCTTGGCTTCCAATCTCATAATTCATTTTGATGAATAGAAAGACAACTGACCTTCACTGTCGTTTACTGAAGTTAATGACTGTTGTGCAAAAGTGATTTTGTAGGTACTGTAGATAAAAAGATATCACTTTCTTATTTTGCTTTTGTTTCGGTTTACAAAACGATGATATTTAATTGGCAGTACATCATTCCATTCATTCACGTCAAGGTTTAACTTTCACAGTCAAGCCAGAGAAACCACGCTGCTAACAATAAATACATATTGCTTTTGGGCGTTTGATTCTGATGGAGTTACTTCCCTTTATATATCTTCGGTTCATTTATGAATAAATTAATTTGAAAAGTATTCAAATTAAAATAGAACGTAACACGAAAAAGGAATTAAATACCACCAGTTGCTATGTGCCGAGTTGGACCGTAGTTATAAGTAGAGACAGACAAAGCTGACGGAGGGAAGTAATTCATAGATCATCTTTCATTCAGTCCCTACAGCGTTTGTTGTTGAAAAGTTTGGATGCAATTGGCATGGAATAACTAGGGAATCACAGAGGTATTTCTGCATTGAAAGTATGTTGGGACGTTACCTTAAACATATTTGCGTAAAATATTACTGGTGTTAATAGAAATTACTCCTTATTCATAAACTCAATTTTCATAAATTTCCTAGTTGCTGAAGAATCGCGGTTATCCGAGGGAGGAAGTGAATATAACATTGTTCGATTATGATGAGTATGTATCAAGGTGTTTATGTTATCCTATTCATATTTTGGGAACGTTCCATTACTTGAACTAACCTACTTTCATACTCCGATTATACCTACTGCCAATTTAAGGTTACTTATCGTGATGCCGTTTATTCGGTAAATTCAATGACTTTAATGGGAATTTCAGAGAACCCCAATATCTCACACAATCGATTGAATATCGAATCATTTGCAACATATAAACACCACAAGTTGAAAGCAAAATGTCACTAGCTAGAAATGGAAAATTCACAACAGGGAATTAAAGATCACTACACATACGATATATCTTAATAAGAAACTATCATTCTTTGTATGCATAAATCGGGGTAAAGAGTCTTGACCACCAAACTAAACGAAAGTATTGTCAATAAGAAAATCGATCATTTTCATCGATTTCATCTTCAGTATATTTATGTTTGATTTTACGTTCGACTATTGCCGTTTATCTTTATTTGAAAACTGGGTTCTTAAAACTGAAGGTGTTTCCATACTGACATTACTGACATAGATTGAACAAGAAGTTTTTTGGAAGGTGTCGTAAATGAAGCAGAAGACGCTTATTGACCCGGAACACATGGTTTTATAGTCCGTGTGCTTTTTGTAGGAATATTCTCATTAATCTTTCTTTGTTATTATTATGCCTTAGATTTATTGTATTTAATTTTAGAATGTGATTATGTTGATATATTGTTGGCACTTTCTTTTTGGTTTTGGATGTGGTAAGTATCCAAAATGGAAAAAAAATTCTTGTAGAAAAAGTGTCCTTCCATTTTTTTTTTACATTCGATTTTCCACAGTTGCGTCTTATGATTTTTGACTTTGGCCTTATTATCACTGACGAGTACCCAAAGTTTAAGTAATTATTTAGCTCTATTGCATTTACTTCTAATTTTGTATTAAAACGTTATTTTCTCTTGTGTGTGTTTTATACATTTATTCCAATTCCCGATTCAATGATTCAGGTGAAGTTAAGGAATCCTTCTCCTTATCACTAACTGATTCGATCAACCTAAACGAAGATATTGTTTCATAACCAGAGAATGAAGACGTTCTTTAAGTTTGGAATGTGGTAACGGTATGGTAATGTTAGTAAATACGTTATCTGGATGATTTTAATGCTGAATCATGATAACATGATATTTCGTGTTTGGAAAGCTATGCTAATATGCAAGTAGATTTTCCTACATTTTCGAGCAGGTGAATTTCTGTTTGTAAGCAGGAAATGTAATGTTCTTTGCAGACACATGTAATGAGATACAAGTGGATGGTCTCTTTATGAAATTTATTAAGTGTAAATGTACAGGTTTACTTACGTTTCAGATTTTAAGCTGCTAATTCTAAAAATAATTTAATGGATTTCATCCGCAAGCTCTTCTTTCCTCCTTTCTGTAACGTAGATTTTCAATGTTCCATACAGATTTTAAAATTTATATTCCCTACATAAATCCCTTGTTGCTTCCCATTTCGTATACTTCAACTGCCAGTAGGTATTTGTCCAACTGGACAATAGTTACACGGAGAAGTAAACAAGAACATGCCGAAGCAGGACTAGTTTTTAGCTAATATGAGTTCATATGTTGCATTGTCTGCTTCCAGTTCGTTATGAAAGGCTTGAACATTGAGTATTCCTCAATAAAGCAGTCATTAATGTTACCTGTTGTGATGGGTACTTTAATGTCAATCGTGATAGTACCATTCAGTTGCATGTTTTTTGTACAACCTTCAAGATTGCAGATGGTAAAGAATGCTGCTAGATAATTTGCCCTAACGGTTTGCAGTAACCTGCATGATAGGTTTCTATTCATTGGAAGAGTGTCATGGTTCACAATGAATGCATACATTTGACGTTGTTCTAAAATGTTAAGATACACGATAATTAAGAAGTTTATTTAATTATTGGGCCCGTGCACCTCCCTATCCAGATTTTAATTTATCGTTCGATCGCTTAAGATTTCCCCATTCGCTTCCTATGCTTCAGAATTTAAGTCCTTAGCATCAATGACGAGTCATAGGAGGACGAAACAGCTGTATGATGCAGTTAAACTCTGTATAAAAGGTGCTATTCACTTACGTGTCTTTAGTGCAATCTCCGAATATGGAATCAACTGCGGCGTGTAGATACACAATGCTTGGGAAGCAGGGTTGCTACAAGCACAAGTTCACAATGGGAAAATAGTCACGCTTATCGGACAGTCCAAAGTTGTCCCCGTTGGTTGTGTTGAATGTAAAAATCGGGGTAGGCGGATGATGTAGAAAAATCCATCGTGCCCTTGATTTCTAATTCTTGTAGGTATATATGATGGAAAGAGTCAACATATTTTCTATCACTTAAATCATCATAAGTACATTTAACATGACTTGACAAGCTGATTTTATAACATTCATATGATAACATCATAAAAGGGACCACGAAGAAAATTATCGAAATGAATTCAAATCTTGAGAGGTTTTATAACACATGTCTGTGCTCAGACGAACGGACGCCTCATAGGGGTATAATTAACACAAACTCGATACTATATTTGACTTTTTTTTTATTTCCAGCGATATACAACATTGTGTTCTACAAAGTCGTATTGGAATGAAAAACATAATCAATAGAAAAATATAGACCAAAATATTGCAACATACAACACCAATAATTTAACACCATTTCTATCATTACAACGTAAGGCACGACTAGGTATATACAAACAGAACGTCAACACAATGATTTGTAGCTGGTATCACAAGGCTTGTAAGTAGTGATGATTGCCTAATGCTGCAGGTGTAGATTGTGATTTTCTATAGTATCCACATGCAAATAATGTTATTTGTCAATTCACTACAATATCACTAACAATCACAACTTGGTTTGTTTTGCTGTCTTTGCATAGATAAATACTAACATACAAACCTAAGTCTTAAAATAATCACGGCTTCAAAATTCCAAATAATTGAATAAAACAACCTTAAAAATAAGAAAACGACAACGGCGCAGTCGAAAGTGCTTGCATGAAAATGATAGTGCGAAAGTTTAAATATCTTTTTTTTAAATGAAACGAATTCCGGTAAATTGAAATGGACTAAACAGGAGAGAGAAGTGCGTCTTAATCTTGTATTTACAAAGTACATCTACTCACGGAGCGAGGCACAACACAATGACAGTCAATAGTTTAGCAATATATACCGATGTTATTGTAATGTTAGAGGAACGTTTCTAGTGATCATGAGTATTTATAATACCTATTTATAGTTTAAAGTTAGACAAAATTCAGTACCATTTCGATCTAAATATTTGAAATTTAACATTTTTCGTAAGAATAACACCATCATTAGTTAACATATGATGCTAAGACTAATTTGACTGTAGATGTCACCTTTTTGATGAAGTAATATTGATATCATACAGCAGTGATTGAACCATATGAATGAACACTCGGCCATGATGGTAAAGATGTAACTATGAGTTTTCTTAACCAATATCGGCCACGGACTATAACGTGCCCAAATAATGTAGATTTACTTACATCTGATATTTTCCCGTAATTATGCTAATGAATATATAACATGTATGGATACAGCCACACCTTGTCAACATTTAGGTCAAGTTTTGGTTTCAGGGATGTCTGATTTTATAATTTAAACACACGTACGTAAAGTAAACATTCTCCACACACAAAGTTTTAATCGTCTTAAGATTCCAAGCAATTTACATGTTTTCAAAAATGTTATGAATTTACGATCAGTTTCTAGGCTAAGGAACAGGCTTCGAACCTTTCTACAACTACATGGTATACGTTGATATCTGTGTAAAACAATGTCCAAATAACACTTATCACGTTCAGCAACAGGATTATGCAATTTACAAACACATATGGGTCACACTGCTTTTAGAGATACAGTGAATATTTGTTGAACGTCAATAAGTACGTCCAATTATAGGCCATTAGTAATAATTGTCCATTAAACTGGACGAAAGCAATCACTAATGCCTAATGACTACCGTTCATCATTTAACAATCATGTATACTACTTTTGTCCACGTTCCATCAGCACACACACAAAGTTGGAGAAGCCCAGTGCTAGATATCTTAATAACATTAACTATTTATTTTGTTTCTATCTTCATCTTTATAAGGAACACTTTATATGGATTAACTTTGTTAATCATACGAAAATCTAATTACACGGGACGTGAATTTTAGAAATAGGTTTAACACATTTCATTAATTTGAATATCTTAATGTTACTAATAAGTATTTCACACATCAGTGATTTATAGAAGATCTTAATTCAATGAAATCAGTCACAAAACCACCAGTAGTTGGTATGTGTTTTAAATCAAGAAGAGGGAATCTAATGTAACCAAGATATAAGAAGAGCTGAAATAATATCTCACCGTGTAATTTACTGCATCTTCTGTTTCCATGTTTTTATTAATAGTTTATGTACAATCAAGATTACCGTGGTCACCAAAACATGGCCCATCAATCTGTGTTCATTTTATAATTACCAGAAGTGTTAGTTATATCAAGCCTATTGAGTATTTATTTAATTCTCCAGTATCGTATACTCAGTAAAACACATTAATATTGCATGAAAATCAGCGAATATAATATTTTAAAGGAAAAAATGAAAAATAACAACAAATATTTAAATATTAATAAAATAAGTTTGGTATCATAATAACTTCGTGTAAATAATTTGTAACATTAAACATAACATAACTAAATAACTTGTGTTAAGATAAAGATGACTTCGTACACTGTTCAGTGCTTGGGCCTCGCGGTAGTAGGCTGGAACGAGAAAAGTAGAAACATGTTCTATAATTCAAGATATGTTTCATGTTGAGATATATTAGCAATAAATGATATGTAAATTATTTTTTGTATGTTAGAGTAAATAAAATGTTTTGAGTCACATGATAACACGAATACCTTCTAGTACCAATGTACTTTACCCCACGTTCTTGTGTGTTCTGTTAAGTCTCACACAGATCAGGTGGCCGAGTTTTTACGTGATATCAAGAACGTTTATCAGATAAACGGCAAAATATTATATACAGATCTTTGTGTGACATAGAAAACATCACTATCTGCATCCAGTACATCTAAAGTATGGAATATCCTGCAGTTTTATTTGTTTAAATAATCATTACCACATATTCGTTGATAAAATCGAGAAAAAAATTTTAAATGACATAAAAATTACACAAAGTATTACAGCTCTAAGCAGTTCCAATATCACAAACCAAGCTTCCAGCAATAACTGATCAACTTTATAGCCTTAGAACAAACAATTACGTGTTTCATACGTGTATTGGCACAGTAAACACAGTAAATTCATTGATATTAAAATTGCTGGGTGTTTGTATTCATAAAAGTTAAACTGTAAATTTCGTCCGACTAATTACTTTCCACTTTAGAAGTAACACTGTTTGATTGAAAAAATTAACGCAGTAAATTTCGTACGATTTTTGAAACAAAGCTGTTGAATCGAAAGTTTGAACACAATAAATTTCGGCCGACTAAATAAGTAAAATAGTAAGATTGTAAGTTTGACCATAATAAATTTTGTCCTATCATAGAAGTAAAATTGTTTCATTTAAAGCTCAGTACGGTTAATTATATGGTTGTCACAATAGGTTCCATGCTATTTGTATTTATAGAGTTTTAACTGAAAGCTTACCACAATAAATTTCGTCAGATCGGTCGTCACAATCGTACACACCATCACAGATATTTGACATCGGGATACACAGGTAGTTATTCCGGCAGTGAAACCCTCCTGAACACGGATCCATTGTTGTGGACGCTGTGACGAGGTAAGATATAAGATGAATATTTATGTCTTTTTACTGTCTTGTGTTTATGTAATCTTTCCCACAATTAATACGTACATATCTCTTTAAGTGATGTCGATAAATGTATCTGTTTTACAATATACCTTGTTTTTCAAATGCAAAATATTTTGTCAACGTAGTGACATACATTTGTAAATGCATTGTAACAAGTTGATATAATTGCGGATTCAATCGTTCCGGGTACCACATGTTATATGCATACAGTATCAAAGACATTGGTGAGTTGGTGAGAAACACTTACGTTCTGGTGGTAACGACCAGCCTAGCTCAATTTTCCATAACTCTGTAAAAAAAATAGAACCAGTGAGATGATGGCGATACACTGTGCACCGTTCAAAAGCGTTGATAAATCATTAATTAGATGGAGACTTAAAATAGGAAATAACTTTGTACAAGAAGTGCAATTTGTGCCCGCTCTCGTTACAATAAAAATGCAATAAAATATGTTCAAATGCAAAATCGAAATATTTAAAACAAAACTATATACTATATGACGATGTTTTCCTCGCCAGTGTGTAATTTTTGCTAGAATTACATATCTATTTTAGTTTGTTCTCATCAAAGGTAAAAACATAACATGGCTTAAAAGTTTTCAGGTTGTGACACCAAAACGTGAAACGTGTGCGTGCCGAAATAAACCTTTTAAACAGTAATTCTGCATCATACAATAGGATGATTAGAATGGAATCTCGAAATACATTGTCACCATGATGGAGCGATACATACTTGATATGGAGCACATTGGTTCAGGACTCTCGTCTGAGTTGTCTCCACAGTGATCCACCCCGTCACAAGTAAGATGACGATCTATACACCACAGGTTACTACACAAATAGTCAGCCTTCTTGGGACAGCCATCTGAAACAGTGAATATCGGAGTTACCAACGTGATGTCTACTAGGTTGATGACTAACTTCCAAAACAGACCATTTAAATATCAATTTAGTGCTGGACACAGTTAAACGAATCATAAGTCTGGTCGGTGATGCTAGCGGCGTACATTTTTAGAGCTGAAACGACAAGGGTGATATTAATGGAACTTAACCATCCTCACAGCAGTCAAAGTTTGTTGAAGAAGACGGATATCAGGAAGCATTTAAAGACAAGTTAATCAAGCTCAAATTCAATATAATAAAGGCAAAACAATTAAGATTTACAAGGAGAACAACATCAGGTGTTCCATAAGCATAAGAGTGTCCTACCATCAACGACGACATGTCTAAAGAAATGTAAATCTTGGTCAATGTCACGTTCACCGATAAAAACAAGATATACAACTACGGATCTAACGGTCAGCTTACGAGCATGAAACACTCCCACCTTCATTTCGCACAAACAAAAGAATATTTATAATAGTATTATTATGACGACTGTAAAACATAATTTTCACTTTCCTGCATCATTTGAAACCCTGTATTATGACCTAGTCCGTCAGTTGACGACGTCTTGCATGAAAATCGTGACATTGGAAACAGACCATTGAACATCGAATTAACTGCGACATTAAACACCATAGGCTGGGGATGCGGGGAGGTTGCTATCCAGAAATGGAAGATTAACACTAGGGAAGTTTAAATCATCGCGTTAATTACGCCGATGAAGATAAAGCAAACGTTGATTACACTTCTTGTTACTTCACTTTATAGACTTGATTGTCTAAATCTTACCGTCAGTGACATTATCCACCGCCGTGTACACGAATGTAAGACTATCTTCCGGATAAAACGTTCCCCTTATCCGGATATAGAACCCTTCCTTACTAGTCAACCATGTGCCCGTTGTAAGGTTGGTGGATATATATCGAGTGACTTGGGGACTAACTGATGTAAGGCCGTCGTGTATATCTAGAGTGTTACTGCCAAAGTCAAGCCATCCTGAATTTAAAAAAAAACAATACATGTTAGTAATAAAAAACTAGTATGTAGCTTATAAATTGTTATTTCATTTATACTAATCTTTATCGTAAGTGGTCTTACATTATAGTGCGATATCGTATGTAATACGTCACCAACCCTTACGATTACATTCTGCTCTTCCTTTTTTCTTTTGTATTATTTTGTATGCCGGACCTGATACTTATTTATATAAATATTCCTCACATGTTCCAAGTTATTTGAATGTAAGCTGAAATATGATATTGATCCCTATAGTAAAATATTCTCTTGTTCAAAATGATATTGATTTTTTTCTTTAAGTGTATAATGATACACATAGATTTATTTACATACAACACATTGTTGTACACTTATATATACCACTACTACTACTACTACTACTACTACTACTACTACCGATTCTATCTACCTCTTCAGTGATAACCAAATCATGTGAAAATAATACATCTATACGCATGTGATAGCCATTTTTTATGTTTTTATATACATTTTTGTTTGCTTGTTTTTTTTCTTTCTCTTTTTTTGGTTTTTGTTTTTGTTTTTTGTTTTTTTTTTAGTCTTGATTTCTCTTAATCTGTATCAGTTGCACGATTCTGTTATATAAAAATATAAAAGGGCGCTGTCGGACTGGTTTCCATGACATGTGGGACGCTGTACAGGTAGAGTCAGTCCATCTTAGTAATGTCCTTCTACAATTTGTCTTGCTATACACTTGTTTGCTCTTCCTTGATCAGGATAAATCTTCCACATTTATACATATTTTTTGACAATGGATAGAACGGTAACATGTCCTGGTTTGGATAGAGAGGTGAATGAATTAATTATTCTACTTCCTATGGAAGTCAACATCCACTTATGAACATTATCTTACGCTTGATTTTATGTGTCGATATTTATCCAAATCCGGGGCCAAACAATGATATAAATATTCATATTGACAATATTTCCCTTTGTCATCATAATATATGCTCAATAAGAAACAAATATCATATTCTTGATTTTTTTATTGGATCTATGATCTTAGTAATCATATGATATTAATACTGCAGTATCATTTAAAATTACGGAACTATTTTCAGGGATGAGAGAGCTAATTGTGGTGGTATATTTCAATGTATTATGATTTTATTTACTGGACATTTAACTGTCAAGTTTCTTCGCCAGATGAATGTCTGGCAAAAATACTTAAAACAAACATAAATTTTCTTTTCTCTGATGCCTTTTTCATTTCTATTGTTTCTCTTAAATATCTTTTCTTCCATCTGAAAATCTGACACACGCTGAGCCCCTCCTCTATTTCCTATGTAAATATCGACAGATACATTGTAAGAGATTCCAGATCAATTTGAACTGAAATGTAAAGTCATCAAGTTTATTTTGAATAAGCTTCCCATAACAGCAGCTGTGTGACAGATGAAAGGGATTACAGTCACTTCGGCTGACACTTAACCAAGTATGTACATACTGCACTTGTTAGACAAAACCAGAGACGTGTTCCACCACCCAGGCAAGACGTCAAAACAATGTGCTGTCAACACTGACACAGGCATTTACAATGTCTTGTCCATGACATATACATTCCCATCCCGGCCATTCAGCAATCTATATTACGTATAATGTCGACACTGACACAAAAATAACATTTTTACATTTTCGAAGTAATCCTACCGGAATCAAATGGGAACTTACTTTCTATTGAGTATCTGAAGTTATGATGATTAAGCATGTATACACTGCTTATCGCGATAGCTGCCTATGCGAATATGCTAAATGTAAATATTATCTTTCTTAATGCAACGAATGTTAACAAGACCGGAAATGGAAGCACGCATGCTTTTCCCGTTCACCCGGAAATAGGGAGGGTCAGGTTGTCTATATGCTATACATATATTTTTTAGTGTTATGGAATTACCATCGCCTAGAGAGTAGTCTGTCAGCCTCAACAGCATTCCTTCCATGTTCTTACTAGGCGGTCTCTTTATGATCCAGATACAATCGTAGACTCCTGGGAGGGAGGGCAGGGCGTGGGTCATCTCCAACTTCCCCCCTGTCTTAGCCGGGACGAAAGAACTACAATCTGTAAAGGGATAGCAACAACACTACTATTGTCACTCTCAAACATCACCAGCATTAATGACCACGTTTAAACTTTTGCCATACAAACATTATGTTGTGATTATTATGACTGAATGTTATCACATAATCAGACTCGTTGTTTAGAGTACGTAATCAATTTACATACAAATCAAATTACTTACTGGTACTTGGTTTCTTGTCCCATCTCTTTTCTGTGAGTAATAAAATAAATTAATGTTGCTTTTAGTCCATGACAAAACAATATGATTCAAATTAAAAGCATTACCTCAATTGCCATTACATACTTTATTGCGCTAATGTTCATAATAATACACGTCGCCAAAACACTGATGTTCGCCGGTGAGACGGACACGGGAGGAGTCACGGAGACGGAAAACCTGTCAGTCAATCAATCAATCATAATTATTCTAGTCGAAAACGATGATTTCCCATACAAGAACAAGAAGACGAAGAAGTGAGGATCAAAACGAAAGGAGAAGAGGAGGACGTTATGAACCAAACCAGGAGATGAAATTAAAACTGGAGTCATTTATTGTAGGAAATGTGACGCCAGTGCAATACTTTTTAAATCATAAGACACTTCTTAATATATAAAAATATCTTTCAAACTTGTATTTCAGCAAGTCTCTACTCCAGTAAAACGAATCGCTAATTTTACTAAAGTTTGCTCGGTACCTTCATTTTCATATTGTTTTGAATGTTTTTTTGTGTTTATCATTTTTGCTAAAGCTAGGGTCATATGAGGACGACAGTTTTATATAAAAATATTTTGTATCCGTTTCGCCTATCACCGAAATCAGATCTTCATCAGTGCCAAACATGAGTTGATATGTAGACAATTTTTCAAACAATGTACCTAAACTGATATCAATTACGTATAACTGAATCACTAAAAAAGTTACAAGACACTATGATGAGATTAAATCCGAAGGAAAGCTATGTAGAATTTGGGATTCGTTATGGAGCAATGCCAAGTACAGAATTAGGTGATCTCCTCATGAAGGATATAAATTATGTATTCTCTTGAGTACACAACCAAGAGTTATTTTACATCACCAGCGCATTGTTGAAGGGGTTTTGGTTTCTTCTACTTCGAGCGAATTTAATTTTCTTTATAAATACGGATAATCCCACCAACATCTAAAAAATAGAGTCTGAAATCTCGGAAACAAACATCAACAGATTTGTTCAGTCTGGTCTTCAGTTATTTTCGGAATTCTTGGTGACAAAACATTTACTCTTTTATGTAGAATAAGTACATATATCTCTCTACCTCTTTCTCTATGTTAACATTTGTTTTCGCCCGCTCTTGACCTTTATAAATCATCTTACATCTTTCAACGCGTTAGGTCGATAGAAGAATGAAACAGTCTCTAAATTCATTATTTACTTTTATTGTATAAAGTACTAGAATCTTACCGGATACGAACTGGTACGTGGCTTTGAAACCGATATGCTGACAACATCTGTGTGTAGACTTGCCCGTATTGAATACGACAATGACGGTGTTGGATTCCGACACCAGTAGGGGGCGCTGCTGTTTGCTGAACACCATGGATGGTGATGAGGCGTGTAAACCGTCGTATATCTGCATATAACAGGACATCAACATAAATTATTTTTGTAAAATTGCGAATCGACCGGAACAGTCGGTTGTAGTGCATGGTCTCGTAAAGGAATGGTCAACTTCCTGTTTTCTAGAGGATTTCTTGGTCTAAGAATGACCGACTTCCTGTTTACCAGAGGATTTCTCTGTGAAGGGAAGACCCACATCCTATTAATCTAGGGTTTCAGAGTAGGACCTGTTCGTACTAACCAAATTTTAAACTGAGCCACGACATAGAAGTCATTCCATAAACTCAAAACTCATAAGATCCAATTTCCTTGACCACCCAACGACATTACCGAACCTGACTTAAATAGATTGCCACTGGCACTCAGGCGACCACCAAACAGGCATAGCACCACACATAAAACCAAAAGCACTGTTTTTCATAGGAATTTCAATTCAAATATCATTTGAGTTAGATGTAGGATAAACTTTAAATGGCTGTTTCAGTGCGATAAATGCTGCACTCAAGCCTTTAACACTGACAGGTGTTACCAACAGAATTAATTAAATGGCGGAAAAGACTGCACTACATTTCATATCTGCAGATTGAGGTGCATTTAGTCATGTATCATAACCCTAGTAACAGTTAAACATATTGTCTAATGGTCTCTCCTTTCACAAAAAGTCCAAATATTTAATAAGAAGATGATGGACAGTGATATGCTAGAGTTTTATTTCTCTTTGATTAAGATATATATGATGTTGTATAGAGAAATTACCCTGAAACTCCATACATCACTTGAAACACATAATCGCCGTTAACATACCGCTTCATAACGAAATCAAAGGGAGATATGGGAGGTGGTCCTATCTTGAGGTAGGAACTGTATCTCTGGTATGTCAAAACGCTTGTGATTTCTTACTGATATAAACGGCAGAACTTTACACAGAAATTATAGGATAACTTTGCACTGATATAAAGCTAATAAACACCACAGCCGAATTATGGAGTAATTTTCATATTATAGATAAGACTGTGGAGACAGGTCGAGTTCACACGAAGAACTAGAAGTGGAATTAACTTTAACAGACCAGGAAGCCAATGGTATGTAACAATAATAACAATCTGTGTAGGGTGATTTAAGTTTACCAACAACTGCAATAACGCTGTATGAGGATCAGTTCATGTACTCACTACCAGTTTCGTAACTTCCGAATATCAGTAACACATCATATCTATAATGATATTAAATTGGTACTGAAAGTATAATTCAAAATAGAAAACAGCTTACCAATATAGAAATTAGGAATACCAATATATTAGTCAGTACAACAAAGGAAAAGTGTCCGCACTACCGTGACCGATATTAATGTAATAATGGCGTCATACACAACTTCCGGACCGTAATCAAGTGTCGAGCCTGCTCTCCTTCTCTTTCTCTGAATACTACATGTATCGTCTTAGACTCATCATATCTTATACAATGTCAGGTTCTTGGCACTCAATTCCATTATTCACACAATTTTTGTCCTACCTGTATCTGACTGACGCTTGCAATGTGCCAATCATCAAATGTCAACCGGATATGACCATAGGGGTCAAGGTTGTGGATGGTGTAGGTGAATGTCTCTTCGTTGAGAGCATAGCCATTGGGAAAGTTTGGTGACGTGATGTGTCCCCCATCAACCGGATCTGACGACACGGATGACACAGACCCGGTCCTCATCTCTCGCTTCTCTGTAAAGGATGAAAAACAGCTTACTCAACAGAGAGTGGTAGATTATTCATAAGAAGGGGTTGTTGATGCGTTTGATCTCAAATTAATGAACCAACTTAGCTATATTTTCGATGAGAGAGGTTCATTCCAGTGTTAAGTGTTCAATGGATTGAATAGAAGACACATAAGTAAATCATGTGGTGCGTTTTAATACGAATTTCGAATTCTATACTGAACATTCTATTTGTGATAACGTTGCACTAAACAAATGTTACAATAGGGATGGACTAGACCATTGATTCAATTACTTTCTGAACTTTTCAGTCCTGCCATTATACATAACAAGTTGTTGTTTTTATGTAACGTCAGTTTTTTTTAATATCTTTACAAAATTTAAAATCTTATTCCAATGCCTAAGCAATCCGTTTCAGACACGCCCGGTTACACATTGTCACTCGAGTGGTTGTTGACATGTATTTCTGTGTTACATTAACGAAGCGAACAATCAACACGACATTTAGACTAACATGTGATGTAATCTGAACCACAGAACCTGGGATGATGAAACACGTTTTCAGTGATCGGCCTTCCGTCTGCCAACACACCTCTCAACCTCATCACATCTTGCTCCAACTCCAATTCCAGACAAAATTGAAAGTTAGAGTGATTAAGACACGGCGATATTTATTACTTCAATTAAAGCGATAAGAAAATGAAATGGAATTACTGTACCAGAAATGTTATCACGTGATACAAATATTTATGGACAATGTCAAGTTTTCAAGTGAATTTAATATTAAACGTTTTATGATCTGGCAAGGGAAAGGTGTTAATAAAAGTTTTCATCAAAACAAACGAGTGAGAACCGTTACCAAAATACACCACCAACCCGTCAATACCGAGACGTTATCGATATTTTCAGGCGGTATTAGTCACGACGGAACCAAAACACAATTCAAAATTGGCGCAATTCAACACGCCTTCCAGGTGGGTGTTTGGATTGTTTGTTGATAAAAGATTTCTTCTATCTTTTGATGTCAATCTTTGTAATGAGAAAATAAAATCAGTTTCTGGCCACCACAGAGCAGCGTTTTGTTAATGGCATAAATACCATCTAATGAAGAATTAAGTGGTTCCTGGCTCCTTACTGATTAAATAAGTTTTTAGTTCAAAGGCAATGACGAGTGTAGTGCAGCCTGGTCGGATGTGGACGGGAGGGGGCCCGGAAGGTCAAGAGTAGTTCCGTGTCTGTATAAATCTGTGTCGACATGTATTTTATTACTCAATTAAACAGTCTTAGATAATATTTCACGAGCGCAACCGAAAGTGCCATCTATGTAACAAGCATGTCGTTAATGTCCAACATCAACGACTGACTGGGAAATTAGAAACAAGAACACGGCCACCGAACACACGTCTGACAAATTACACACGACTTCAGTAAGTGATAAGCAATATAACATATATAATTAAACGTTCTTTGATAGATTAGACACATAAAGTGTTCCCTTCAGTTGCCTCGAGTAGAGTGGAAAGTACGTGTCACCCTGACAGAGCAAGATCCCTGGTCCTGTTTCCTGTCACGTGTTGTAAGCATGGTTAACTACGGCTTCTGTGAAATTTGTTATTTGCATGAAGGATGCTAAGGCAAACTAGGAGATTTGAATCAATAGCATAACCAGATGAGACCACAAAGTCACCCTTAAATATCTAAACAGCATGTTAATAGATTAATTGTTTATATAGCTAAAAGGTCAATCTAGGGTCGAGAGATCGACTTCCAGTGCTCCCGAGTCTACCGACGATGACAAACCACAGTGAGATTACTTCAGCCAAAAGTCATTCAAAGGTATATATATATTTGTAGTATCAACGCTGTATTTAGTGCACCATTGTATGGAAGGTGGGTCAAGGTCACACTGAGGATACTCTGGAACGGAATGTGTCGTCTGCTTATGCTGAAACGAATTTAATATGGAAGTTGCTCCGGGACACATCGACTGTAAAATGGAGGAGGGGTCAAGGTCACATAAAAGATACTTTGGAACGGGATGTGTCGTCTGCCTTTATTGTAACAAATTTCATATGAAGGTTGTTCTGTGACCAAGACACTTTGTCATGATCTTTTTTCCCCTTGCTATGTGAATTTTGAACGACATATCACCCTGGGGACGTTTAGGCACATTTCCTATTCAGACAACCTAGAAATGAATATTACCGTACACTTACATTGCTCATAAGGGAACCGTGATCAAGAAGATTGCCTCCAGGTGTCATTGAGATGAGTGTGACACACGAGGAGATTCGGGACATCGTAATATCGCTTCGTTTAATGGGAAGCGATATTGCGATATCACGATACCACGATGCGATATCACGATGCGATATCACGATATCACGATGCGATACCACGATATCGCATCGTGCTATCGTAGTATCGCATCGTGCTATCGTAGTATCGCATCGTTCTATCGTAATATCGCAATCTCGCTTCCCATTAAACGAAGCGATATTACGATGTCTCGAATCAGCCACCATACCATTGGAACCGATGTTCTCAGACTTCAATATTTGGGTTGTTTGGAAACCCCCCTCTCACATTCCCCTTCCCCACTCCCTTTCCCCACCCCCAAGATGCAGAATGCGCGTGAAGGATAATATATACACGTACCAATTACCTGGTATTTGATCCGGAACCTCTTGCCCGTCTCGCCTGTCCCATTAGACATACAATGACGTATCCGGACGTTTGATGATATTGATTCATATGTGGCGTTTGTGTCGTCATTGTGGTAGTTCCGTCGATAGCGGCCGTTATAAGGTTTGTCTATTTCGTGGATTTGTACATGGTCGCAACTGAAACACATAACATTATATCAATGTTTACGTAATGCTGGTTTATATTTTCCCGAGACGTTTAACCATGGTGATGAATTTAACATTAAGAATTACAAATTACCTACATCAGGGACATAACCAGATGTTTAAAGATGGCAGTACGTATACACAAAGTGAAAGGACATTAGTTCTGTAATAAGAAAAATGGAATCACCAAATCACTTGATTATAAAAGTCTCAAAAAATATATTCTGCTTGTAAGGAACCATAGTAAACTTACCCAGGCAGACACAAGTTTCGGTGTCTTGTCTTCCTGTGCGCAGGACACTCTGGAAAATGAACGTCCACGAGTTGGAGGCGCAGCCTACATGTAGAACACGCCCTAATGTCCACGTTACATGCGTGACCATGGTAATGATTGACAGTGTAATTTTCTGGGTATTCTAATGATGTGATGTACCCGAAGTCGCCTTTCTCCACGGCTATCTTCACACTGTCATGAGCCTTCATACACGATGTCGTCCCTTTACAAACAAAATGTAAAATCGTACTTTAGTAATGATACCACTGTTATAACCTGAAGGACACTTTATCAAGACCGTGCAGAAATACTCGAAAGTATTCACGTGTTAGAAAGCCCAATAAGGAATCATTGTCACGAGTTATTGTGGTGAAAGTGAAACAAACAACAAATATTGTGGCTGTCATGAGTCTTGATACACGATATCGCCCATTCGCGAAAAAAATATAACGAGTTATTTTGGCGAACAAACAAACAAAAAAATCTATTCTAACACAATTTGTCTCATTGTAACGTACCTCTGTCTATCCCGGTGACTAATGCAGATACGGTTTCAGTCTTCCATAAAAATATTGCCATCAGACCTGTCAACACAAAATGAAGACATTTGAAATGTATTATCGTACAAGCATCAAGGAAAATACAAACATTTAGACAGTCGTATCTAATCACGTTGTGTTTTACTTCCGTCAGAAAGGACGAAGGAAACACTCCAGCACGTTGACATATCGGATAGTTCAAAAGTCTGAAAACTTATAGTCACCAAATTGATTCCGTTCTGCTAATGACATTGCAATTTTGTTTTTGTTTATATTTCTTATGTGACGGTGATGGTGATGTAGCTTGGGACACCAGCAGATGGGAGGTCCTACCGTCCTTCCATCACCAATTACTACACAGAAACAGTTTTATTGATGTCGTTTGACAAGAGATCAATCCTACCCAAGATAGATTACGATCTCCAACTAATAGCAAAACCTAGTCCTGACCTTCCTGGCCATTTCGTTTATTTAGATAAGACCTGAGCTAGGATATCTTCTGCCTTATCTGGCCTTTTATCACCAAGATAAAAACCCACTAAATCACAACTAAGTACCGAACGAAAGAAATCGCAGTGCGACTGATCGCTAATTATTGATAGCACATCGATCTTGGTTACTAAGCAGCCATGATTAACTCCATGGCTGGTTATCGGTTAATACATTGGAAGAAAGGATGTAAGTTTTATATAGCTATAAGAAGTTTCAGTTCTTCAGATTTAAGTTCAGTTTGAATTTTGATTGCTGAACACTTGCATGATGTACAGCAGCGCGGAGGAGACGATGCGCATCTCGCCGCGCTGGGTACACAGTCGTAAGCAAACATATCTGTCATTAACCCGGTATTCAAATGCACAACAAGCACAATTATTCTGTCGTAACTTTTTTCCGTCTCGGAAAAGGAAATCTTTGATTAGAGAGGAAAGAATTTCTCGGAACAATAGTGTAGCTGCACTTTTACGGATATCTATAACGTTTAAAACCCCGGGGGTTATAATCACACCACCTACTTCCGGAAAGTGGCTTCGTTTACAGCCAATAGTTTATCTTCTAATAAACATTACTGTGGCTGAATATAGAAAGAAGTAGTTGTAATTTTGATTCGATATTTAGTTCAAAGCCATACATGTAATTTCCTTATCTTAACTACAATTTTACAGCCAAATTCTATATGCGACGTGCTCGACAAGACGCCCACTTTTTTGAAAGTTAGAATTCCTCACGAGATATGTAGACGGTATCGAAAATGATTCCAAAGATTCGTGACTTTTTGAAAACTACTAACTTGCTACATGTTTTGATATCAGTAAATACGTCAATAAAAAACCTATAATTTTGTGATTATTTCAACTCCTTCTTCAGCATGAAATAAGAAACGCTGTATTTTCATGATACAGAACTCGGGTAATGGTGTAATATGTCATTGCATCTTCTGAAAAGTGTTTTTTTTTTATTAATCTATCTCATCTCTAACCCCCACAAGAATTAGCGCTGTTTAACGGCACCAACCTTTATAATTCATGGTATACTTCTATAAATATATAAGACCTCTGACCTCCAAGCCAGTCTGACAATTTGTATGAACAGAGTGCAAGTTACACCGGTCCATGGACGGATAGAGATATCACTAGCATGCTCCCTAACACCTATCTTGGGGTAAATTGAGGAGAGGGCAGATATCGCCACAAAACCATCATCACCGGTAGTGAGGGTTGTTATCGGAGGCCCCATCTCCTCGTTACCCGCCTGTTAGGAACATCCCAGGACAGCCTAGTGTTACGGACTGTTCGACACACTACAAGAACCACTACTGACAGTTTTATAGGCATATGTCAACCAAAATTTCTATACATTATAACTGATCAAATCGCATCTGAAGTAAACTCGGAGATATGTAAATAACATATAAATTAGTTTTTATACATTTTCAAATGTGGAACGATAAACCATATAACTAAATGGGAAGGTGCGTGAGATAAGTGAGAGCTTTATACCTACTTATCTACGAGATATACATCCTCTGCATTAACGTGGTATTGAGATGGTAATATCTCCCCACTGATACCCCGTAAACAAACATGTCTGACACCAGCTACAGATGTACCGATAGACGGTGACGTCACGAGCATGTCACGTCACGGCTGATGGTTGAGGATTGCGAACGTCCAACAGTTATTACTAACATTCGGTATATATCGTTAATTATGCATATCTTGCACAAAAGACGGACGCGAAATCATTCTGGATCACGTTACTATATATAAATCTCTGTAGTATTGCATTGGAATGTTATCTCCATCAGCCTGATCCCGTTCTCATGTTCTCTAGTTTCAAAATAAAACAAATCTAACACCAACACTCAACGGCATGAAGTCTGAGAGTCTTATATTACTGTGGAGCTAAGGACACCATCACACTATCGGAACGTTACAAGAGAACGACGTATTCATCAAGCATGGGGCACCATAAGCAATGCTACTGTGTTGGTAATAAGAAAACCCTTAGGAATCTCATCAAGCATTGGTTATACAGTATATTGATATTAACCGAATAGACAAGCTCATTATTTGAACATTGATATTAACCGGTTAGACAAGTTCATTACATCCACACTGATATTAACCGATTACACTATAATTGGTAAGTGTCTCCAAGCCGTACGTGCTTAAAAATTACATACAGAACGCGAGTAAAGTATGTAAGGTAACGGCAAGGTAATTGATGCGAGCGTTTAAAATGCTTGCAGCGTCTTTCTGAATCTTAGAAGGTTAATGACGACATGTAAAAACCAGACAGTTACCTACTTACGGTCGAGAGGTTTATTAACAAAGATATAGTAAAGACGTGGCTAGACAGGGCAGCAATGGGATTTAATTACACAAACCTGCTCCCCGTGGTATGTCCTTACAGTGCAACCCGCAACAACCAAGATAATCCCATCGTGGGTCAGAAGATGCACAGGGCTTTGTAGGGGTAAGGGTAGGACATAAGATTACCGACCGTTTCAAACCATCGAAGTCTACAAAGCTTTAACATAATTAAGCAACTTAGTGAAATAAAACAAAGCAACGCACCGACGTTTCAAATGATTTAAAATAGCTATTTCTCTGAAATGTTCAAACATTTTTTTTCAATTCAATATATTTGTCTTATAAAAAAAACGCTGACTGATTATTTGGTCGTTGGTCTGTATCTGAATCCAACCCCCCACCCCTCCCCACTTCCCTATCGTCATCATCCTTTTTCACTTTTTCACCTCTTTCCCCAGTCTGCAATAGACGACGGAGAGTTAGACAAAATTGTTTTCACACGAAACAAATGTAACGAGCGAGTTGGCAAGGACATTTTCGTAATCAATTGTTCCTGTAGGCGGTCTATATATTTTATTATGATAGGTCTACTGTATGTTTAAGGGCTATTGGGTGTTCATTTATAGCTGTGTATCGCCAACGATAGACGTCGATATTTCTGTGGAAAACTGGGGAGGACAGGGGAGGGGGGAGGAGGGCTTCCCCACGTGGATCCTTCGACTGTTTCACTGAAGGTTGATATTCTGCTGATGTAACAAAGATAACCTCGCTCTATGAGTTTAATGCATTTTGTGGCCGTTATACAAATAAATATTTCACAACGCATCTGGTAATGCATCCATCACGACCGTATCAGATACGTGAATTCGTTCACGAAATCACCACGTCTCGTAGCACCATAGGCATGACGATTGTGTAAAGTCGAATCTCAGACAATAACTCCTTCCTACAGAAACTGTCGTATCACTTTCGTGTATATAATGTAACTGGATCGTCTCGTGCCATCTATTTGATTATCAAGTTTCGTTTTACTGACGTCACTTCCTGTCAGTCACATCGTTCTCGAGGTCATTTTCACAAGTATTAGGGAAACTAAAAACAAGATGGATTTCGTTAAAATCAAAGTTTTCAGATTACACAGTCTTCATTGTGTGGATGTATTAGTTTTAGTAAAGAATACATAAGACTGCTCTTGAAGTATTTCATTTCATGGGCTTAAATATATCAAAGTCCCCGGATGTTTAATACGTGCGAGAAAATGCCTCTTCACTTGTAAAACTTCGCTGCAATGCTAAATATTTCCTTAAACAATGTGAATGCCATCGTCAAATTTAGTTCAACATTCTTTGTTCTTTGTCTAAATAGAACACATACTCGTCCTAAATTCAAGGCCGAAAGAAAAAAACTCGTAGCATCGTATCGAAGCATCAAACGCCATGTTTTTTTATTTACCGTTATGATAGTGTGATTTTGGTTTATGCGGTGGTAAATGTGCTCTCTATTCGCCGTAAACGTGTAAATGTTGACGTTTATTTGAGTGAGCTTTAATGTCGGGACAAGTGGCTTTCGTTCCGAGATTATGACACGCGCCAAACAGACGAGAATTGCACGCGCTCGACAGTAGATTTAGACCCCGAGATAATACACGTCAGTAATGCACGTTGTTAATGAGTTATCTTCTCAATCTTGTAAATAACTTAGTTTTATTGACCTGCAGTTAACTTCACATTTAACTGTGTCTACAATTCACAAATCAGGTGTTATCATGCGAAACTAGAACAAACCTTTAATTGCTAGAATTGAATAATGATTTAACTTCACATTAAGTGTGTCTACAATTCACAAATCAGGTGTCATCATGCGAAATTAGAACAAACCTTTAATTGCTAGAATTGAATAATGGTTTAACTTCATAATTAACTGTGGTTACAATTCACAAATGAGGTGTTATCATGCGAAACTGAAGAAAACCTATTGTACATCGTTAAATTGCTATAATTGAAGAATGATTTTCATAAATCACTTTATTTTTTATTGCTAAATATGGATAAAATATCTTACATACAAATAACACATCAACAGTATCAGGAACCAATGAACACATGTCACAGTGACTAGGTGTGGAATGTGGAACAGGAAATGTTATTTTCTTTTCGTTGTTTGTTTGTTTTTCTAATATCTAAAATAAATCATATTTCCTTCTGTTGCTGTTTGGTATGAGCGGAACTTCGGGTCAGTAACGAACTACTTACCAGCAGCCGTTTTAGTTCAGTGACGTATCGTTTTGGACGCTGTCCTAGCCAATATAGCAAATTGGCAAAGAACTATTTGATATGGCAATGCTTTAACAGCTACAGCGGAAACAAGTATAAAAAGATGGACGAGTATGCTTCACCAACAATGGTTACGCTATAGATTTTGATAGTTTTCCTTTATATTTACATATTGACGAACGCCATGACATCACACTTTCTTACGTTAGGTGGCGCTGTATTCATTTGATTTGTAGGTGCCTTACTTATAAAGTTGGATAGATTCGTGAAACCATGTCGACTTCATAAGAGAGCAAACATTCAAAAATGCTGATCCTATTAGGAAAGGTATCATAAATATATGTATTTACATGCATTTTATATATTATGTTTGGTGTATTTTGTGATTATTACAGAGATATAAGGGTCAATATCATGACGATATCCATTGTATTACCACTGTAGTGGCTATGGTATTTGACTCGAGCTCTATCAAAAGTCTATGTGCTATGTTATAACTGTGTCCAGATACTTAAGGCTGTACTTTACGAAATGAAACTGTTCATCCGAGTAATTAATACTACACGACCTGTATCCCCTGTAATAGATATAATGTCAATCAGCTTCATTTGCAATTTTCAAGCATAATTGATGTGTCTCGTTTTTTTCACTAGAACAATATACAGAGTAATAGTCACGTGACCACGCTAACCCCATCCCCCCCCCCTCTTTTAAAAACAAAACAAGAAAACGGGTTACATGTTACTATTAAAAGACTGTGATTTATGTCACCGTTTCCAACATTTCAAGATATACGAACAGGAGTCTGAGTTTCCTTGACATGTAACAATAAAACCATCTCGACTGTTGTTGGATTAAGAGATCGCCTTATTTGTAGTAGGCACAGTGTTTATCTACATCTATCTACCATCCGATACGAGGGTACCTTTGGTGTTGGTTTGTCGGTATATTGGATAGGGTGATGATCTGCCTTCCTTACTTACAATAATAAACATCTTAGGAATTCGATACTAGAGTTGATATAAACAGATAATATTTCTGTATAAGCGATAGTAACAGCGCTCTATCCTGTAACACTAGTACTATCCTACCTTCTTTGAACCTGTGTTGAATATACTACAAACGGCATCAAGAAGGCATATCAAGGCATACAAGGGATAGCACATAATCCATGGACAAGGGGTAACATATAATCCATGGACAAGGGGTAACACATAATCCATGGACAAGGGGTAACATATAATCCATGGACAATGTGTAACACATAATCAATGGACAAGGGGTAACACATAATTCATGGACAAGGTGTAACACATAATTCATGGACAAGGTGTAACACACATACCATAAACAAGGTGTAACACATAATTCATGGACAAGGTGTAACACACATACCATAAACAAGGTGTAACACATAATCCATGGACAAGGGATAGCACATAATCCATGGACAAGGGGTAACATATAATCCATGGACAATGTGTAACACATAATCAATGGACAAGGGGTAACACATAATTCATGGACAAGGTGTAACACATAATTCATGGACAAGGTGTAACACACATACCATAAACAAGGTGTAACACATAATTCATGGACAAGGTGTAACACATAATCCATGGACAAGGGGTAACATATAATCCATGGACAAGGGGTAACACATAATCCATGGACAAGGGGTAACATATAATCCATGGACAATGTGTAACACATAATCAATGGACAAGGGGTAACACATAATTCATGGACAAGGTGTAACACATAATTCATGGACAAGGTGTAACACACATACCATAAACAAGGTGTAACACATAATCCATGGACAAGGGATAGCACATAATCCATGGACAAGGGGTAAATATAATCCATGGACAATGTGTAACACATAATCAATGGACAAGGGGTAACACATAATTCATGGACAAGGTGTAACACATAATTCATGGACAAGGTGTAACACACATACCATAAACAAGGTGTAACACATAATTCATGGACAAGGTGTAACACACATACCATAAACAAGGTGTAACACATAATCCATGGACAAGGGATAGCACATAATCCATGGACAAGGGGTAACATATAATCCATGGACAATGTGTAACACATAATCAATGGACAAGGGGTAACACATAATTCATGGACAAGGGGTAACACATAATCCATGGACAAGGGGTAACACATAATTCATGGACAAGGTGTAACACATAATTCATGGACAAGGTGTAACACATAATCCATGGACAAGGGGAAACACATAATTCATGGACAAGGTGTAACACATAATCCATTGACAAGGTGTAACACATAATTCATGGACAAGGTGTAACACATAATTCATGGACAAGGGGTAACACATAATCCATGGACAAGGGGTAACACATTATCCATGGACAAGGGGTAACACATTATCCATGGACAAGGGGTAACACATTATCCATGGACAAGGGGTAACACATTATCCATGGACAAGGAGTAACACATAATCCATGGACAAGGTGTAACACATAATCCATGGACAAGGGGTAACACATAATCCATGGACAAGGGGTAATACATAATCCATGGACAAAGGGTTGTATATAATCCATGGACAATGTGTAACGCATAATCCATGGACAAGGTGTAACACATAATTTATGGACAAGGGGTAACACATATCCATGAACAAGGTGTAACACATAATTTATGGACAAGGGGTAACACATATCCATGAACAAGGTGTAACACATATTCCATGGACAAGGTGTAACACATAATTCATGGACAAGGGGTAACACATATCCATGAACAAGAGGTAACACATAATCCATAGAAAATTCGTAATACATAGTGCATAGACAAATCATAATGCATTATCGATAAACAAAACGTTACAAATACTTAATTGAGAGGGCATATTGTTAACGAAGCAAAAATTCATGACCAACAATTTAATGGCAAAACATAAATCATAACGTCAGAAATCAGACATCTATACATGAACAAGACAAAACACAGTACATGGAAATAACACATGCACGAACGAGACAACACACAGTACATGGACATAACACATGCACGAACGAGACAACACACAGTACATGGACATAACACATGCACGAACGAGACAACACACAGTACATGGACATAACACATGCACGAACGAGACAACACACAGTACATGGACATAACACATGCACGAACGAGACAACACACAGTACATGGACATAACACATGCACGAACGAGACAACAAACAGTACATGGAAATAACACATGCACGAACGAGACAACACACAGTACATGGACATAACACATGCACGAACGAGACAACAACATACAACTCAACACGGACATAAGAGAAGACATTAAACATAAGGTAGAAGATATAACACAGAACGATTACATAAAATTTTCAGACACTATGTCTTTTGTTTCTATCAATACAATTTATTCAACATCTGACCAAATATATTGTAGTTACGAATTGGTTAGTGACGTGGGCGGCTTAAACAGACGGGGTGAATACTTAACACACTCATAACCGACATTGATTTATGTTTACAACATCTGTGTACATTGGCCATGCATTTCTATTGGGATTTCTTCTCGACATCCATCTTCCGTGGTAAACGTGTAGAACATCTAGAGGTCTCGTCAGTATGACAGACACGGGTAATGTACGAGCACTCCGTACCTGTCGGTTAGACTTTACAGGGTACCTGGTGGTACCTTGATATATGGAATCAGCTGTCCCGTCCGTCCCCGCTCTGGAGATCCCTACTCAGTCACAGTGAGCCTGGGATACCGCCGGGCGGGGAAGGGTAAGGGAGACAGACACTCACAGTTGGTGTAATTGACATGTAATTTTAAAACGATAATTGTGAATCATAGCGTTCCTAATTGGTTTTTTTTTGTTTGTGGCACGCATAAGTACGCTATACAGTACACAATTGGCGGCCCGCTGGTCACGTATCCACGTTTAAAAGGCTACAAGTGGTGCTAAATCTTCTGACATATTGCAGCGACACAGCCAGCAAAAAACATGTCGAACATGTACATCAAATACATCTACGTCAGACAGAAGCTTAATTTACTTTTCTTTGTCACAAAGACAAAAACGCTCACATGATCTTGATTAAACCATGTAATTTTTTCGAATTCTTACCGGTGGAAGGAGATGCTAGGAGATAAAAACAGCTGTAACTCGGTGGAGTCGCTGTTCCCTGTCACGTTATCGATCTCCCGACCTGATATATGTGTCTATATGTAACATGGCGTTGTGAGGCAGAAATTGTTTTCACTTATCAGTTAATGACATATCTAAAGACGTTACCGTAAAAAATGCGAATCCTCAACTCAGCAAAATTGACAGCTAGCTACAGAGTAAAGCAATCGCGAGTATATATCTGTAGGCATAAAAGTAGCGTTTACACAAACAAAACACACTAATCTGACACGATTGAGGGAACACAGACACGCGGTTTGCCGTGCCAAAATGCCCGAATGCGACCCCTATCCATTGCGCGTAAGCGAGCGTGCAGATTTTACATACATCGAGAATCGGTTACTCAATCTTGCTGGACCGAAATGGAAATTAGCAATTGATGACCGGGAAATTACAGATTAGCAACCATTTAACAATTTAATATGTTCTTTGGGGTAATGAAGGCCAGGATCCTCGGCATAATCATACCCAAAAACAATTACAGACCATGAACATCTTATCTATAGGCAATTACGACTGGGCGGGAAAGTAGTCTTATTTCATGTCAAAACCATTGGTCGAAGTCTCTGATGACTGATTACATGTCGACCGATCTGTCTTTTTTTTTTAACTTCAGCACCGGAAGTGTAATGTACATTATGAATTAATTAATGGCAGAGCATCCCGAAGTGAACTGGTGTGCTATTTCGGTCGGTCAATATCTATGGTTATCCATACTACTTCTATAGATAATACAACACCAAGCTCCATTTACTGTTTAGAATATTATGTAAAGGAAACCTTGAGGTACCTGATATTTCAAGTGGGCATGACGATCGCTGGGCACGTGAGCAGGACAGCAAACATTGTTGACTTTGTCGTCATTTCCGAATGTATTCAATACTTGAACTAAACGACATATAAAAGTAGTGATCAAAAAGTTATTAGCTTCATGGAATCTGACAGGCGTTCGGCCAGCTCAATGGTCAGCACTGAGCCGATAGTAATCTTGACTTTGGTCATTAGGCGCCAGTGCGGATTAGCCGCAGCGGACGGTCATTTTAGGCGGTACAGGAAGTTATTAGAACACGAGATATTGGCCAGGTGAGGAAAGTCGCAGCACCTGTTGATTCTAACGAGTGAGAACTGCCGGACATGTAGCTATTGGTCATTGTATTTCGTAGCGGGACGAAATTCCGGCCAGTCAATTACACTATCTCCGTGTATGTCGTGAACCAGGAGTATAGGACTGGGGAGAGACAAAATCAGTTTTTTCTCACACGTAACAGCTTGTCACTCCATCCTTACGAAGTTAGTTCGAGGACAAATAAAAAAATACTTGTTTAGTCGGTTACTTGTCACTTTATTTACATTTATTATTTAACGTCAGTGTTTTAAATCAAAATTTAAAACCATTTTCACACGACATGGCTCTCACTAGACATGTATTGTTTTACAGTAGTAACAAAATTTAAACAAGGCACGAATGGAACTGAATTTCCTCCAGGGTTTATCGTTCTTAATTGTACAGCAATATCAACGAAAACTGCTCAGGTTCCAGAGCAGGATGCATGTAGGCATGTTTCCGACATTCGCTGATCAAAGCATGTGATCCTGATAAACTGCCTTACTCACTGCACGAGAGGGAGCAGCAAGAGGAACATGGAAACCAGTCAAACTTGGTTTTCTCATAAAACTTTAGAACTAACCCTGTTTTGAACTGCGCTACAATTACTGATAATTGGCGCTGTGTTTTAGACCGGCTATGATGCGTTTACCATCTCCTAGTAAATTACAATTACCGAGGCATTCGTAAAAAACGGTGTGTGTAAACATGTCTTCGTGGGTCTATCCCGGGTGTGCCCTAAAGGGAAGCTTGGGAGGGAAAGACGGAGGGGTAAATGGACAAAATCATGGAGAATCAAACTCCATAATCGACTCCGATTGACCACAAATGGAGACTTCTGACATGTCTGTCATGTTGAGAGTATTACTATTTAGAACAGCCCCGTACGTACACATGTTGTCAGTTGCTTCCGTGTACTTTTTACGTTTTTCTCTCCGCGTGTGGTTATTTAGTTTCTCTGTCTGATTTTTATTATTCTGTCGCTCAGATCAGCTGCGAACGGTTAAAATGTTTACAGAACATGTCAGAAGCTGTCACCGCAGACCGGTCGGATACTGTCTGCAAGAATGAACACTTCCGCCAACATATCTTGCTCAGCGGGTGGACACACGTGCAAACTTTACTCTATTTAAGCGTTTGAAAAACAGCACAAAAACGAAAACACTTTGGAAACCTATTGGAGAATAAGATGTTTTTATTAAACATTACTGAGAATCAAAATCTGTAAGACTGGACAGATACCGGGAAAAAAATAATTATACAAATCGGAAATATCTCTTCGAAGAATTTTTTTTGTTAAGACACGTACGACTGTTTCTGATTTCAGAAAGAGCAAACCACTTAAAATCATTTGTCACGGACAACGATTAATTTGGCGATACACAGTCAAAAATTGATTTTAAACAATTTTAATGTGCAAAAACTATACAACCTCTCTGACGAAAACCAATCTATATGGCGGTTACGTCTAGCATTTCTTTCATTCTTAGAACGAATGTTTTATCTGGGGAGATTTTGTTGACGTGAAGAGACTACACATAAAGGATGATCATCACTTTTTGTTAATATCTTTCTTTTATATCAAATCTCATGCATTTCATAATGAAAAATACCATTTACATGTACAATACATATATTCTTTTGCAAAGTGAAACTGATGACTGCAATCGAAAAATGGCACGCGCTTTACGAAACGCCCTCTAGGGGCAGAATTGTGGTCAGATTGTACCGGAAGACACATTAATTCTTCAAAAGATATGCCTTGTTTCTAGCCTCGACCAACGAAAGCAAGACTACTAAACTAAAACCATCATCATAATTGAGTTCTACCATTTAAAACCATCCGTTTGAAAATCGATCCTTCTAAGTATAAACATTACACTCCGAATTTAGCTTAGTAAGCTGAAACAGAATATCGGCGAAGATGACCTTCTCATGATTCAAAGCTCATCTAAATTATTTCTGTTTTCCGTTTGTTGTTGAAATAAGACTAGCCACTTACATTGTCCATTTCTTTGTTCAATCACTAAAAATTGTGTAATGGAGAATTTAAGTAGCCGCCGATCTTATTTGCTTTACTGAATGCAGAAATAGTGCTAGCAGCGTATCTATAGGTAAATATCCATTGTCAGGCACCTGTGGTAGTAGTATAGCATATATCTGGTATTTAGAAGGTATTACCCAGGTATGATTGTCAAATTATACCTGTTAGGTAACCTCAGTACACTCATTCAATTTTAATGTGTTTTAGAAGTTGGTCTATCAAATCTCTCTATTAATCAAAATGCTTCACAATATTTTGATCAGATGCCATAAATGTGTACGCCCGAGGCCGACACAGATGACACCTCGTCCGGGTGACGTCGCTCTGGCCTATAACGGCGTGACAACTCATTATTTACATCTTGTGACATGTTCAATATGCTGATAGTATCACCTGCCCGTGAGAAACACGGTCAACTTCTTGTAAAACACTTTTATTATTACACAAAGAGTACGTATCATCGGGTCTATAATCACACGGTCCAGCTGACATATTGGGAACGTGACGATTTCGTGTACAGTCTACACAATTCGGCGCCGTCATGGATCAATTATCGTAATGTTATCATATACTTGTACATGTTACAAGGACTAGACTGATAACACATCCCTGAGAATTATGAAAACGTGAATCGACCCAGGCATGATGGACTCGGCTCATCTAGACCGTTAACAAAATAAAGTACCTGTCAATATGGGGACAGGCTGCACATTTCTCTAAAGCAGTGGTCAGGCACATACCATGGATTGTCCGATTTTGGTATATTATGGACACCAAACATCGTGTTCCTTGTATTAAATTCAATGTATAATAGTGAAACTAAACTTGAAACTGGTTTGGTTAGGATTCCGGATTCCAAATTTATAGTGCTATCACACTGAATCATACTGCAAAAGGCCACCTAGTAGGACACCCCACCTAGTCATAGTTTTACAAATAATTATCGAATGATGATGGATTTTCTAAAAATAAATCCCACGTGTAATTAATGATAAATATTTCGTAAATTATTCTTACATGTAATTAATGAACTATCTCTATAAAGCTGCTTGATGTAATGTGAGACATTTAAAGTTGTAAAATATCTTATTTAATTTTGAAAGCTTATTTGATATTAAGGAAAAAACATTTCGTTAATGTTATTAAATAAATAATATTATTGTTATTTGGATCTTTCAATTTGTCTTGGAAAAAAATTAAAATGTGCCTACATCATTATGAGATTATGCTGAACGAATGATAGAGGTAGAAATCGGCGTCAATTATAGTGTCGTAAATGACATGGTTACACAATGACTATGTAGATAAATGGTTTGTTTCATGTTTTGTCTGTTCAAAATCATGAAAGTACAATTCATACTATGATACAATTCACAGACAGTTACCCACGGACAGTAACAGATCAAATGTCCAAGTTACGCACGGACAGAAACAGATCAAATGTCCAAGTTACCCACGGACAGTAACAGATCAAATGTCCAAGTTACCCACGGACATTAATGGATCAAAAACACGGAAATCAAATGTCCAAGTTACCCACGGAGTAAGTAAAACAGATCAAATGTCTAAGTTGCCCACGGAAAGTAACGGATCAAATGTCCAAGTTACCCACGGACAGTAACAGATCAAATGTCCAAGTTACCCACGGACAGAAACAGATCAAATGTCCAAGTTACGCACGGACAGAAACAGATCAAATGTCCAAGTTACCCACGGACAGAAACAGATCAAATGTCCAAGTTACGCACGGACAGTAACAGATCAAATGTCCAAGTTACGCACGGACAGTAACAGATCAAATGTCCAAGTTACGCACGGACAGAAACAGATCAAATGTCCAAGTTACCCACGGACAGTAACAGATCAAATGTCCAGGTTACCCAAGGATAGTTTCTGATCAAGTGCCCGTGTTATTCCTAGAACGTTACTGGCCAAGTGTCCAAGTTATTCATAGACCATAAAAGATCAAGTGTCCTAGTTATCTACAGACAGTTGCTGATCAAGTGTCCTAGTTATCTACAGACAGTTACAGATCAAGTGTCCTAGTTATCTACAGACAGTTACTGACCAAGTGTCCAAGTTATCTACAGACAGTTACAGATCAAGTGTCCTAGTTATCTACAGACAGTTACTGATTAAGTGTCCAAGTTATCTACAGACAGTTACTGATCAAGTGTCCTAGTTATCTACAGACAGTTACTGACCAAGTGTCCAAGTTATCTACAGACAGTTACTGATTAAGTGTCCAAGTTATCTACAGACAGTTACTGATTAAGTGTCCAACTTATTTACGGATACTAAGTTTTCCTCGTTACAGAAATGTGTTCGTATAAGCTCCATAAAACTTTGTGTAGCAAGTTCATTTACCATTACATCAGAAAACAATGCCAGTCTTTAGTTAAAAGAAATGTTTGTGTCCAAAGAGTGCATCCTTGATAGACGCAAACTAGGGAGTCGCTTGGTTAGAGTTTGGGGGTACTTGGTTCGAATCTCGATCAAGTCCCACGAATATTCCCTCTCGTTGCTTATACTGATCAAGATTAGGTTTCGCATCTCTAGAACGACACTGCATCAGTTGTCTCATACGACCTATGTTTGTCAACGGTCTCTACCATTGCCAAAACAATTTACCTGGTGATCTCATGACATTACGATTGGTTTCCCCAACAAAGTGTCAAACTTATTATCGTTACCCCAAGATCTCCAGACAGTGGTTTTCCAAACAGTGTTAAACTCACTATCACTAAACTGTAAATTTTCAATTAGAAAAAAACCGCATCAAGCTATTGAATTAAGCAGTATATATTTAACAGAAGTTATGCTACAGCACGCTCGTGTCAGTTCAGGTGAAAACACATCCTCCCCTGTGCATTTCATTCGTCAATTATTTAAATTTAATAAAAGTGTTACACGAGTCTATACATAATTACGAATATGTCGTCTGTTCAACTTTCGCTCTAATGATTAAAACAAAAATAATCGATAAGATTTTGTTTAAGTTGATGAAATGTTGCTTATGAATGGTACGTACCAAGCAGGAGACAAGATTGTCCGGCCATAGTCCCGCGAGTGTATAGTATCCACGGAGCCATGTGCACTGCTGAACGGAGTCAGACTGAATCAGAGAGTCCCTCTCCGGGAACAGCTCTTGTACGGACGTGTGCAGGGGTGTGGAAGTCAGGTGCCCATCACGGTGTTAACGAGGGACGGTAACACTTCATCATACTGCGATAAACATCCATTTCGTGTCATTACAGTCGTATTTATAATAAAAGACGTTATCAGTACGCTCTATCTTAATTGTAGATTTATCTGTAGGCTGTTTAGGGAGATACGGTCTGGTGTTGGCTGGTCAGCATGCCCTGGGCCGGACTTCACGCTCCGCTTCACGATTCTAACACATTTTTTAGACGTTTTAACATTTTCTCAGTAATCATCACTCATATCCAAACCACGTCAAAAAGCAAAGAAAGTTTAATTTTAAAGTAAGATCTCTTAAATTAATATAAAGCACTTATCCCATGCTTATTGTTGAAGCGAACACCTGTCGTTGTAAGCCACGTACCTGCCAGTGTCGACACCAATCCTGGTGATTTAGATACACTTGTGTGTGGGGGTGAGTCTATTGCTGGTGACAGCGGGCAGCCAATCGTCCTATGATACATGAACAGGGAGGAATACCAATCTGATCAGCCCATTATATAATAGGACTGCAACAGTTATTTTACATGTACATGGCAAGATATGAGAAGGTAATATCCACAATTACATCGAGGGAGAACAGTATCGTCAAGGTCTGGGTAGATAGGCCCTAAATTAGACAGTTAATGGTCCTTTTATATACACGAGTGTTGCCCCAGTGATCGCAAGGACCCGATATGTGTCTACATAAATGTAAGTGATTAGAGAAATGTGCACTATCAAATCCTAAACGTAAAAATGTTTTCAAAAATTAGGACAACATTGCAGAGAGAGAACGCGACTGTGGAAAGACGCGAGTGTTTACAGGACGCTTCTGTGGACAGGACAAAGGCCTAGTATTTACAGAACTATTGTAAATAGGGTGCAGGTATGGACGGTACAGGATTTTACACTAGAAAAAACATGACCGTAGACCGCGACTTATGGTTAATGAAAGAATAAAGTTTAAGAAAGACCGCGCGCTGTATTCTTGACAATGATATATAGTAGCTATGGACAGAACGCGACTAGACAAAACGCGATTGTAAACAGGACAAGGCCAGCGTTTATATACGGTCTTGACTGTAATCAAGACGGGAGTATAAACAGAACAAGACACATTGTAAATACATGTATGACGCAGCTATGGACAGTATGCTATTATTGGCCAGGCCATGGCTATTAACAGACAGAAATTGTGATAGAACGCGTCTTTAGACAGAATGCGACCGCGAACAAATCGCGAGAGATACGGCAGTAGATAGGAATTTATTGAATACGTGGTCAGTGTCTTCAGACATAAAGAATTCTGATGAGGGTATTTTAAGACGTTGGCTGTGTATTCTTTTTATCCTGCAACAGTTATTGAAAATTCAGCAGTGACAGTGTCAGTTCCAGCTCTATTAAGCATTATGTTGAGACAAACTCCGACAAGGTAGTCAGAGCACTTTTATCTTCGTACAAAGATAATTATTTCCCCTAAATGTCTTCTCGAGTCACATTATTCTACCTTCAGCGAGTTGTCAATACCTCATTGTTCAACCAGACATAAAGGGTAGCCAAGGGCTGTACATCACCATCGCGGACTGACACGGGCTTATCTAAAAAAATCACGTCAATCAAGCAGAACATCGATATTACGTCAATTCCATATTATAGAATTCCTGAATTGTAAGTATAATAAAAGAATAAAATTAAAGTCAGCCTTTGCCGTTCCTAAGCTGTTAACACAGGAGTGTCCTGTAACGTCCAAACTTAAGACCTTGCGTAATTACACTTCCTTATGTTAATACGGCGAGACTGATTTAACTTAACTGACGATTATAAGGAATGAGGTGATAGTAGGCGCTGTTTTGGAGTTTCAGGCTATATCTGTTGGTTTTGTGATCGGTATGTATATATATCTAAAATCTTTTAAACCCGTCAACAATTCCATTATCCCTCCCCAGCAATAGGAATTGGGGGTCGGTAGGGTGAGGTGTGGTGTATTAGTGTAATCTAATCATAGGCAACAATAGATCATCTGATTAGGTACGACAGATCCCTAAAGATAATACGATATAAATGTATTTTACTGGTCTCCATGTGAACGCTGCAATGTTGATATATTTACAAAACATGGCGTTGGTTAGTAGTCAGAACTACCGCTGGGACAGCTTAACAGTACCCCACCGTGGTCAGAACTATCAATTCTGTTGGCTTGGTTTACTGTTCAAGGATAGCCGGTAGCTGCCAGTTTTACCCAAATTGCTCTATATGATTTGCGATGGGCCACTCGCATGTTGTTCAGACAGGCACATGTACTAAATGTATGAACAACATACAGGAGGTCCGTCGTATACAATCCGCAACATTAAGGGCAAAGCGTCTTGCTCAAGGAACACGACAACACAGCATAGAATGGTCTGTTCTCCAGCTGCCTTGGAAACACAACCCTTTAAGGGCAGGGAGTTTCGAATACCGAACCACGCTGTATGTGCCACCTATAGAAACCCCGGAGTAACCGGGAACAACTTAGACCAGCACCACCCTAAGTATAGTTTCATGTTGGTTATAAAGCTACACTGTCATAACTCAGGACGGACGATACTTGTCATAATGTGTACTCATGATCATATCTTTGGTTATTACTTGTATCTGCCAGCTGCTTGTTTTTGTTGTTATCTATACAGGAAAAGTATTTCTTAGAATAAAATTGATCATCACACAATTAGTAGAAGACTTGTGTGTGACGTTTCGATAACTACAAGGTCACTTTCATTAGACAAATTACCAGTGTAAAGCGAAGTGTCCGTATGTCCATAACTTCGTAGTATTTATTTGGTAAAATATAAATAATCCAAGCCATGAACACTGGGGACACATCCTGAAGCCAGCGTTTAGTACATCGTAGTATTTTTATCTCTATATAAATAGTACGAATTACTGAACATTAAGACAGTAATGGCACTGACGTACCTGACAGTGTTATAAGAGATTATATTCTATTGACATTACCAACCTGAAAAAATGTCCCGACAAAACTATTTGTTCATTTTTTTTAATAGAGAGATTTTCCTTAAATCAGTAGGAGATCTGACCGCCATTGCGTTTCGTTCAGCGGTCGATAAGTGTGTGGAAACATGGCAGCCTAATTTACTACCAATCAGCCAATCAAGTGTGTGTATGATATGAGGAGCGATGATGGACATCCTACTTAAGTTGTCATCATGGCGGGAGTATAGATATGGCTCTCCACACCGTCTACACTAACACACCACCACGCTGACAGATATACCGGCTTAACCAAACAAAAACAATCAACCATGTGGTCATATTTCAATCTAACCCAAATAAAGCGAAAAATCTTTTTTATTTGATGTGATGGGTTTTAAAATCTGTATATATTACAAATTATCTTTCGTTGTTTCCGCCTAAAGACATAACTTATTGATCTTTGTCTCACTGATATATTTTTATTTGTTCTGTTTTTTTCCAATAACATATATTCCCGGAAATCTGGCTCTAGTTCTGTTTTGAACCCTCCACCATGTGATCAGATAGACAACATCGTGCTGGCTGACGTCACTATTGTTTGTACCGGCTGTGGGTGCGATGTCGCAACGCTATATCTATATGAGCGTTATTTATCGGAAAACTGGACAGTTAGTAATCAACTGTTAAATAGCGAAGCAGGTCATCGAACAATTAATTTGATCGTCAATGTTTAGTACCACAAGTTACGCCGTATTTGATTTCCAGATTTTCGTCAGCTGAACAGTTAGAATCGATTTCCGGTCACTTCACCACATTGACAGAATCACGGAAGTAGGTATTTAGTGTATGACTTGTGGAATGAGATACGTGACGGGCACACTTCCGGTGTAATAACGGAAACATCTGCATAAAAAATCTCTGTATCTACAATATCTGTGTGATACATATTGCCCGTTTCAAATCCAAAATATCGTTAAAAAATGAGGAAGAATTTGTCGGATAGACTGTAAACAAATGCATAATAATGTGAACCTTGTCACTTAATTATCCGTAAACTTCTACTGGTCGATACCGCTGATCGCCTTTAATCCGGAACTAATAGACCGCCATACCGGGGATTTTCATAGAATTAGCTTGTTATTTAGTCAAGCTCCACCATGGGGTTTCGCTCCGTTTGTTGGTCATTGATATCAATGTCGTAAGTTCTATTAACCGATGGAGTATGACAAGTACATTCGTACGAACATCAATCGGAAGTATGTAAGGTGGTACACTCCGTGCACCTCTAATGGAGTAAAAACTCACGATATCAAAGAGAGTCTCTGTCTTTGTTGATGACGAGGCGTGACGCAGGTTAGTGAGGCACTACGGAATGAGCCTCCGTAGACGGTCACGGAATAACACCATGTTTTTACTGTAAATAGTGGAGTCTTCGGTAACACAACTAATAATCAAACATGTACACATCGTGTCCGCAATCATCAACAGCTTCTCATCCGTTAAATAGCAGATCTCTCCGTCAGACCAACTGATAGCCTTAACATGTGATCGGCAGTAAAACGCTGGCTCGAGGATGCGCGTGTATATCATAGCCGACCTACAGCGGCACGACCCCTTAATTGACTGGCAAATTGTTAGAGTGCCACACTGTTGTCAGTAATGTTTTAAAGAGGAAAACGGTAATAGAGTGCCCTGTGTTTATAATGTAGGAGCGATATATGTTTTAAACACGGTAAAGAAGGTTGTATTTATGGGATGCTTTCCGTTTATTGCGGGTTATTGATATAGCTCCAAGTTATGCCTTGATCACTCGTGTATTATCTGTTGAACACCGTGTTTGTGGCTGTGAGGGACACAAACGAGGTAATATACTTTCGCTTTTTATGTGTTTTACGACAGGAGGTCTTGCGCGTACAACGATATCCAGGTATGCTTGCCACCAATACCACTTCCGGTACAACTGACGTGCCGTCATAAATTAATGGGGCCTTTACACTCGATCTGTTTGACGTTGACCTTTGTAGATGTATGGCTGCTGTCAGTTTCAACACATTACTCCAACAATCAAGATTTCTAGCACTATTGCCTCGATTAGCTGTATAATTTGTATTACGTTAACGTCGACTTTACCTGGTCAGTTTCCTGGTATCAAGTATGGAACTACACCAAATTTGGTTCGAAGACGTTAACCACTTTTTAGTGTAACCTGAAAATCGGGACAAGATGCAGACTCTTAGCGTGCGAATGTCAATCTAATCGTGAGATTGCAACATCTAGAATTAAACGTTGAAGACAGAAGAATGAAGCGATCGTAATTAATGGTTTTCTACCTGATCACCCTTTGCCATGCATGCGAACAATCCGTATTAAACTATTAGTACTAAACAATGTTGAATGGCCGTAATATAGTGAAAAACGAACTAACAAAGTTGATAGCTAATCCTGTCTAAAGGTGACATAAATGAGCAATTTGGCACGCCCAACGGGACTTCTTATTCTTAAAACAACTTTATCTAAATGCGTTTATTTTGTTTGAGACATGATTAACACACCAAGTCTTACACCATCTGACAAGAAAATACAGCCTTTGATAATAACGACATCAAGAATCGTGAATAAGTGCAATTTGACTTGTGCCTTTTTTATCAGGGACGTTTCATTGTAACTTATCTTCCTGACAATGTGTTCGGCGAATTCGCGTGTAACGTCCAATTACAGGGTTCGCGGGCGATCAGCGCCCTCTACAGTCCTCACTTCCACGCCTGTATACAGACAAGTACGGATATTTCACAGAGTCGATTTAATACTAGATTCCAAATTTAACATTTGGCACCGACTCACTCTAAACGACCCACACACCAATTATAAAGGAAATAATGACGCTGATTCTTCTGAAACTCTCTCGCGAACGAAATGATCTCTGAGAGTGCGCTTAACACACTGATTCATGTTCTCTGATAGTCTGCGACGCACAACCGAACAAGAAATACGTCAACATTAATGTTTATTTTGTAATAGAATGATAAAAATGGCGGCTTTGCCAATTCTGATGCCAGCTACAATCACGTAACGCTAACTGTTTACATTTGCTGAACTAAACATGATCCCTGGTCCTCGGCGTGGTGATGACGCCGCCATGTTGAAGACTGGTGGGGTATCTTCTCGCGGTATGTCGGCAGCGTGATGATAGACTTGTAAAGCATGACCGACAACAATCTTCACAAACGTTTGTATATTTAAGAAAACACGGAAACCAATGAGAAATGACGTTTTACAGACTAAGTATGTTTACGCTAAGCCTGGTGTACATGATCGTGGAGTGAGCGAAAGAGTTATACGGGGCGATACTTCGTAACAAACCCGCCAGAGAGGACAGCGCTAGGCGGCGCTGCTGACAGACCACGACCAGATGAGGCAATCCAACTCAACGGAAGCGGAAACGTACACTTTTTTGGGAAACTAAATATCCTTCTGATTTACAGCAACCAGACCGTAAAAAGACCGGAATGGCGCTCTGATTTCGAGGTTGACTATCTGAGGCAATGTTGCATCGGCCATGTTCCTCACTCATCAGGCTTAATTAGATCACTTTCAACAATATCTGGTTCTCATGTTTTAATATGTAAAGAGTGAAATTATTAAAACTTTTGCGAATATAACGCTGTTCGAAAGGCTGTGTGAATTTCTATCAAATTACATGTAGATCATTGATCACAAATAAAGTCTATCGGTATTGTAGTAAAGTTCCCAGCTGTCATGTTGTGTTACGCTATCGGCGTCCTCATACATAACAGCGCCACCAGCCAGACGTTGGTCACTGCCTAGATGGGCTGTTATCTATAATCTTTGGAAACAGATGGACAGACTTATGGTTTCTGTATGAAATTTATAGTTAATCTGGCTGGACCTATGGCCAGTTGGGGATCGTAAGTTACGGATAGTCATCGAGCTGATGCGTAATGTTTTGTTATTAATGGTATTGTGAGCGCTGTATGGTGTGTGTGGAAATTCAAAGTGACTAAAAACATTAACAAAACCAACAAACCGCTTATGTTTTCGCATTATAACACTGGTCGCATGAACTTTTATAGCAGCACAGAATGAGAACTTTCGACCAGGCGAATTGGATAACAAATATCTTGACCGACAAAGTATCTTTTCATGCTGAAAGTATTAAAATGTTCAAATTTCAGACTCATTCAAGGTGGTTTGAAGCCCATCCTGCCAAAATCTTTTGAAGAAATAAATTAATAAATAAAATGTTAGCTAATCAAGGTAAGAGCACAACGAATTTCCTGTTTAAGGTTCAGTAACCATGGTTACTATCAGTAAACGAGAACTGTATGGTCTCTTGCATGGAAAGTGCCGGAAGCCCCCGATTTGGGCATGAAACTCACGCTATTGTATTGTCCCGTCTCCTAACTACACTACAACTGTATAAACGAATGTTCTTGAAGTTAATTATATTTGAATGTTTATGAAGTTTCCTTTAAACTGATGTATGAACACTTGAGTGATAAAGCACGCAGTTCACAATGATAAATACAGTATACTATAAGACTCTTTCATATGCGTGTATCTAGGATAGGGATATTCCACCCGAGGGTTACAAAATATGGTGAAACCCGAGGCTCTGCCGAGGGTTTTACCATATTTTGTAACCCCGAGGGTGGAATATCATTATCCTACATACACACATAATGAAAGAGTCTTTTTCTCTCATATCTTTACCAAAATTTTGGGAAAAGGACTGTCGGTCGGCCATTATCTTCATTTTTTTAATCCGAGGTTTTTATAAAAAAACGAACTGGATATTCTTAACGATCATACCCATATTTTGCAAACTTTCAGTTTGCTGTCAAATTTCAAACCATTTTTCGGTATATTGCAGGATGAATATATTATTCGCAGATGAAAAAAAAATGATCTCTGTGTGATTATATAGTATGTGTAAGTAAACATCCGCGAAAAGAATTTGTTCCGTCAAATACTTCAAAGAAATCAACAAGGAACGGATTTTTATAATCCAACATATAGTTTCATCATCAAAATCATATATTTGATAATTTCAAGAAATATATCAATGTATCTTTTTACTGTTTTAACATTTTTTTCAAAATACTGAGGCGCTGACATGACGTCACCATAGTCAAAGGAATTCCATTCATAAATTCAAGGCTTGACGTCACACGATCTCCTATTCCGAGTCGCTGTCGCTCTCGGTCACCATGATTCGACGACGTTTGGGTGGTGGAATATTTGTGATATTTACGGTGATTTGGCAATTTTCAATGTGAGAACCAGCAAACAAGGATTCGATGCGAGTTTCAGATTGTTTCTGTGATACAGGATTGTAGGTGTTAACCGTGTTTTCTTGTTGTGATGACGATAGTAAACACACTGTGACATCAGATGTAGGCCTAGTAACTGTTGAAGTTGAGAAAATGGTGGCAGAGGATGGTGTTCGGTTTGATGGAATTAATTCGGAGCTTTTTGTGTTTTACAACATATTGGAAATCATGTATTTCTGTCTGTCATTCAGTGTCCTGTAATTATTCAGCGACTGTGTGTTTTATGACCCGTGACATAAACCTGCAAGGTATCGGGTACATGGTTGTCGGTCATTTTTTGTACAAGGGATTTTCAGACGCTGTAAAAGTTGTCTACCCTGAACACAGATTACTCCGCGCACGTGTTTGCCCATGTAAGATAGAAATTTCTTACATAGCTATCTTACATGGGCAAACTCTATCCAATATGGCGGGATATGAGAGAAAACTGTATCTTCACCATACTAACATGGACATGTTTTGCTGATAATACCAGGTTTAGATAAAGGAAAATAAAAGACATTACCAGTGTATTTGTCATAAACAGGGGACATAACTGAAATTATTGTTTTGGTTTTTGCCGCTTTCCTACCATTTCGTCTATAACTCGGTTTGTAAAGCCTGGTGACAGTGATATCACATTACAGTCGTAAATATGACTGGAATGGACAAGAATCCATATTGTCGATATTTTATCAGTTGTAAAACCTCCGTGTAGTGATCTACACATGACATTATATATGCTGCATCCAGCTTAGATTACTCTTACAACGCCTATTGTTATTATCCGAAACATGCGATATAATCATAAAGGCCGACATTAAAGTTACGAGGATTTAACCACGAGAAGATGACGGTAAAGAATGGTACCGAATAAATGGCTCATACCACAAATAAACACGAACCTCTCTTTTAATTTTCAGTTTTTATTGTTTATTTTTATTTCTGTTTTTTATCGGTAAGTGTTGAGAGTTGTGTCGTTACCAGATATACTTTTATATGAAGGAAGTAAACGATTTTACTGCTTTTAATCTCACAGCGTATATAATAGAGCTACACAGAGATGTTATGTAGGTTTGTCATTGGTTGGATAAAATCGACATTTTGAGTGATTTTTATTTCATTGTGTTGTATCTGTTGACGACTTTAATGCTCTAGAATTTTTATTTTATTAATTTTAGTTAAGATATAAAGCGTAATACGAGTAGAGAAAGGCAGTGTCAGATTGGTGGACAATACGGTACGTGACAATCTATTGAAGGTAAAGAGATGTCGACTTGTTACAGCCTCGGTGGTTTTCCTTCAGCATCACTTACATTACAATATTCCACATGTAACTTTGGAATGTGCTCCTTTTTTCTGTAATATAACCATCTTTATCACAAAGTCCCCCGCCGAATTTAGACGCGTAAACTTGCCTTAATGACCCCTTAGGGACGATAACTCCAGCATCCTAGTGTTACAACTCTAATGGATCTTGCCTAAAAGTTTTGCAGTAATTGCCTAAAAAATGGTTACACAATTTATTCCCATGTTATCCCTATCATCGACATGTTTTTCACGTGTTAACACGGTTTTCAAAGGCATTCTCGTGTCCGCGTGCCATGTAGCCATATCTGATGGCCGTGATTCGCTGATCAAAGTTCTTAACGTGTTTGAAAGTCGGAAAATGAATTCTGATATTGCTTCAGTAACAAAAAACTATTCGTAGATATTTCGAGTTTTTACAGGCGCATAACTTGTAAACGTATGAGTAGATCGAACGGTCCCTCATTGCCATTATTGGTCACGTGACATGGATATTCTGGCATACAGTTTCGTTTTAAAGTAAAATATTTATTGTATGACAGTGATACAGTTAAAAGTTTATTGTATCGCAGTCAAATGTTTATTACGTCACAGTTAAAATGTTTATCGTATCACAGTCAAATCAATTTTTGTTGTATCGCAGTCAAATGTTTATTGAGTCACAGTTAAATGTTTAGTATGTTACAGTTCAATGCTTATTATGTCACAGTAAAATGTTTATTGATTGAATTTTAGTAACTTTAGGTCATCTAGATTCGGGTGTTAGAGCGTTGTTTTAGATTGAAGAGCTTGGGAGGCACTGACTTTGAGCAACTGTAAGTTCACCGGAATTCATGTTTTGTAGAATTTACTTTTATTTAAACAGCTCGAATTGCATTGACGTTGAGTAACTCAAAGTTTACTTTTATGTTAACAGCTCAGAATGCATTGACTTTGAGAAACTTTAAGTCCACATTGATTCGGGTTTTGTAGAATTTACTTTTAACTGAAAAACTCGGAATGCATTGACTTTGAGAAACTTTAAGTCCACATTGATTCGGGTGTTGTTGAACATACTTTTAACTTAACAATTCGGAAGGCTTTCTAGAAACATCAATAATATTTGACTGGTTGGACCATTGATATTTGGCAAACTGGGGCCAAACTTGCAGAATTCCCCCTTCCTTCGCAAAAGGTATGGTGGCTGATGTGTGTCGTTACTTCGTTATGTCGTGAAATTACGATTGATACCCGTCTTTTTGTAGCGACGGAACGAAATAAGTAAGCTGTCGACGGACACTAGCCGATCACAGGTTATCGATCCTCCGGAGTGTATATCAGACACCGAACGTGCGAAATATCTTAAAATAGGCACAATTCAGAGCAGAAAGCCAGACATAATGATCACGCGGATAGTACATAGGACGGTCGGTCGGTCGGTGTGTTTTCTTCTTCATGGCCAAAACATATGAATCCGTTGGATAATTTACGCATTCGTGACATATGGCGAAAAAGCGTGATACCGAGCTTAATTGGATTGCTAATGTTTCCTCCTGTGTTAGAGAGCGCGAAGTTAAACGGTTTGGGATATTTTTTATAAGTATTCAACAGCGGCTCAATTAATGACCTTCAAAGCATATAATCACATCGTTACAAACGACTTGTACTGGGTAATGTCGTTCGAATACTTTTAACAATTCAAATATACACTCAATGGTTGAAATGAAGGGATAAATCTAATTTTTAAACAACAAATACTGAAATACTCTTGTTTGATATTCATATTTTAGATGTTGCAGGTTCTGACGTGGGTTACACCAATGTGTGATACCACTATCATAGACAAATTATCTACCACTGTATAACATTACTACAACATTACCTTATCAGTGTAGGACGTGTATTACCAGCTTATGAACTGCCAACGGCATTGGAGTAGTACAAGTAGTATAAACGGTTTGAGGTTGCCATTCCTTGTAAGAAGAAATGAAAAGGATAAATATGACAAGTGAACTGCATTATACTGGCATTCTTGTGAAGAAATTAACAAACCAGATTATCAAATGCAAAATAAACACTCAAAATATATCAATCTGAACTAGCTTTACAAGCATACAGCTGTGAAGTGATAAGGAATTTTCCCAATTCCGTTTAATTCATGTTTGAAAATTTGTGCTAACCGGTGGTCACCTCTGACCAACCTTTGAACAACCCTGACCTGAAGGCAATTCATATGACGTCACATGATTGTGCTGACTGTGAAGAGTTCTTAAAAAAAAGCAACAGAATGTATAAGTGTGACGTTTCGGTGACTTCAAGGTCATCAGACAAGTGACCAGTGAGAAGCGTACTATCATTGACATTGGTGAAACTCTGACGTAGTCAGTAGTAGTAAGCTCAAACTGGTCATTTGTCCGATAAAGGTGACACTGTAATCATCGAAACATTACACTCAAATCTTCTACTAGCTGTGCTATACGAACTTCTATTGACATCACCAACCAGTAGAAAATGTTCCATAGCACCTGTTTGGCATAGGGTAATCAAATTATATTTTTCTCTTATATGACATTAGTTGGTAATAGATTCTTAAACCCTTGTCCTTGTTTTATTGAACTCGCCGAATCACGTGATAATGTGACGTGGATTCGTGTCGTCTCTAACGGAGGAAGTAAAAAACATGTTTAAACAATGTAGTACCGCCAGTGACCTATCACCCTTACCCGCAACCGGTACACATCGTAAACAAAAAATATCTACAGGCAGTGCATATGCTTTCCTCGCTCATTTTCTGGTAAAAATGATTGGTAAGAACGTTTTAATGATGGTATGTTTTTAACTGTTAAGTGCCGGAAGTGAGATAGTTTTGGAATAAGGTGTCGGAACATCAAAGAGTTCCGTTCATATGGTTGTCATTAAGGTCTAAAGATCACATAGGTGTTTTTTCAGTCCGTCGTGTTAGAGTGAAGGTCGGCTGTGTTCGTATAACCCTATGTTCTTTGTAATATGGCCTAAACGTCAATACCTGTTATCCATTCTGAGGAATATAACATTTATAGCGTCCTGCAACCATACATTAGTTTGCTGGCTACATCTGACCAGTCTCGCCAATACTCCATGTCCACAGGAAGGCATCTTTTAAATCGATAATGTGTTCTTATGTAAAATGTCAAGTTAGATTTCTAAAGGTTGATGAACGTTCCTGAAATATGATATCTGTACCGTCTTTTATAATTAGAACTGCGTCATACTTATGGTCAGAATACCTTTCATATAAATGGAATCTGTAATGAGTCTAATTTATATGTGAATCTGTCACACACGAAACAAGATCTTATTTTATCGTTCAAGTTAACCTTTGGCGAGCTTAAACGAAAACTTCGTGACGTGACGAGTTTTGTAAATCACAAATCAAATGCAAACGAAATTAGATCCTTTTTATCATATTATCGATTTTCAAGCAAATGTGGTAGAAGATGAACATGTGCCAGTCAAAATTTAGGCCATTGACTGCTCTTACACCTATGACGGAAAAAGGGCTCCAAACCCAGTACTTACTGGTACCCATCATTATTACACAACTTCCAATGAAACTTAGTGATATCAATGAAAGTCATTATTGCACAACTTCCAATTACCTTATGACGACACCTCCTCCAATACATGTTCTATATAACTGCTGATATAGCTCAGAGCGGACAAACCCTATGACGAGATATAACACCAATAATCCTTCAAACAAGATACAACACGGACAAATATTTACACGAGACATGACTCGGACAAACCTCCAGCCAAGAAATGATACAGACAAACTCTGAGAAGAGAATTGGCCCGAACAAACTTTCAGACGAGATATGGCCCGGACAAACGTTCAGATGAGATATGGCCCGGACAAACGTTCAGATGAGATATGGCCCGGACAAACGTTCAGATGAGATATGGCCCGGACAAACGTTCAGATGAGATATGGCCCGGACAAACTTTCAGATGAGATATGGCCCGGACAAACGTTCAGATGAGATATGGCCCGGACAAACTTTCAGATGAGATATGGCCCGGACAAACTTTCAGATGAGATATGGCCCGGACAAACGTTCAGATGAGGTAATGCCCAACAAACTTTCAGATGAGATATGGCCGGACAAACTTTCAGATGAGATATGACCCGGACAAACGTTAAGATGAGATATGGCCCAGACAAACGTTAAGATGAGGTAATGCCCAACAAACTTTCAGATGAGATATGACCCGGACAAACGTTAAGATGAGGTAATGCCCAACAAAAGATGAGATATGACCCGGACAAACGTTAAGATGAGGTAATGCCCAACAAACTTTCAGATGAGATATGACCGGAACAAACGTTCAGATGAGATATGGCCCAGACAAACGTTCAGATGAGGTATGTCCCACAAACGTTCAGATGAGATATGGGCCGGACAAACTTTCAGACGTGAAATAGCCCGGACAAACTTTCAGATGAGATATGGCCCGGACAAACGTTAAGATGAGGTAATGCCCAACAAACTTTCAGATGAGATATGACCCGGACAAACGTTAAGATGAGGTAATGCCCAACAAACTTTCAGATGAGATATGACCGGAACAAACGTTCAGATGAGATATGGCCCAGACAAACGTTCAGATGAGGTATGTCCCACAAACGTTCAGATGAGATATGACCCGGACAAACGTTCAGACGAGATATGTCCCACAAACTTTCAGATGAGATATGACCCGGACAAACTTTCAGATGAGATATGACCCGAACAAACGTTCAGACGAGATAGTGCCAAACAAACTTTCAGATGAGATATGACCGGAACAAACGTTCAGATGAGATATGGCCCAGACAAACGTTCAGATGAGGTATGTCCCACAAACGTTCTGATGAGATATGACCCGAACAAATGTTCAGACGAGATATGTCCCACAAACTTTCAGATGAGATATGACCCGGACAAACTTTCAGATGAGGTATGTCCCACAAACGTTCAGATGAGATATGACCCGGACAAACTGTTCAGATGAGATATGTCCGGAACAAACTTTCAGATGAGATATGACCCGGACAAACTTTCAGATGAGATATGTCCCACAAACGTTCAGATGAGATATGGCCCAGACAAACGTTCAGATGAGGTATGTCCCACAAACGTTCAGATGAGATATGGCCCGGTCAAACGTTCAGATGAGGTATGTCCCACAAACGTTCAGATGAGATATGGCCAAAATTAGGATTGTTTCATAGAACATTAACAAATTTCAGACGATAATATAAAGGAACATGTTGTCCATTGTTATGCCCGCGACAAGTCGGCCTTCGAAATATATTCTTGATGTGTTATACAGTTGCGTGCGAAAGTGTTATCTAAAAGCGGAAGTATTCCCGGAACCGGACGTTGAAGAGGAAATATGTACAGACTACAGATATGTAGGAAGTGGTGTGATATAGATCGGGTCACCACCTCGGCCACTACATTACTCATCACCTGTCATCTCCGACACCTTCCCGAGATAAGCACATAGCTCATTCTCTAATGACCAGTATTACCGTTCGCGCCTCGCCGCCTGCGATAAGGCTGCAGAGGCAGATTGTGAGTTATTGAAGATATCTGTCCGTATTGACTCTTGAAATGTAATTAGTTTTCTTGTATTGCCGTGTATCGGCGGCACCTGGCGCTCAGTCTGCCGAGGATATGATAACCAGTATATATGGCTAATATGTCAACGTGTTAATAACACACAAAAACGAAAACTACATCGACGTAAACAATCACTTTAAGTTTTACACGCGGGACATGAGCTCTGGAGAGATTCGTACATCGCGCGGTAAGATAAGGGTAACTGCCTTATCAGAGACATCTAGAGAGTTGGTGTCTTACGCTTATTTACAAACTATATCGGGGCTAATATCCAATGCTCATTTAATTGGCACAAAACAAGGAACTCCCTTGTAACTCACTGTATCGAAACTCGCGTGATTATAGACCGATTGACGCAAGTAGTTTAAACCATGATATAAAAATAGTAAGGAGATGTGCCGAGTGACTAGTTACGACAGATGTACGGCGTCCGTTTTGACTAGCGGTATGTGAAGGATCAAACTGTCATAACAGGACTGCAACATCAATATTACCATTTCAACAAGTCTGTTAGTGTCAATATTACTGAGTCAGAGAGTTTAATTCCAAACTAATCATTTTGATAAGTCTAGCTAAGTCTAGCCCCTTACAGGCGAGCTGACACCACAGATAAAGAAACATGTCTCTTCGTTGACACACTATGCTTTATTGGTTGTTTGGGAATTTTATAATTTGAATCAGATAAATTAAATAACATACCAAAATATTTAACAATTTAAAATGCAATTACTGCCAAAATAAAAAGCGACGGAATTTATCTAAGATTGATAATGAGCTTTTTTGCTCTATACATACAATCCAATGTACGCCCTACTATAAGCCACTACTCACAAACTTTCTCTAACTTTATTAGGACGAGATATAATGCCGCTTTCGTCAGGCGCGGACGAAAATCAAGACAAGATCGGGTACATGTTTCTTACGGACAGACATGATTAGTTCCGCACTTACAACGTAGACAGCATGTTTCACACGGGCGGACGTCATGTGACTCGTTCGCAAGATACTACTAGAATACGTTAAACTCAAACTTACGATATTAAACTCGTACTTATGACATTAATCTCACACTTACGACATTCTACTCACACTTACGTCATTCTACTCACACTTACGACATTCTACTCACACTTACGGCATTCTACTCACACTTACGACATTCTACTCACACTTACGACATTCTACTCACCCTTACGACATTCTACTCACACTCATGTCATTCTACTCACACTTACGACATTCTACTCACACTTACGACATTAAACTCGCACTAATGGCATTATCCCACCCACGGATGAGACATATTCATGGTTCTCATTCGTGGCAATCATAATATTTTGTCCATATATATTTCTATGTAATCATGCTCATAGGTAAATTTATAGGGTAGAGAGTTTCAACAACATAGATTGTGACAACTTGCTTCTATATACATGTAATTGATTGGCGTCGCGTGCTTTTTCTTCTCTTGTTTACGGGGAGAGAGATTAAGAATAAATAAATGATGTATTTACGTACCAGTTCCTACCTTTTTACCTATAACAGCACGCGCTCTTATTGATTAGCTTGTTATACCGGTAAATATACAGACAGTCAGACTCGTAAACATGCAGTTACATTATCTTAGTCAGGTGCGTTCGACAATTCATTTCCACGAATGATACATCTATATCATAATAAATGAAAGCTAATAACAAATAAAAAAAAACATAACCTACCTGTTACAACCGGAAACATCGTGTTGTCCTTGCTGTATTTACATCCAAGTAGGCCTTTTGTATTACAACTGCACTTGCGTTGGCACCTGTACGTACAGCACGTGTATCTCTCCTCAGGTGTTTCCAGACTCAGAATCCAACAGTAACACTGCGGTCTTGGCTGTTATTCCACAATTGACAATATTGGTAAAGCGACAGAAAAAAACATGCATTACAAGGAAGGGTCACGTGTATACAGATCAGCTTTAACTGGAAACAAAGTAACGTTGTATCAAAATATGGTAATCAAACAAAAGTGGAAAAGATCAGCATCATCTAAATGTTTAAGAAATTGCTGCCGACATTTATGAGTAGTTGCATCCTTAACCAATAAAGAGTCATAGAAAGAACAGATTGGGGGCGCATAGACGCTGCGCCGGAGATAGGCCCGTAATGGGTTGGCGAGGGGAGAGACGCTGCGCCGCAGATAGGCCCGTGATGGGTTGGCAAGGGGAGAGACGCTGCGCTGGAGATAGGACCGTGATAGAATGGCGAGGGGAAAGATAGGACCGTTATGGGATGGTGAGGAAAGAGACGCTGCGCCCAAGATAGGACCATGGTGAGAAGGTGGGTAGAGAATCGCTTACGTGAGAATATTGAGACGTCGTGACAAATATTGGACCGTGATGAAAGGAGACGGTAGGACAATAGCAAGAAGAGAGACGGATGGAGAGAAAGAGACGACTGGAGAATATTGATAATGATAATGAACAGAAAGTGGATAACGAGAGGAGACAGCAGGGTGAGAAAGCTGATACGATAAACAGGGTTGTGTAGGGCAATCAGAGACGTAGAAGTAGAGGTAATCAGCTAAGGAGGTAGAGGCAGTAGGGTGAGACATGAAGAAAGGACAGAGAGGTAACGAAAGGAGACAGCAGAATGAGAGCATGGAGGCAATCGGTTGTGGAGAGAGGCTGTAGGGTGAGACAGGAGACGGAGGGTAATGAAACGAGACAGCAAGTTGAAAGCATTGAGGCAACCAGTTCTGGAGAGAGAGAGACTGTAGGGTGAGACATGCTGGAGACAGGAGAGGGAGGGTAGTGAAAGTAGGCAGCAGGTGAGAGCAATGAGGCGATCAGTTGTGGAGACAGAGGCAAAGAGACACTAAATGTCAATAAGACACTGAAAGAGGAAGTAATGAATATTTTACAGTAGTATGACGGAATGAAAAGTAGATATATTTGAAGTCTGCGACAAGTTTATATTCCGTTCATATTAAAGTAAATTCTGCATCAAACAGATGAAAAGATGAGAATAAAAATAGAGAAGATAAACGATCAGTTACAAAGGGGGGCGAATGGGCGATGACACGCCAGATAGGGACACGGCTTCTTGCACGTGTAACTCAGGGCACGTGCGTGCCGCAGAAGTAAGTGTCCGTGGACATACCGGATATGTTTGATATGAAATCTTGTATACACTTCAACTTCAACACAAATTATAATGGAGATCCTAACACCAGCTTTTAACTATCCTCGCAGGTCCTGCCCCATGAGACCTGAATCGCCAAGGGGTCAACTTCTGGTAAACCAAACCAGTTAAAAGCCGACAACGCTTTGATTGAAAGTCATACATAAAATTTTGAAATATCAAATTCGCGGGAGCTAAAAGAGCTTCAATGTTAAACGCAGAGATACTTGCAACTCCACAGTCTATGTATCAAGAATGGAATGTAAAAGTAAGCAGTGTTGTTATGAATCCTACAGACGAACGCGTCCGCTTACCAAACGTTGATTTCCGGTGTAGATATCCTACAGACTAACGTCTCCGCTTACCAAACGTTGATTTCCGGTGTAGACATCCTACAGTGAATAGGACCAGTAGACTCGTCGATCTATAAACGTAAACAGTAGAGTGGATAAGACCAGTAGACATGTCGGTCTATTAACGTAAAACAGTAGAGTGGATAAGACCAGTAGACATGTCGGTCTATAAACGTAAAACAGTAGAGTGGATAAGACCAGTAGACATGTCGGTCTATAAACGTAAAACAGTAGAGTGGATAAGACCAGTAGACATGTCGGTCTATTAACGTAAAACAGTAGAGTGGATAAGACCAGTAGACATGTCGGTCTATAAACGTAAAACAGTACAGTGGATAAGGCCAGTAGACATGTCGGTCTATTAACGTAAAACAGTACAGTGAATAGGACCAGTAGACTCGTCGATCTATAAACGTAAACAGTACAGTGGATAAGGCCAGTAGACACGTGTCGGTAAGACCAGTAGACATTAACGTAAAACAGTAGAGTGGATAAGACCAGTAGACATGTCGGTCTATTAACGTAAAACAGTAGAGTGGATAAGACCAGTAGACACGTCAGTCTATAAACGTAAAACAGTACAGTGGATAAGACCAGTAGACATGTCGGTCTATTAACGTAAAACAGTTCAGTGGATAATACCAGTAGACATGTCGGTCTATTAACGTAAAACAGTAGAGTGGATAAGACCAGTAGACATGTCGGTCTATTAACGTAAAACAGTAGAGTGGATAAGACCAGTAGACATGTCGGTCTATTAACGTAAAACAGTAGAGTGGATAAGACCAGTAGACATGTCGGTCTATAAACGTAAAACAGTACAGTGGATAAGACCAGTAGACATGTCGGTCTATTAACGCAAAACAGTTCAGTGGATAAGACCAGTAGACACGTCAGTCTATAAACGTAAAACAGTACAGTGGATAAGACCAGTAGACATGTCGGTCTATTAACGCAAAACAGTTCAGTGGATAAGACCAGTAGACATGTCGGTCTATTAACGTAAAACAGTAGAGTGGATAAGACCAGTAGACATGTCGGTCTATTAACGTAAAACAGTAGAGTGGATAAGACCAGTAGACATGTCGGTCTATTAACGTAAAACAGTAGAGTGGATAAGACCAGTAGACACGTCAGTCTATAAACGTAAAACAGTAGAGTGGATAAGACCAGTAGACATGTCGGTCTATTAACGTAAAACAGTAGAGTGGATAAGACCAGTAGACATGTCGGTCTATAAACGTAAAACAGTACAGTGGATAAGACCAGTAGACATGTCGGTCTATTAACGTAAAACAGTAGAGTGGATAAGACCAGTAGACATGTCGGTCTATTAACGTAAAACAGTAGAGTGGATAAGACCAGTAGACATGTCGGTCTATTAACGTAAAACAGTTCAGTGGATAAGACCAGTAGACATGTCGGTCTATTAACGTAAAACAGTAGAGTGGATAAGACCAGTAGACATGTCGGTCTATTAACGTAAAACAGTAGAGTGGATAAGACCAGTAGACATGTCGGTCTATTAACGTAAAACAGTAGAGTGGATAAGACCAGTAGACATGTCGGTCTATTAACGTAAAACAGTAGAGTGGATAAGACCAGTAGACATGTCGGTCTATTAACGTAAAACAGAGACCAGTAGACATGTCGGTCTATTAACGTAAAACAGTAGATTAAGTGGATAAGACCAGTAGACATGTCGGTCTATTAACGTAAAACAGTAGAGTGGATAAGACCAGTAGACATGTCGGTCTATTAACGTAAAACAGTAGAGTGGATAAGACCAGTAGACATGTCAGTCTATTAACGTAAAACAGTACAGTGGATAAGACCAGTAGACATGTCGGTCTATTAACGTAAAACAGTACAGTGGATAAGACCAGTAGACATGTCGGTCTATTAACGTAAAACAGTACAGTAGATAAATGTACTGTTTATCGAGAATTAAGATCTCATTTATTGATGTCTTCCTTTTTCTGTAAATAGTTTGCTGTACTGATAGCATCATTTCAAACGAATTCCTTCGTAAATCTGATTGGATGTTCAGTTTACCTGATATCATCCGTAAAATGTGGTATAAATGAATGCAAGTGTGTGTTTCGCTATGTTTGATGGGAAACTGACCCTGTGTATCAGGACGTTCATTTGTAACCGCTGACCCGAAATGTTGATAGAAGTTGTCAGTTATTGGTCACGACAGCTTTACGTTAGTATGGTCTGAGGTAACGTACATTGATTAAACAACAATCAAAGGTGAATTCTTCATACAGGAGATTAGTAAGACAGACATCTTAATTATAACAGGGAGCAGCGTAACATCGGCTCTTTTATCAAATAACACAGTACAAATCGTAGGTATTATAATACCAGAGAACTCGTAGGTTTGTGTCAATATTTTTTAGTTTTTAAATAAACAAGTAAATAATAGGATCGTGTAACAGCTTAATAAAACCGACGAGTAAAACGTGGAATTGTTTTGGTACTAACAGAGATTAGTCCAAAAAGGGCGGATGTAAATTAATGTTAGACACATATGTAATTAAATCAAGAAATAGCATTCCCTACCATATAGTTATATCGAGCAGAGAACAAACAAAAAACATGGACCAGTCCAAGGACGGACGGAAATGTGGACCAGTCCAAGGACGAACGTAAATGTTGACCAGTCCAAGGACGGACAGAAATGTGGACCAGTCCAAGAGTCCAAGGACGGACAGAAATGTGGACCAGTCCAAGGACGGACAGAAATATGGACCAGTCCAAGGACGGACGGACATGAGGACCAGTCCAAGGATGGACGGAAATATGGATTTCGGGCTTTAAGGGAACTAGACACTAGAAATTAATACAAACCATTGATAATATAATGTTTGGACAACTCAAAGGTGAGAGGAACCGAACAAGAGAACTTTCTAGCTTCTAAATTCATCAACAATATTGATTGGCATTAAAACGATTCGACACGTGGACAGATAAGGTATGAATGTAATAGGGGTCAATATATATTCCAATCCCTCCGCCAAAAGTTCTATTTAATCGGGCGGTACATTGGGTCTAGTAATTTACCAGGGTTGCATACTTCCCCTCCATGATATCACTTGTCTTTACGTTCCCAGTAAAGTATGCTGAGTATAATTCCCGAGTCCCTACGTTGGCGCCAATGTTACACAGTCATTAATATAACGCACCGCTAGGATTCGAACCTGAAACCACTGACTTACTAGTCCGTGACAACGATCGTGCTAAAGAGAAGTTCTCTCTAGCTGCGAGGTTGATTGCGGCTGGTATTTCCAAGGGTTACACGAATTTAGCACAAATTGAATCATTGTATATCTGAAGCGGTACGTCTGTCAGTCCACTAAACTCAACAACTGACTATAAAGAAGACAAGCAACATTACATTGCAAGAACAGTTTATTACAAAAAAAAAGTTATTATAAAACTTGTATAGATTATATAACCAATTATTGCCGTATATATGAGAACAAAATCAAAGACAAAAGGCGACGTATGTACATTTCCTGAGTTCTCCCCTCGTCTACAATATACCGGCTAATTAAATAATTTTCTTTAATGCAAAAGAAAGTTATAATGGCGAACAAAAAATACGACAATTTCTGTTGAAAGAAACAATATGTTTGGACGTATAATACTATAATCACAGAATAGCTGTAAGATGAAAAAAAATTATGGCACAAAATATCACAGCTGGTTATCACAAATAAGGTAAAATCTCGGATATGTAGATATTGAAAACGAATATACATTGTACTTATATTTAATGTGGAATGAAGTTATAAAAATAAAAATACGACAAATTTTGTGCTATAAAACAGATATGCTTGGCCGTATAAATACTTTAACTGCGACTATATTTCAAAACGATTAACATTACTAACACTGCAGGAGTTATCTACCTTGCGTTAGTGTTATCACTGGTTTTACAAAGACATTTTGGGGACTCCCACCTCCAAACGCAATATCATATGTATGGTAATCATGTGGAAGAGAGAGTACCTGTAGGGACAAAATTTCTCAGCCAATCGGGGGTGAATCAGTGCTATTCTTGATAAAAAAAAAATTCTGAACAAGATGAAACTTGATTTGTAGTGTACTGCTGAGAGACGATTGATTAAAAAAAAGTTGTGGGGCCATTCAAAACAATATTTTCCAGGGTATTCTATGTAATTTAAGAGCGATTTAAGGGACAGGCAAATGTTTGGAGTGTCTCCACAACGTGGGTTTTACACAGAAAATATTTCCCCATAATTATGTTTTTTTTTCTCCTTTTCCCACTCTCTCTGTCCCATAACCATGTTGTTTTAAATATATAAAAAATTAGATAAAAATGATTAATACTGGATATACTAGAATGAGGAAAGTTAAAGCTATGACAGTTTATGTGTGTAACAAAGCCTTGAAATCTCAGCAAATATTAAACTACTTGTCATAACATGTAACTTCAATGGGTGGAGCTCAGGGACCATATTAGTAATTAAGTGACTTGAATCTCCAGAGAACCACTGATATTTTCCAATTCTGGTGAGTTGAAGACAACGTTGATGGTGCGTTCCCCAGCTCGCTCAGGAGTAATGTCGAATTGTTTTGTAAATTTGCCATGTCCTTCAACTCTGAAACATCAAACCAGAATAAATCAGAACATATAGATTATGATGATAGACATAAACGTGATATGATTATCTACTCTCAATTTTATTCTTCTGCAACCCAGACAAGAACAAACTTGTGTATAGATTGTCAGAACCCTTCAGAATAATAATGATGTTGTGTTAACGTATCAGGCAGATTTATCTTTGTAACCAATACATTGAAGCTACAGAAAAAATGTACTGGAAAGAGTAGTGGTGTGTTAAGATGTGTGACACCAGAACAACAGCATGTATTGGACAGAGTAGTGGTGTGTTAAGATGTGTGACACCAGAACAACAACATGTATTGGACAGAGTAGTGGTGTGTTAAGATGTGTGACACCAGAACAACAACATGTATTGGACAGAGTAGTGGTGTGTTAAGATGTGTGACACCAGAACAACAGCATGTATTGGACAGAGTAGTGTTGTGTTAAGATGTGTGACACCAGAACAGCAGCATGTATTGGACAGAGTAGTGGTGTGTTAAGATGTGTGACACCAGAACAACAGCATGTATTGGACAGAGTAGTGGTGTGTTAAGATGTGTGACACCAGAACAACAACATGTATTGGACAGACTAGTGGTGTGTTAAGATGTGTGACACCAGAACAACAACATGTATTGGACAGAGTAGTGGTGTGTTAAGATGTGTGACACCAGAACAACAGCATGTATTGGACAGAGTAGTGGTGTTTTAAGATGTGTGACACCAGAACAACAACATGTATTGGACAGAGTAGTGGTGTGTTAAGATGTGTGACACCAGAACAACAACATGTATTGGACAGAGTAGTGGTGTGTTAAGATGTGTGACACCAGAACAACAACATGTATTGGACAGAGTAGTGGTGTTTTAAGATGTGTGACACCAGAACAACAACATGTATTGGACAGAGTAGTGGTGTGTTAAGATGTGTGACACCAGAACAACAACATGTATTGGACAGAGTAGTGGTGTGTTAAGATGTGTGACACCAGAACAACAACATGTATTGGACAGAGTAGTGGTGTGTTAAGATGTGTGACACCAGAACAGCAGCATGTATTGGACAGAGTAGTGGTGTGTTAAGATGTGTGACACCAGAACAACAACATGTATTGGACAGAGTAGTGGTGTGTTAAGATGTGTGACACCAGAACAACAACATGTATTGGACAGAGTAGTGGTGTGTTAAGATGTGTGACACCAGAACAACAGCATGTATTGGACAGAGTAGTGGTGTGTTAAGATGTGTGACACCAGAACAACAGCATGTATTGGACAGAGTAGTGGTGTGTTAAGATGTGTGACACCAGAACAACAGCATGTATTGGACAGAGTAGTGGTGTGTTAAGATGTGAGACATCAGAACAACAACATGTATTCCTCCTACCTTGGGATAAAAACAGTAGGTTGATTGCGGATCTTGGATCCCTTTACATCCAGAGTACACCCATTCAAGGCGATAGGTAATGGATTGGTAAAGCTTGCCTCTGTAGTGATGGTATCACCACGTCTACATGTCTCTGGTCCCTGTTACAGATCAAATAGTTAGTATAACAGAAAATTTGATTTTATATCATTTGAAAAATGATGGAAATATCTTTATAATATCTAACAGCAAAAAAACATTGTACAAGCTTTGTCAGACTTGCGTTATTTACAAGGTGGTAAGTGAGACCGTTTTCTGTAGGGTGATTCTTTAATCAATTGTTATGATATTGGTAGAAACACTCTAGCAACTTTCTGTGTTATATTTATATATTTACAAGTCTAATTAATAGTAAGATATATATTAACAAGTCTTATTAATAGTAAGATATATATTAACAAGTCTAATTAATAGTAAGATATATATTAACAAGTCTTATTAATAGTAAGATATATATTAACAAGTCTAATTAATAGTAAGATATATATTAACAAGTCTTATTAATAGTAAGATATATATTAACAAGTCTAATTAATAGTAAGATAATTACTGTAACATCCAGATCGGGTTTGTCCATAGAGAACTGATCTTCCTCAATAAATAGTTGTTTTGTTTCCTTCACCTCACAGTTACACTCCACACGGAAGTTGCAGAATAGAGGACTCTTCTTGTTATACTCCTCAAAAGGCACTGTCATATTGTAGATTTTCTCTGAAATGTATGTAATATCAAATTATGTACAAATTCTTAGTTTACTTGGAACAGGTACTGTGCTGATATAATTATAAACTGAAGTATGAGAACTCAGATCTAATACTACTGGTATATATTTGGAAGATGTACTGCACTTTCATTTTACGAATTGGAGTATAAGCATGTACTGTACTGATATTCTATAAATTACAGTATAAGCATGTACTGTACTGATATTCTATAAATTACAGTATAAGCATGTACTGTACTGATATTCTATAAATTACAGTATAAGCATGTACTGTACTATAAATTGGAGTATAAGCATGTACTGTATAAATAAATGAGAGTATAAGCATGTACTGTACTGATATTCTATAAATTACAGTATAAGCATGTACTGTACTGATATTCTATAAATTACAGTATAAGCATGTACTGTACTGATATTCTATAAATTGGAGTATAAGCATGTACTGTACTGATATTCTATAAATTAGAGTATAAGAATGTACTGCACTAGATTTTCTTGAGATTTTCACATGTTACCAGGTGTAGGTAATTATCTGAAAATCTAAGCTTTTGAGTGACTTGTTGTATTTTTGTGAAAAAAATTATTTTTGATGGTGTTCTAGAAAATCAGCGATATTAGAAAGAACACTACAGGACTAGTTAGCTATATAAGGTGACACTCTACAGAACACTAAGGGCTAGTTAGCTATATAAGGTGACACTCTACAGAACACTGCAGGGCTAGTTAGCTACATAAGGTGACACTCTACAGAACACTACAGGGCTAGTTAGGTATATAAGGTGACACTGTACACCACTACAGGACTAGTTAGCTATATAAGGTGACACTGTACACCACTACAGGGCTAGTTAGCTATATAAGGTGACACTGTAGAACACTACAGGGCTAGTTAGCTATATAAGGTGACACTCTACAGAACACTACAGGGCTAGTTAGCTACATAAGGTGACACTCTACAGAACACTACAGGGCTAGTTAGCTACATAAGGTGACACTGTAGACCACTACAGGACCAGTTAGCTATATATGGTGACACTCTACAGAACTCTACAGGGCTAGTTAGCTACATAAGGTGACACTGGAGACCACTACAGGACCAGTTAGCTATATATGGTGACACTCTACAGAACACTACAGGGCTAGTTAGCTATATAAGGTGACACTCTACAGAACACTACAGGGCTAGTTAGCTACATAAGGTGACACTGATGACCACTACAGGGCTAGTTAGCTATATAAGGTGACACTGTAGAACACTACAGGGCTAGTTAGCTATATAAGGTGACACTCTACAGAACACTACAGGGCTAGTTAGCTATATAAGGTAACACTCTACAGAACACTACAGGGCTAGTTAGCTATATTAGGTGACACTCTACAGAACACTACAGGGCTAGTTAGGTATATAAGGTGACACTCTACAGAAGACTACAGGGCTAGTTAGCTATATAAGGTGTCACTCTACAGAAGACTACATTGCTAGTTAGCTATATAAGGTGACACTCTACAGAACACTACAGGGCTAGTTAGGTATATAAGGTAACACTCTACAGAACACTACAGGGCTAGTTAGCTATATAAGGTGACACTCTACAGAACACTACAGGGCTAGTTAGGTATATAAGGTGACACTCTACAGAACACCACAGGGTTAGTTAGGTATATAAGGTGACACTCTACAGAACACCACAGGGCTAGTTAGCTATATTAGGTGTCACTCTACAGAACACTACAGGGCTAGTTAGGTATATAAGTTGACACTCTACAGAACACTACAGGGCTAGTTAGCTATATAAGGTGACACTCTACAGAACACTACAGGGCTAGTTAGGTATATAAGGTGACACTCTACAGAACACTACAGGGCTAGTTAGGTATATAAGGTGACACTCTACAGAACACCACAGGGCTAGTTAGGTATATAAGGTGACACTCTACAGAACACCACAGGGCTAGTTAGGTATATAAGGTGACACTCTACAGAACACCACAGGGCTAGTTAGGTATATAATGTGTCATACTTTCTCCTGCAGGGATGACAATATGATCATCAGTATCTCTCACAATGTTGTCAGTAATCCCAGCAGAGGTCAAACTCTCCAGTGTAATACTGATTGCCACTTCCCGACTGTTTCCTGACTGATTTTCCATGATGATGTCAACCCCATATGGCTGACCATACACAATATCATCCTTTTCTTTCAACTCAAACTTCACATCCTGAAAATATTGTTATCTCATCAAGTAACGGGGATGCCATGTGTAATTATCCTTGTTTTATATAGAGAGAATAACATTGTCAGAATTGAGTGCTGGTCTGATTTGTGATCAAAGTGATCTCCCTTTTTATAGAGAGTACAGTATTATCTTAAGTGTTAAATACTGATGCCATCTGTCATCCAAGTTATCTCCCATTTTACAGAGAGTACAACATTGTAAGCATCACATACTGTCTGCGATCAAAGATATCTAAAATTAACATAACTTGATGAAATATTGCAGTATTGATATTGAGTATAAAGAATGGCTATTTTGTATTCAAACCATCCACTCTTCCAATTACTAGATAATATAATAACACCTTTTCCTTATGGGGATGAATTATATGTATCAACTGAATTCCCTCATATACCCACCTGGTTTGAGTCAGTATGACCGTAAATCTCTCCGGGACGTGTGCTGTGCTTGTTAGCCTTATTCAGTGCAACCTTTTCATCATTAGAACCTGGAAATATCAAGAAGACAATGTAAGAAATAGATGTAAACATGGCTTAAAAGTGAACAACATATAACATCACAAAACAGTGGAGCAATAACAAAAACACAACGGAACAGTAAAAAATCATGTAACACCACTGAACAGTAGAACAATAACACATAACATCACTGAACAGTAGAACAATAACACATGACATCACTGAACAGTAGAACAATAACACATAACATCACTGAACAGTAGAACAATAACACATAACATCACTGAACAGTAGAACAATAACACATAACATCACTGAACAGTAGAACAATAACACATAACATCACTGAACAGTAGAACAATAACACATAACATCACTGAACAGTAGAACAACACATGACATCACTGAACAGTAGAACAATAACACATGATACCACTGAACAGTAGAACAATAACACATGACATCACTGAACAGTAGAACAATAACACATGACATCACTGAACAGTAGAACAATAACACATGACATCACTGAACAGTAGAACAATAACACATGACATCACTGAACAGTAGAACAATAACACATAACATCACTGAACAGTAGAACAATAACACATGACATCACTGAACAGTAGAACAACACATGACATCACTGAACAGTAGAACAATAACACATGATACCACTGAACAGTAGAACAATAACACATGACATCACTGAACAGTAGAACAATAACACATAACATCACTGAACAGTAGAACAATAACACATAACATCACTGAACAGTAGAACAATAACACATGACATCACTGAACAGTAGAACAATAACACATGACATCACTGAACAGTAGAACAATAACACATGACATCACTGAACAGTAGAACAATAACACATGACATCACTGAACAGTAGAACAATAACACATGACATCACTGAACAGTAGAACAATAACACATAACATCACTGAACAGTAGAACAATAACACATAACATCACTGAACAGTAGAACAATAATACATGACATCACTGAACAGTAGAACAACACATAACATCACTGAACAGTAGAACAACACATGACATCACTGAACAGTAGAACAATAACACATGACATCACTGAACAGTAGAACAATAACACATGACATCACTGAACAGTAGAACAATAACACATGACATCACTGAACAGTAGAACAATAACACATAACATCACTGAACAGTAGAACAATAACACATGACATCACTGAACAGTAGAACAACACATGACATCACTGAACAGTAGAACAATAACACATGACATCACTGAACAGTAGAACAATAACACATAACATCACTGAACAGTAGAACAATAACACATGACATCACTGAACAGTAGAACAACACATGACATCACTGAACAGTAGAACAATAACACATGACATCACTGAACAGTAGAACAATAACACATGACATCACTGAACAGTAGAACAATAACACATAACATCACTGAACAGTAGAACAATAACACATGACATCACTGAACAGTAGAACAATAACACATGATACCACTGAACAGTAGAACAATAACACATGACATCACTGAACAGTAGAACAATAACACATGATACCACTGAACAGTAGAACAATAACACATGACATCACTGAACAGTAGAACAATAACACATGATACCACTGAACAGTAGAACAATAACACATGACATCACTGAACAGTAGAACAATAACACATGACATCACTGTAGAACGATAACATCTAACTGAAGATTACCTTCGCTGTGTTTGTACTCTGAGGTAATATCCTCCCATCGTTTGTCACTGCATGGTCCTCTGCCAGTAGAAACACCTTTACACTTAGGAAGGTGAGTGCTGATGAAGAATCCAATACTACAACAATACAGAAAAAGTTCAGAAATAAAGATATTTCAACAAAATGATATCCAAAGAAATAAAGATGGAACATACTGCAGAAGAACATGGCCAATAATTATATGTACAGGATACAAGAACTGAACCTTTATGCCAATGGTGTGTCATTGTAACTCTACCAAATCTTCATTGGAGAGAAAAGTGAGGATGCCAACCAGGATGAATTTAAGACAGATATGGTCAAATAGTTGTCATTGCTTGGGGAGTGTCTTCACAATGTTACACCATTCGGATCAAAGTTTGTATTTGGACGAGTGAGGATCATGTACAGTCTTATAACTTCTTAATCATTTGTATTCCGGAGTCCTGACCAATTAGCCTGTTGCTTTTGTCTTTTAATTAGGGATCACCAGGCCGTACACAGGTACACAAAGCATGGCAGTCAGTGAGGTGAAATTGTCATTAGATAACAGGGTAGTGAACTGATCTAGGCCTTGATGATGTGGACAGGTGGTCAGTTTTACTGTGCTACATTTACAGTGAGATTAAGGTGAAACTCTCATTAGATAACAGGGTAGTGAACTGATCTAGGCCTTGATGATGTGGACAGGTGGTCAGTTTTACCTGTTACTATAAACTATTTGACAAAATATAATGAGGTTAGATGTGATCTCTCTAGCAGAATCTCTAAGCTTGGGACATTACACCACTTTTTATCAATATGATCAGGAAGACGGGCAGAAAATCAGGAAACTCCTAGAAATGGAAACTTGACAAAGTAGAGATGTATCACCGGTAAATGAACTGCCAAATGTATGGCCATATTGCCAGTAATATATAACAAAATGAACACTAAAAATAGGAGTATTGAGCTACATTTAGTTGGCATTCATGGATATCAGTTGGTACAATGTATTGATGTAGGCCATGACTGCCAGCTGTATGTTCATTAAAACATTGAACCATTATGGCATTCATGGTCACTGTAACTGACAGAGCTGTACAATAGGACATTATTTCTGCATGCTAGACATGATGTGATATATATACACATATATATAACAGACATAACCTCCATTCCAACATATCTATTTGAGGATTCTTTATAAAATGCAATTCTGACATTTGGCTTGACCTTTTGACCTTGAAAACTGGAAATTAAAACCATCTCTTGTATGCACACAGATGACCTCATTATCTATCAGCTTATCCCATCAATAAGGAGGGTGGAAGGTTTTTTTTATTTCAGTCAGTCTTAATCTATCTTAATCTATTTTGAGACTTTTTTATTACAAGATTGCTGTTTATACTAGTGCAACATATCTTTTGATTGGCAATGCAATAACAGGATTTGATATCAAATATTGATAACATCATAGGTGAAACATTCTAACTCGTGTTTAAGTATAGATACAATGAGAAGAAGAGTGATTACAATACCTGTAATGTTTATTTAGTAAGTCCTATTTTATTGATAGATAATAGAGTAAAAGAGATATATCGCCGAAACAAAAACCTAATTATGGCAAATCACAGTTTTATTGAGGTGCCCCTTGGATTTCCTTTCTGTAAACATTTTTCCTGGTGATTTTTGTATAGTGGATGGCAGTGTAAGTTTATCCACTTTATTGTAGAGTATAAAACAATTCTATATTTAACTTGCAATATGTACATGGACAAATACACCAATTACCTAAATGTATGTTCCTATGTAATCTTGATGAGACAGAAGTCTGAACACAAAACAGGAATGAGATACATTTATGATCCGAACACCATTATCAGACTGTTTTTACTTGTCGAGAAGAGGTTACAAAGACCTCATTTTAGTAGCACCTTCTCAAGTCATACCTATTTCCAAAGTCTGTATATGAAATAGTGACTGATATGTGCTCTGTTAACCCAGATTTTACTATTATATAATTTATAAAGGTGGCAGTTAAGATGCTTAAGTAGACAACACATTGTATCACCATATTCTTACTATTACTTTTGTTTGTTGTCTGTACATGAAACCTTGTCAGGGTGGATACATGGAAACACCAAACTATGGACATATCAGACAAATATATATATCCTGGCTTATATTGAGCCAGTGATGCAGACATACAAACAAATCATTTCTAACCTTGATGGGGTCACTTTCACAACGTTAAACTTTCCTTCTTCATCCTCTTGCCAGTCCACTCTGTCTGCATTCATTTCAGCAAAGATGAAGTGACCATCGTAGGGCACGTTCACATCACCAGATTTGAGAGCTTTCAGAGGACATGGGCCACAGCAGAAAACACCTGAGAATGACATCAAATCAGAATATAATACTGATATTATCATCTTTATAATAATTCCACTTTCACATTGTTAGTAATCATTTGTGGTCTTCTAATGAGAGGTACCATCCTTAGTAACCAGAAAACAGGTATCATCCTTGAAAACCAGGAGAGAGGTTTCCTCCTTATTTATCAGGTGAGAGGTATTGCCCTTAGTAACCAGTGGTAGGTATTGCCCTTATTTACCAGGTGAGAGGTATTGCCCTTAGTAACCAGTGGTAGGTATTGCCCTTATTTACCAGGTGAGAGGTATTGCCCTTAGTAACCACTGGTAGGTATTGCCCTTATTTACCAGGTGAGAGGTATTGCCCTTAGTAAAAGGGTATCATTATTGGTTACCAGGAGAGGGGTATCATCATTGGTTACCAGGAGAGGGGTATCATCATTGGTTACCAGGAGAGGGGTATCATCATTGGTTACCAGGAGAGGGGTATCATCATTGGTTACCAGGAGAAGGGTATCATCATTGGTTACCAGGAGAGGGGTATCATCATTGGTTACCAGGAGAGGGGTATCATCATTGGTTACCAGGAGAGGGGTATCATCATTGGTTACCAGGAGAGGGGTATCATCATTGATTACCAGGAGAGGGGTATCATCATTGGTTACCAAGAGAGGGGTATCATCATTGGTTACCAGGAGAGGGGTATCATCATTGGTTACCAGGAGAGGGGTATCATCATTGGTTACCAGGAGAGGGGTATCATCATTGGTTACCAAGAGAGGGGTATCAGCATTGGTTACCAGGAGAGGGGTATCATCATTGGTTACCAAGAGAGGGGTATCATCATTGGTTACCAAGAGAGGGGTATCATCATTGGTTACCAGGAGAGGGGTATCATCATTGGTTACCAAGAGAGGGGTATCATCATTGGTTACCAGGAGAGAGGTTAGCTGGAGGATGTCATGGCTGTTTACCTAAAGACTTATGGATATCACTAGGTATTGGTGGAGACTTTGTCATTATTACTGGTTACCTTGAGACTTTAATAATTACCATCACTTGTTTCCTGTGGTGTAGCATCAGTGGCCTGCCAGCCACCATTGTCACCATCTAAGTCTGGGCGACTCATCCAAACATCATTCCAAACGTGGAAATTCCTGAATGAAAACAAAACAATTAATACTGGCACAGCGGTCATAGGGTTACACACTCAGGTGATGGAATTCAGACATACACCAATTAATACAGGACACAAAGGTCATAGTGTCACACAGGTGATGGCATTATGCAGATACAGTGAGATGTCTTTTACACAAGCCCTTCTTTTCATATCAGTTCAAGAGTGATCTTTGACCTTTAATCTTGACAAATGACCACCAAAATCTAATCAGGGCATAGAATAGATTGGTGGGATATTGAAGCATGAATAAAAATGAAATCTTTTGAGGCATTCATGATTAACCATTCTTTTTTTTATAGATGATTACCGGACAGAACACAAGGTTTCAAGAGGTAACTGGACTAATCCCTTGTTTATAGGTAGTAACCACACAGAATCCTTGTATATGGAGGGTTACCAAACAGAACCCTTTTTTATAGGTAGTAACCATACAGAATCCTTGTATATGGAGGGTTACTAAACAGAAGCCATGTTTATAGATAGTTACCACACAGAATCCTTGTTTATAGATAGTAACCACACAGAATCCTTGTATATGGAGGGTTACCAAACAGAATCCTTTTTTATAGATAGTAACCATACAGAATCCTTGTATATGGAGGGTTACTAAACAGAAGCCATGTTTATAGATAGTTACCACACAGAATCCTTGTATATGGAGGGTTACTAAACAGAACCTGTGTTTATAGATAGTTACCACACAGAATCCTTGTATATGAAGGGTTACTAAACAGAACCTGTGTTTATAGATAGTAACCACACAGAATCCTTGTTTATAGATAGTAACCACACAGAATCCTTGTATATGGAGGGTTTCTAAACAGAACCTTTGTTTATAGATAGTTACCACACAGAATCCTTGTTTATAGATAGTAACCACACAGAATCTTTGTATATGGAGGGTTATTAAACAGAACCTGTGTTTATTGATAGTAACCACACAGAATCCTTGTATATGGAGGGTTACTAAACAGAACCCTTGTTTATAGATAGTAACCGCACAAAACCCTAATTTACAAATAGTTACCAGACAGAATCCTTGTTGTGTTTCTTGATTGGTTTGTGATTGATGTCGTAGTGTTTGTCTATTGTGATACTAGCATCTGTGTCATGGGCTGATGCAAAGTTTGTCACACTCCTTGTTGGAATACCCAGAGTACGGCAAGCTAAAAATAAAAAAAATATTAACAATGCTTTTATCACACAGTGTAATGTTTTCTAGCTTCAAGTCAAGGACAAAGAGATATATTTTAGAAAAGGAATGGGATATATCAACAGCTCCAGTCACACCAGACAAGACTATTTAAACAACATTTATTCTGAGAGTTTACACCATCTCCTTTCTCTCAGAGTCCTTGACCCTAAAGACAACCAGAGCTGGATGGGTGGTGAGATTTCTCCTCTGCCATTGGGGCTTGAAACTAGCAATGCTTTCACTTCTGAACTGATGTCCTACCACTTAGCAAAATGGAAAATTTATCAGTTGATGCAAATGGAGTGAAATTTGACCAGTTTAGCCTAGTGAGATGAAAATTGACATATCAACACATGTGAGGTAAAAGAACAGTCAATGGATAGTGAGGTGAAATTTGTAAAGTTACCAGCTGTGAGATTAAAATTTAAAACTCAAGGCGAGTAAGGAGAGTTTGATAAATCAACACAAGTTTAATGAAAGAAAATTGATGTTAAAAAAGGAAAACATGACCAGTAAAAGCTTATAAGGTGAAATTCGACTACTGCATGACTAGTGTGATGTAAGCTGACCAGTAGAGTCTAGTAAGTGAAAGTTAGCAAAGTGAAATTTGACCAGTGAAAGCTAGCAAGGCTAAACTTGACCAGTGAAAGCTAGCAATGTAAAATTAGATCAGTGGAAGTTAGCAAGGTTAAACTTGACCAGTGGAAGCTAGCAAGGTGAAATTTAAACAACTGGAAGTTAGCAATGTAAATTTAGGCCAGTGGAAGCTAGCAATGTAAAATTTGATCAGTGGAAGCTAGCAAGATGAAATTTGATCAGTGGAAGCTGGCAAGGTGAAATTAAACCAGTGGAAGCTAGTGTGATGATTCTGACCATTGGAGCCAAATGGCCTGCACTCTTATCTTCTACATTACTCTTCAGATGAATGCTAAACCACTTGGCCACAGGGTAATTTGACCAGTGGATGCTACTATGGTGGCCACATTTTTCCAACTGTTACATTACACCTGGCTTCAAAAAGACAATCAAACTTAGGTTCCTGAATAGTACAGTTTTCCTTTGATGCTTTTGAGAAACTGATATCATCATGCATATATACTTGTATGTGTGCATGAACTCATGACCTGTCCTGCTCTGATTGAAAGTTCAGTACCTGAAGAAAGGCGGCAACACAAATATGACACTGTGAGAAGATAGACTTGTTTGACTTCTGAAAGCAGGTATTGGTTAAGATACTTAGCTAATGAGAAGTGATGTCATGGGACGCACAGACCCAGCTAATTGTTGTTTGTGAAAAAAGATGGGAAAAATATTGAAAGTTAAATCCATATTGTCAATTTAGAACGTCCAATTGAAATTGCCTATTATTTTTTATAATTTAGTTGGTTAGATTACCAATCCAAATCTACACCCCAGTCCTCATTCTGTATTCCAGCCTTGTTTCTTGATAATTACATGTATTCATTATCATGGTCTACAGTTGAGATGTAGTTAATATTTTAACTCTTGTTTGTACTTAAGTTTAAGCTGATGACTTACCTGTGGTCATCACACCTGAGAAGACCCAGCACTGGCCATACTTGACTGGTTTCTTGGTTTTGTAGTATTCTTCAAATATGGCCACACTGCCACACCAGACTACTGGGGAAGTCCCATTTTTATAGTTCCCAGACCAGTTGCCAACAAGAATGCCATTGTCACCAATGTTATTAACCTGTAAATCAGAAACAAAGTCACTGACACAGCACATCACAACTATAGACCTCTGAGGTGGTGGAGATGTACTGTTAAAACTGTCTTTAAAGGATACTGATGGAGCATGGAAAAGGGACCATTACATGTATGTGTTCATTATAAAGAGGTTTAATCATTAGGAATAGTAAGGGCAGAACCTTAATCAGTGGTCTGTAAAGAGATTATATAACATGTTGTACATCACAATTCTACATCAATTATTGTACATCACACATTGTATCTCATACAATGTACATCACACATTGTAAATTAGACAATGTACATCATACATTGTACATCACACATTGTAAATTAGACAATGTACATCATACATTGTACATCACACATTGTAAATTATTGACAATGTACATCATACATTGTACATCACACATTGTAAATTAGACAATGTACATCATACATTGTAAATCACACATTGTAAATTAGACAATGTACATCATACAATGTACATCACACATTGTAAATTATTGACAATGTACATCATACATTGTAAATCACACATTGTAAATTAGACAATGTACATCATACATTGTACATCACACATTGTAAATTAAACAATGTACATCATACATTGTACATCACACATTGTAAATTAGACAATGTACATCATACAATGTACATCACACATTGTAAATTAGACAATGTACATCATACATTGTACATCACATATTGTAAATTATTGACAATGTACATCATACATTGTACATCATACATTGTAAATTAGACAATGTACATCATACATTGTTTATCACACATTGCACTTGAGAAATGTACAATGTTCATCTTAAGACTTACCAGTGCACTCAGTTTCCGTACCACCAGTATGGAGTCGTTTCTGGCTGCCACATCGAGTGTGCTGTCTTCGAGTATGTCAAGAACACAGTCAAGGACATCACCATCAAACTACAACATTACATTGACACCAAATCATTGTAGATTGTCAACTTGGACATTTTTCTGAACACTGCATTCTATAATACATTAATTTGCATAGAGTGTTGTATGAATTTACCATACCATATGGTCTTGTTTGTGTATCACAAGTTCAAAGGACTATAGGCATCATGTGCATGTCCTTCATTCCTGGAATCAGCTATCATCTATTTTCAGGATATCTTAAAAGATGGCATCAAGAATACAGTCTAGCCTCGCACTTTATAAAACAAGAGGTTTGATTGTCACCGGAGATAAGTAATATTGAACGTAAAGGTTAAGGGTTAGTAGCTTTAAAGTGTCATGTAAAAGAAATTGTGACATTGGTGATAGTAAGCCAGTGTCAATACATGCATACCATCAACACGGTCATCCTATAGTTATAATTCTTACCAAGTTATTTCCAATGGAAAATAAACAATGTTGTGCTCAAAAATACAAGTTTCTATAAAAATTATAAACTTCTCCCCATGGAGAAATGTGAAATTGTTGGTCATGAAATTCGCAATTATGGTAAAGCACTAATTAAGACCTTTCCAATCACAAAGAGCAATTGATTCTACCATATCTGGGTGTTGAGAAGATGATTTTTGAATTTTAGTTAATTTGACCATCAAGCTATCATCCTTAACTCATAACTCTAACCAAGTTTGAAATATTTCCAATGGAAATTCAACAAATTACATTAAATTTGCTTTTCCTATGTAAACTATAGTAAATTTACCCCCTCCCCAGTGGGTCATGAAATTCATAATTTCAGTAAAGCACCTTAAGGTGCTCCCATCCAGTCCAAAAATCCAGGTAAAGGATGTGGCCTACCTGATCAAAGCCTGAGGTATGAGGTCTGACTTACAGGTGTACCAGTCTAAAGTTTCAAATTACAGGCTCTAATATAGCTGTTCCAGGTTCTCAATCTGATCTACCTGACTGCTAAGTTTAAGGTAAAGGATCCAGTCAATTACTTAAATGTTGTCCAAAGTTCCAGGTATAGGATCTGACCTACCTGTCCAAAGTTCCAAGTATAGGATCTGACCTACCTGTCCAAAGTTCCAGGTATAGGATCTGACCTACCTGTCCAAAGTTCCAGGTATAGGATCTGACCTACCTGTTCAAAGTTCCAGGTACAGAATCTGACCTACCTGTTCGAATCTCCAGGTACAAAATCTAACCTAACTGTCCAAAGTTCCATGTACAGAATCTGACCTACCTGTCCAAAGTTCCAGGTATAGGATCTGACCTACCTATCCAAAGTTTCAGGTACAGAATTTGACCTACCTGTTCAAAGTTCCAGGTATAGGATCTGACTTACCTGTTCAAAGTTCCATGTACAGAATCTGACCTACTTGTCCGAAGTTCCATGTACAGAATCTGACCTACCTGTTCAAAGTTCCATGAAAAGAATCTGACCTACCTGTCAAAAGTTTCAGATACAGAATCTGACCTACCTGTCCAAAATTCCATGTACAGAATCTGACCTACCTGTCCAAAGTTCCATGTACAAAATCTGACCTACCTGTCCAAAGTTCCAAATACAGAATCTGACCTACCTGTCCAAAGTTCCATGTACAAAATCTGACCTACCTGTCCAAAGTTCCATGTACAGAATCTGACATACCTGTCCCAAGTTCCATGTACAAAATCTGACCTACCTGTCCAAAGTCCCAAATACAGAATCTGACCTACCTGTCCAAAGTTCCATGTACAGAATATGACCTACCTGTCCAAAGTTCCAGGATAGAATCTGACTTACCTGTCCAAAGTTCCAAATACAGAATCTGACTTACCTGTCCAAAGTTCCAAGCACGGGGTCTGATCCTATATTTACTTCCAAAGTAGATTTTGCCAGAGTCATTGAGCACATACTCCGTCTTAAGTCCCTCATCATCAAGGTAAACAGTGTCCTCTACAAAAACATCCATACATCTTTAACAAACACATATCCTGAACCATATCTCAGAACATTCTCTTCAAGGTGGTTGTGTCAATATAATAAAAGTTAAGTAAGTAGAATTCAATCACAATAGATAAAGTGGCTGGGACAATCAATTTATTTATTGGTCGACCTGTTTTGCTCGACATTTGGCTTCTTCAGAACAAACATATTGCATTGTTGTTCTATGATGTCACAACAATGGGCATCTATTAAAGAAAGATAACTCTAGTTTTATCCAAGAAACATTGTAATGAATATGTATGAAGTTATAGATATATATATATAATGTACAACTATTTTTTTTAATATGAAATATCCTAACATAGTCTCCATTTGTGCTTAATGACTGCTTCTCAAAGGTGAACTTGATGGTGTAGTGATAATTGTTTTTTGCTTCACAGAAAGAGGTGAGTACCTCTCTAAAATGTGGCCAAATGAGGAAAATGTCATTATATACTGGACACAAGGATTAAGGACCATTATTTTATGTAATTCTTTGCTGCCATTACAATACATTAAGCTTAACACTCCTTGTCCACTGTGTTTTTCACCAATGTATGCCCAATAACTTTTCAGTAACAATTTGCTAGTGCAACCTAGATGAAATGTGTGGCAAGACATATTGTAACTAAGGTTTAAAATCAAGCTGTCAATTATGGATTAATTGAAAGTCTGTGTGGACTTAACACCAAATCAAATCCAAACAAGTTTAGTGTTTTTTCTGAATGTCGTTTTGCATCCCGTTTTCAACATTTAGCCATACCTTATTCTTGCCGTGTGAGATAGCATTCAAGAAGACTGAATTATGATAAAAATGATCCTTGTGAATTTGCCCTTTCCTGACAGTAACATTACTGCCTCACTTGTACTATTTACACACCACATATAGTTTCACAGGGCTTGATTCCAATATGATTGTTTCTGTGAGAGATGTCACCCACTAACAAACTCTCAGCATGCATTGGTATCATGCCATAGTTTTTTCAAAGGTTGCTTGGAATTAACCAGCTGTGGTTAGGGAAAATTTTCAAATATGAATAAATAAAATTCCCATTTGACAGCCATAGATTTAATGGAAGAGCTAGATCAGATTTATAATATTTTAAAGTGCTGGTTTTGTATATTTATATTCTTTTGTCCTTATATTGGTCTGAAAGTCATTAGTTGTTTTAAGTTATATATATAGATTCAGTGTATAAAGAATTTGTATTAGATGCTTTCTTGGTAATGCTTGCTAACTTTACTTCTGCCTTGTAAAATCATCTGTACTCTATGTAGATATCTTATGGTGTCTGTATGTGATTAAATATTCATGTTTTGCATAAGTTAAATGAGCTTTAAGATCAAATATATTTATCTCTAGCTATGTTTCAGCATTTTGATCTACTAGAATTACTTCCCTTAATTTCATTCCATCCATATGGCAGAACGATTAGCTGAGAGTATGTTACACCAGATTTACTGAAATACTTACCTTTACACCAGGGGTTGAATAAGATATAGATCCTGTGTTCATGGGTGTAGATCTTGTATGCATATGGTGTTTTTTCATCTTTGCTGTTCTTGTTGGAGACCCTGATGTGGATGCCCCAGCGTCCGATGATACAAGTTGGAGGGGGCAGTACACTGATGATCAGTGTTGTCTCCTTTGAATTATGTATTTTAGCATTCCACTGATTCTTCTCTTCCTTTCCATCCAAGTCCACCTTGATGAAAGTACCGTTGGTCTGAGTGGGGTGACTTCCTATGGAGAGATTAATTATACATGTCTTTGTATCCATGTGTGGACAGCTACAAGAATTTGTAATATTTTAACAAATAAGCTGATATATCAAACCTGTCATTTTAAACATTTTATAATAATAATCAATATAAAATATCAAATAGATAAGACTTCAGGCTGAAACACAGTCTTCTCCCCACACAAATATTCACAAATATACGTTTCCTAATTTTCTTAGACCTATTCTAATAAAGGGGAAACAACTCCAAATTTAGTCTTAGTTTTTTAATTAATAATTCAATATATTTCTATACAAATATCCAAATATGATTTTTTTCTTTTATGCCAGAAGGTTATGAATGATAATTTCTTTTATTTTCATACTGTTTGCATATCACAGTTTTCATCTGTTCCCTCAAATAAACCCAGGAGTCAAAACACATCTATTCCCTTCTAATTGAGGTCAGGGATGGGTTAATTACCACAAATGATACAAAGGATTAATGAAAAATCTAACCTGCCTCTTCTCTAGACACTCTACTAGTTGTCTTATGGGTTCAAACTAGTGATATTTTGCTTGATATTCATACACTATCACATGACTAAATGGCTTGAACTAGTGACCTTGAACCCTTTAGACACTTTACAACAGGGTTAGAACTAGCAACCTTAATTTCATTCTCAAGGCAGACACTACCGCTTGACCACTAGTAAAGTGACCTATACTCTTTCTTGAAAGATTTTGGTGGGCTTATTACCAGAAATGGGATTATCACTGGATAAATACAGTAAAATGAACATTGTTGCATCACACTTTATTGTAACAATCATGTTCTTAGTGTTTAAGAATGCTTGATTCCTAGAGACATTCATGTCAAACATGTTGCTGAAAAGATTCAATATGAATGATTTTAAACTCTTCCAACCCTTTATCCCAAAGTAATCCTTCCATCCCTTTATCCCAAACCAATCCTTCCATCCCTTTATACCAAACCAATCCTTCCAACCCTTTATCCCAAACCAATCCTTCCAACCCTTTATACCAAACCAATCCTTTCATCCCTTTAGCCCAAACCAATCCTTCCAACCCTTTATCCCAAACCAATCCTTACAACCCTTTATACCAAACCAATCCTTCCAACCCTTTATCCCAAACCAATCCTTCCAACCCTTTATACCAAACCAATCCTTCAATCCCTTTATACCAAACCAATCCTTCCATCCCTTTATACCAAACCAATCCTTCCATCCCTTTATCCAAAACCAATCCTTCCAATCCTTAGGCCAAACCAATCCTTCCAACCCTTTATCCCAAACCAATCCTTCCATCCCTTTATACCAAACCAATCCTTCCATCCCTTTATACCAAACCAATCCTTCCATCCCTTTATACCAAACCAATCCTTCCATCCCTTTATCCAAAACCAATCCTTCTAATCCTAAGGCCAAACCAATCCTTCCAACCCTTTATACCAAACCAATCCTTCCAACCCTTTATACCAAACCAATCCTTCCATCCCTTTATACCAAACCAATCCTTCCAACCCTTTATACCAAACCAATCCTTCCAACCCTAAGGCCAAACCAATCCTTCCATCCCTTTATACCAAACCAATCCTTCCAACCCTTTATACCAAACCAATCCTTCCATCCCTTTATACCAAACCAATCCTTCCAACCCTTTATACCAAACCAATCCTTCCAACCCTTTAGCCCAAACCAATTCTTCCAACCCTTTATACCAAACCAATCCTTCCAACCCTTTATACCAAACCAATCCTTCCAACCCTTTATACCAAACCAATCCTTCCATCCCTTTATACCAAACCAATCCTTCCAACCCTTTATACCAAACCAATCCTTCAATCCCTTTAGCCCAAACCAATCCTTTCAACCCTTTATACCAAACCAATCCTTCCATCCCTTTATCCAAAACCAATCCTTCCGACCCTAAGGCCAAACCAATCCTTCCAACCCTTTATCCAAAACCAATCCTTCTAATCCTTAGGCCAAACCAATCCTTCCAACCCTTTATACCAAACCAATCCTTCCAACCCTTTAGCCCAAACCAATTCTTCCAACCCTTTATACCAAACCAATCCTTCCAACCCTAAGGCCAAACCAATTCTTCCAACCCTTTATACCAAACCAATCCTTCCAACCCTTTATACCAAACCAATCCTTCCAACCCTTTGTACCAAACCAATCCTTCCAACCCTAAGGCCAAACCAATTCTTCCAACCCTTTATACCAAACCAATCCTTCCAACCCTAAGGCCAAACCAATTCTTCCAACCCTTTATACCAAACCAATCCTTCCAACCCTTTATACCAAACCAATTCTTCCAACCCTTTATACCAAACCAATCCTTCCAACCCTAAGGCCAAACCAATTCTTCCAACCCTTTATACCAAACCAATCCTTCCAACCCTTTATACCAAACCAATCCTTCCAACCCTAAGGCCAAACCAATTCTTCCATCCCTTCATACCAAACCAATCCTTCCATCCCTTTATACCAAACCAATCCTTCCAACCCTTTATACTAAACCAAACCTTCCAACCCTTTATACCAAACCAATCCTTCCTACCCTTTATCCCAAACCAATTCTTCCAACCCTAAGGCCAAACCAATCCTTCCATCCCTTTATACCAAACCAATCCTTCCAACCCTTTATACCAAACCAATCCTTCCAACCCTAAGGCCAAACCAATTCTTCCATCCCTTCATACCAAACCAATCCTTCCATCCCTTTATACCAAACCAATCCTTCCAACCCTTTATACTAAACCAAACCTTCCAACCCTTTATACCAAACCAATCCTTCCTACCCTTTATCCCAAACCAATTCTTCCAACCCTAAGGCCAAACCAATCCTTCCAACCCTTTATACCAAACCAATCCTTCAATCCCTTTAGCCCAAACCAATCCTTTCAACCCTTTATACCAAACCAAATCCCTTTATCCAAAACCAATCCTTCCTACCCTAAGGCCAAACCAATCCTTCCAACCCTTTATCCAAAACCAATCCTTCTAATCCTTAGGCCAAACCAATCCTTCCAACCCTTTATACCAAACCAATCCTTCCAACCCTTTAGCCCAAACCAATTCTTCCAACCCTTTATACCAAACCAATCCTTCCAACCCTAAGGCCAAACCAATTCTTCCAACCCTTTATACCAAACCAATCCTTCCAACCCTTTATACCAAACCAATCCTTCCAACCCTTTATACCAAACCAATCCTTCCAACCCTAAGGCCAAACCAATTCTTCCAACCCTTTATACCAAACCAATCCTTCCAACCCTAAGGCCAAACCAATTCTTCCAACCCTTTATACCAAACCAATCCTTCCAACCCTTTATACCAAACCAATTCTTCCAACCCTTTATACCAAACCAATCCTTCCAACCCTAAGGCCAAACCAATTCTTCCAACCCTTTATACCAAACCAATCCTTCCAACCCTTTATACCAAACCAATCCTTCCAACCCTAAGGCCAAACCAATTCTTCCATCCCTTCATACCAAACCAATCCTTCCATCCCTTTATACCAAACCAATCCTTCCAACCCTTTATACTAAACCAAACCTTCCAACCCTTTATACCAAACCAATCCTTCCAACCCTTTATACCAAACCAATCCTTCCAACCCTTTAGGCCAAACCAATCCTTCCAACCCTTTATACCAAACCAATCCTTCCATCCCTTTATACCAAACCAATCCTTCTAATCCTTAGGCCAAACCAATCCTTCCAACCCTTTATACCAAACCAATCCTTCCATCCCTTTATCCAAACCAATCCTTCCAACCCTTTATACCAAACCAATCCTTCCAACCCTAAGGCCAAACCAATCCTTCCAACCCTTTATACCAAACCAATCCTTCCTACCCTTTATCCCAAACCAATTCTTCCAACCCTAAGGCCAAACCAATCCTTCCAACCCTTTATACCAAACCAATCCTTCCAACCCTTTATACCAAACCAATCCTTCCAACCCTTTATACCAAACCAATCCTTCCAACCCTTTATACCAAACCAATCCTTCCAACCCTAAGGCCAAACCAATCCTTCCATCCCTTTATCCCAAACCAATTCTTCCAACCCTAAGGCCAAACCAATCCTTCCAACCCTTTATACCAAACCAATCCTTCCAACCCTTTATCCCAAACCAATCCTTCCAACCCTTTATACCAAACCAATCCTTCCATCCCTTTATACCAAACCAATCCTTCTAATCCTTAGGCCAAACCAATCCTTCCAACCCTTTATACCAAACCAATCCTTCCATCCCTTTATCCCAAACCAATCCTTCCATCCCTTTAGCCCAAACCAATCCTTCCATCCCTTTATACCAAACCAATCCTTCCAACCCTTTATACCAAACCAATCCTACAGCACAAACATTTTTCCAACCCTAAGGCCAAACCAATCCTTCCATCCCTTTATCCCAAACCAATTCTCCAACCCTTAAGGCCAAACCAATCCTTCCAACCCTTTATACCAAACCAATCCTCCAAACCCTATATCCCCTAACCAATCCTTCCAACCCTTTATACCAAACCAATCCTTCCAACCCTGTATCCCAAACCAATCCTTCCAACCCTTTATACCAAACCAATCCTTCCTCTAACAAACCAATCCTTTGCCAAACCAATCCTTCCAACCCTTTATACCAAACCAATCCTTCCAACCCTAAGGCCAAACCAATCCTTCAATCCCTTTATACCAAACCAATCCTATATATACATATATACATGTTTTCTTTTGCATTTGGGTTTTGTCCCTTTTTTTCATGTTTGTTGCAAAAATAGCGCTACAGCACAAACATTTTTCTTTGTTTGACATTGAATAAAAGTTTCTTGTATCTTTAACCTAAACAGATCCCTCTAACCCTTAACCTAGAACAATCCCCCAAACCCTTAACCTAGACCAATCCCTCAAACCCTTATCCTAGATCAATCTCTCTAACCCTTAACCTAGACCAATCCTTCACACCCTTAACCTAGACCAATCCTCCAAACCCTTAACCTAGACCAATCCTCCAATTCCTTAACCTAGAGCAATCCCTCCAACCCTTATCCTAGATCAATCTCTCTAACTCCTAACCACGACATATCTCTCTAACCCTTAACCTAGACCAATCCCTCAAACCCTTATCCTAGATCAATCTCTCTAACCTTTAACCTAGACCAATCCTTCACACCCTTAACCTAGACCAATCCTCCAAACCCTTAACCTAGACCAATCCTCCAATTCCTTAACCTAGAGCAATCCCTCCAACCCTTATCCTAGATCAATCTCTCTAACTCTTAACCTCGACCAATCCCTCAAACCCTTATCCTAGATCAATCTCTCTAACCCTTAACCTAGAACAATCTCCCAAACCCTTAACCTAGACCAATCCCTCACACCCTTAACCTAGACCAATCTCTCACACCCTTAACCTAGACCAATCCCTCAAACCCTTAACCTAGACCAATCCCCCAACTGTTAACCTAGACCAATTCCTCACACCCTTAACCTAGACCAATCCCTCAAACCTAGACCAATCCCCCAAACCCTTAACCTAGACCAATCCCTTACACACATTAACCTAGACCACTCCCTTAAACCCTTAACCTAGACCAATCCCTCACACCCTTAACCTAGACCAATCCCCCAAACCTAGACCAATCCCTCACACCCTTAACCTTGAACAATCCTTGAAACCCTTAATCTAGACCAATCCCTAAAAACCTTAATCTAGACAAATCCCTCACACCCTTAACCTAGACCAATCCCCCAACCGTTAACCTAGACCAATTCCTCACACCCTTAACCTAGACCAATCCTCCAACCGTTAACCTAGACCAATTCCTCACACCCTTAACCTAGACCAATCCTCCAAACCTAGACCAATCCCTCAAACCCTTAACCTAGACCAATCCCCCAACCGTTAACCTAGACCAATCCCTCACACACTTAACCTAGACCAATCCCTCAAACCCTTAACCTAGACCAATCCCTCAAACCCTTAACTTTGACCAATCCCCCAAACCTAGACCAATCCCTCACATCCTTAACCTAGACCATCCCCCCAAACTCTTAACCTAGACCAATCCCTCACAACCTTAAGCTAGACCAATCCCTCACACCCTTAAGCTAGACCAATCCCTCCAACCCTTAAGCAAGACCAATCCCTCACACCCTTAACCTAGACCAATCCCTCCAACCCTTAACCTAGACCAATCAATCAAACCCTTAAACTTGATCAATCCCTCAAATCCTTAACCTCGACCAATCCCCCAAACCCTTAACCTAGACCAATCCCTCACACCCTTAACCTAGACTAATCAATCAAACCCTTAACTTAGACCAATACCTCACACCCTTAACCTAGACCAATCCCTCCAACCCTTAACCTTGGCCAATCCCTCACATCCTTAACCTAGACCAATCCGCCAAACCCTTAACCTAAACCAATCCCTCCAACCCTTAACCTAGGCCAATCCCTCACATCCTTAACCTAGACCAATCCGCCAAACCCTTAACCTAGACCAATCCCTCCAACCCTTAACCAAGACCAATCCCTCACACCCTTAACCTAGACCAATCCCTCACACTCTTAACCTAGACCAATCCCCCAAACCTAGACCAATCCCCCACACCCTTAACCTAGACCAATCCCCCAAACCTAAACCAATTCCTCACACCTTTAACCTAGACCAATCCTCCAAACCTTGGCCAATCCCTCACACCCTTAACCTAGACCAATCCCCCAAACCTAAACCAATCCCTCACACCCTTAACCTTGAACAATCCTTGAAACCCTTAATCTAGACCAATCCCTAAAAACCTTAATCTAGACAAATCCCTCACACCCTTAACCTAGACCAATCCCCCAACCGTTAACCTAGACCAATTCCTCACACCCTTAACCTAGACCAATCCCTCAAACCCTTAACCTAGACCAATCCCCCAACCGTTAACCTAGACCAATCCCTCACACACTTAACCTAGACCAATCCCTCAAACCCTTAACCTAGACCAATCCCTCAAACACTTAACTTTGACCAATCCCCCAAACCTAGACCAATCCCTCACATCCTTAACCTAGACCATCCCCCCAAACTCTTAACCTAGACCAATCCCTCACAACCTTAAGCTAGACCAATCCCTCACACCCTTAAGCTAGACCAATCCCTCCAACCCTTAAGCAAGACCAATCCCTCACACCCTTAACCTAGACCAATCCCTCCAACCCTTATCCTAGATCAATCCCTCAAATCCTTAACCTCGACCAATCCCCCAAACCCTTAACCTAGACTAATCCCTCACACCCTTAACCTAGACTAATCAATCAAACCCTTAACTTAGACCAATACCTCACACCCTTAACCTAGACCAATCCCTCCAACCCTTAACCTAGACCAATCCCTCACATCCTTAACCTAGACCAATCCCTCACACCCTTAACCTAGACTAATCAATCAAACCCTTAACTTAGACCAATACCTCACACCCTTAACCTAGACCAATCCCTCCAACCCTTAACCTAGGCCAATCCCTCACATCCTTAACCTAGACCAATCCGCCAAACCCTTAACCTAAACCAATCCCTCCAACCCTTAACCAAGACCAATCCCTCCAACCCTTAACCAAGACCAATCCCTCACACCCTTAACCTAGACCAATCCCTCACACTCTTAACCTAGACCAATCCCCCAAACCTAGACCAATCCCCCACACCCTTAACCTAGACCAATCCCCCAAACCTAAACCAATTCCTCACACCTTTAACCTAGACCAATCCTCCAAACCTTGGCCAATCCCTCACACCCTTAACCTAGACCAATCCCCCAAACCTAAACCAATCCCTCAAACCCTTAACCTAGACCAATCCCTCCAACCCTTAACCTAGACCAATCCCTCACACCCTTAACCTAGACTAATCCCTCCAACCCTTAACCTAGATCAATCTCTCTAACCCTTAACCTAGACCAATCCCTCAAACCCTTAACCTAGACCAATCCCTCAAACCCTTAACCTAGACCAATCCCTCAAACCCTTAACCTAGATCAATCTCTCTAACCCTTAACCTAGACCAATCCCTCATATCCTTAACCTAGACCAATCCCCCAAACCCTTAACCTAGACCAATCCCTCAAACCCTTAGCCTAGACCAATCCCTCACACCCTTAACCTAGACCCATCTCTCCAACCCTTTACCTAGATCAATCTCTCTAACCCTTAACCTAGACCAATCCCTCACACCCTTAACCTAGACCAATCCCCCAAACCCTTAACCTAGACCAATCCCTCACACCCTTAACCTAGACCAATCCCTCACACTCTTAACCTAGACCAATCCCCCAAACCTAGACCAATCCCCCACACCCTTAACCTAGACCAATCCCCCAAACCTAAACCAATTCCTCACACCTTTAACCTAGACCAATCCTCCAAACCTTGGCCAATCCCTCACACCCTTAACCTAGACCAATCCCCCAAACCTAAACCAATCCCTCAAACCCTTAACCTAGACCAATCCCTCCAACCCTTAACCTAGACCAATCCCTCACACCCTTAACCTAGACAAATTCCTCCAACCCTTAACCTAGATCAATCTCTCTAACCCTTAACCTAGACCAATCCCTCAAACCCTTAACCTAGACCAATCCCTCAAACCCTTAACCTAGACCAATCCCTCAAACCCTTAACCTAGATCAATCTCTCTAACCCTTAACCTAGACCAATCCCTCATATCCTTAACCTAGACCAATCCCCCAAACCCTTAACCTAGACCAATCCCTCAAACCCTTAGCCTAGACCAATCCCTCACACCCTTAACCTAGACCCATCTCTCCAACCCTTTACCTAGATCAATCTCTCTAACCCTTAACCTAGACCAATCCCTCACACCCTTAACCTAGACCAATCCCCCAAACCCTTAACCTAGACCAATCCCTCACACCCTTAACCTAGACCAATCCCTCAAACCCTTAACCTAGACCAATCCCTCAAACCCTTAAAATAAAGTAAACCTTCCACCTTTTAAATGATGTTGATATAAACCAAACTTGTTCTGAGGGTTTATGAGGTCTACTCAAAAGTGTGAATTTTGATACTTTGATACTGACTGAGAAGTGTAAAAATCAGGTGTTTGTACATGACCTACATTTTGAAGATTGCCATGGAATACGCTTTATTTGCTGTATAATATTACTTATTACATAAGTAAAACCACTTTTTATGTATGTAATAAAAAAAACATATCTGATAAAATTATTTTATATTCAGGGTGACACAGGTGTATGATCATGCTTAAGACTTTGTATTAAAACAGACCATAGCAGTTACATTGATTGAAGTATTCTAGATATAACATACCAATGTCAAACTCCAGAGATAATTTGTCTTTTGCTTGATCATATGGACGATCTAGCTCAACTTGGATCTTGAACGCCTGACCCCTTCTGACCACCAGTTTGGGCTGCGATTTATGTTCAGTGATATCATACTCATCAGTGTGATGTGCTGGGCAGTTCTCAGCAATGAGGAAACTCACAGTCTTCACTTGAATCAGTGACGAAATTTCTGACTCCGGCCCTATAGGGATACATAAATACATAAAATAGACAACACATATATAATGGGGTTGTAGGTACTTATATACACTGTAAGAACAGAACACATATGTAATGTGGCTTTAAGTATATACCGACATATATAGACATTGTGAGGACACAACATCTATCTAATGGAGCTATAGTTGTATATAAACAATGTTAGGAAACAACACCTATTTAATGGAGTTGTAGGTGTATGTAAGCATTGTGAGGAGGACACAACACCTATTTAATGCAGTTGTAGGTATATATAGCCATTGTGAGGAGGACACAACACCTATTTAATGAAGTTTTAGGTGTATATAGGCACTGTGAGGACACAACACCTATTAAATGGAGTTGTAGGTATATATAGGCCGGGTTGGGGGGGAGGAGAGGGAAGGGGATTCAAGGGGGGCGGGGGGGGAGATGGGAGAGGGATGGAGAGGTGAGGAAGCAAGGAGAAGGATTAAGGGGGAGGAAACAAGGAGAAGGATGAGGGGGGAGGAAACAAGGAGAAGGATGAGGGGGGAGGAAACAAGGAGAAGGATGAGGGGGAGGAAGCAAGGAGAAGGATGAGAGGGGAGGAAACAAGGAGAAGGATGAGGGGGGAGTAAACAAGGAGAAGGATGCAGGTGTGAGGCAGAGAGGAGAGGGATGCACAGGTGAGGGAGAGAAGAAAGGGATGCAGGGGTGAATGAAAGAGAAGAGAGATGCAGGGGCGACAGAGAGAAGAGGGTGATAGTTTGATGAGGGAGAGAGGGGTTTAATGTTAAGAAGGTTGAGTTGTGTGGGTATATAGCTGCTGGAAAGGAGACCTTCAGCAGCATACAAGGGTAATTTAGTAGTAGTAGGTCAATGCCTTCAATTAATCAGTATCAGTAATATTCACGTTTTTCTTGTACCTAAAAAATTGCAAACAATGAGCTTGTTGTGCACAACCTTTCAACATTCTTCTCAAGTAAACAGAGTATTGATTGAAGAAAAATATAACCAGTGAACCGCTAACAATCGAACACATTGTTCTGGAAGGATTGTAGAGATCTCTTTATTGATGTATCAATGATTTATTACAATAGTCATTGATTGTTTGATCGCAGCAGCCTTCAGTTGACTACTGTATTTCAATCTAAACTTCATCTATTTTGCATTAATTGCTACAGATACATATTATGATAATCACTACTGTTGTGAGTGTGAGGGGCCTGCAGTGGGAGGAGGAGGCCCGAGTAACCAGGGTAAACCTACACAGTTGTGTTGGTAAATACACCATACTTGTTTTTATGTCTGATCAGGGAATCAGATCCCTAGCATCTAATGGTGAAGTGTGTTACCACTGAACTACCTATCTACTGGAATACTCTAATTATCCTGAAATTAGCCCTTGGGGACAACACACACATTTTGATTCTTGGGTCAGGGGTGATTTATACTGTGTATACCTGTGTACGGGGATGTGTTATACCTCATAGGGGTAATTTAATAGTCACTGTAGATGTCGTTAATTTTACGATCCTAGTCAAGAGATTTAAATAGAAACTATTATGGAGACAGTGTTTTACATGGCAAACATGTACAATACACTGTACAAACAGGCCTTCCAATATGACAAGGTGGTTTGATGTCTGACTTAGAGTGTGATTTTACTTTTAATGAATTTTGGAACAGCCATGATGACACTAAGTTTTATTGGACATTAGTAGAACATGTATTGTTGATCATTAATTCAGGTCAACACTCATCTGATTAAAGAATTGTACTGGCTATGTCTTTTGTCCTTTATTGATCATTTTCCAAAACCAAAGGTTTCTTTATCAAAAGCAATGTATTAAGGAAAAATTCAAAGTTTTGTAGAAAACATTAGTACTCTTTTCATTCCCAGAACAATCTAACAATAAATGAAAGATTGTCTCAATTTCAGTTTAACATTGATAACAGTTATTATCAACAAGGTCAATTCAGATTTAAAAGATGTTCAAATGATGATTGATTCTACACTGAAGCTTATGTGATTTTGATTTTTTTCTTTTGTCACCTGAAAAACTATCTTCATATTGTTGAAATTGGTCAGTACCGTTTAGAAGGATATGTAACACTGACTATGTCATAGATTAATTTGAGGTTTAGAAAAAAACACACAAAAACCCCTCCACAATCCTTGGTAGTTTCTTTTGTACAATAATGAAAAAAGGACCCAATTTGCCTCACAGAAATGAATGAGATATTTTTTCTTAAGTTGTCTTCAACTTTATTGAATTAAAAAAATGACACTGATGCAGCAAAGATGTGTTATATACAGCTTTTTGTTCTCAGCGGTAGCAGGAAATTTGGGTAAGTATGAAGCCTAAAGATTGATATACACAAAGGATTCTGTATATATGACTATAGGAAACTAATGGACCGACAGACAGATGGACAGAGGGATAGACTCTTTGTGACAATCCTCCACTGTCTCTGCCTGCATGGTTATTTTGCTATGATTTTTACCCTGAGTGTTCAGGGTAACCTATCACTTACACAGAAGAGTTCCAAGCAGTTTCCTTGACTACTAAACAACAATATCAGGTCTAAGTATACAGTTTGACAATCTTTATTGATGAACAACTTGACAGGAATTGACCAGGGTTGCATTGTTTTTTTATGAAATAAAGTAGGACATTTTGATCTGATTTTGACTAGCTTAAGCTTTGACTAAGCCTTTCTAAGCGGTCTTAACATTTGTAGGGCAGAAATCATATTTAACACTGTGTACAAGTAATCACACTGACCTGTCAGTAGACTGAAAATTTCTGTTTCTAAAATAATAATTTAATGTCAATATTCACATTCATTATGATGTTATCGATATCTATATTATCATTGATACTAAATGATCATTTTAGAGACAGACATTTTTGGTCTAACCATCAGCTGAGTGATAGAGGTAGATCATATATATTTACAGCCAAACTTACTAACAGGAAACCTCAGTGTTTCTTAGTCTACCTGCACAGTATATGTAAATATGTATGTACATGGTAAGTAAATATAGCAATACAAAACTATTCTCATTACCTCCCTGTTTTTCCTGGTTAACCACAAAAGTGATCGGTGGTTTTGTCCGTCCTGGTCTGTTAACAGGAGTGTTGGATGAGCCACCTGTAGCTGTTGTAGAACTCCCACAACCCATTGTTGTAGCAGACAAAAATCTTTACACAGGTATGCTGACAGGTAGAATAGTTAGATATAGGCCATGTTTATTAGTATCTCCACCAAACTTTACCGTTACTAAGGAGTATTTTTTCCACAGACTCTGTCACCCAACCGTGATGAGCTGACTACATGTATAGCACATTGTTGACACGATATCAGAACCAACAAGTTTCAACACTATAAATAGTATGACTTTATCAAAACCAACTCAAGTGAAAAAAGTACAGCACATTGAACAGCATTGAACAGTCTCATGAATAGTGTCTGATGAATCTGTCTCTTCAGTGATCCAACACTACAAGTTAATGTAAAGCCAATAGCAAGCTGACAAAGCCATTTAAATAAGACAGCATTTTAAATGTTTCCAATATCCAGCTTGCCATTGTAATAGATAATTCTATTGATTGCTTCCACTATTATTCAATACCCTTTTTAAAGGGCCCATCCAGACTATATAGAATTATACCACAGTCTGCCAGTAATAATTTACAAATGTACAACACATTGAGGTATATAACTGTACCAGTAGCTAAGCAAAGAACAGGATTTTCCTTAGTGGATTACCTGTGACATTGACCTTTGCAAAGAACTCATGTATTCACTGACACGCTAAATTGTAGACTGGCTGGCATTAAGTTGTGACAGACCTGCCACAGGGCAACTCGGTATTTACAGGACAAGTCAACCAAACGTAACTTCAGCATGCTACAGGGGCGTATCGCAAGGCAGACCTATTTCACCAAATTTCTCCCTATTTTCTTAGTTTCAAATAAGGATTTCTGTGATCTACGTAACTCAGCATCCAGTATCTAACCTTAGTCGGCCAAGCAATAAGGCATCCTTCTCCGCCTTCCCCTGGATCTAACATCAGTTCAATTTGTAGCCTGCCCATCCTTGTGATTCTGAGGCAGCTCCTGCTGAGATTCCAGACTATCCACAAACTATTTCACTCTCAGCATTGGCCTTTGAAGAGCCATCCATGATTCTGATGTAAGTCTCTGGTCTGTTACAAACAGCTGGGATAACTGCATGTCCTTGCTGTCCATGCTGTCTACCAACTCAGCCTCACCAACCTGGCCAAGTATTTGGTTTTAATGTCTCTTTGGTCATAGTGGGAATTCAGGATCCTTGCATGGTTTCATGCAGTCATGATGAACTAGAACTTCTCTTTTTTATTGTCTGTTGTCTGATATAAAACCGGTAACTTCACAGTGGTAATCACATATGGACCCACCCTGGGTGACTGAGCTTTGGGCTCTGTGCCACCTTGGTTGCTGAAACCACTTTGAGGGCGACATCCTCTTCTTCATAAAGCTTTGGTTCAGATGTTCATCACAGAAGCACTTCTGCTGGTTCTGAACCACAGACAGGTTTTCATGAGCTGTCTGATGAGCTTTTAAAGCATTCTGAAGAAGTGCATATGTTCAGCCAACTCCTTGAGTTCCTGGTTCAACGATACAGTACCCAGGAAAATATATAGCAGATGGCAAACCTCTCTTTTTTTGAAATGTTTTTGAAATCTGCAGCAGCTCACAGATTAAGCCACCATAGTTCCCTCCATATTAACGCCCTAGTCAGCATGTTTTTCAATTGGACATTCCAACCTCAAGAAAAAGCACTCTGACATGGCAGGGGATAGCACTTGAGTGATTTAGTTAATTAGTCTACTAGTGTGAGAATGTACTTATTCCCCTCCTGTAACACAGGCAATGGACTCAGGATGTCCATATGTATCCTTTCTGTAGGATTACCAGCATGGCATGTTCGGTTCTTTGCGGGATGGTCATATGTTATGATTGCAAACCTTGCTAGAAGTCTCGTATTGTTTCAGTCATCCCATACCGGATCACTGTACATTTGAGTCTCTCCAGGGTTTTGGTCCAAAATGGCCCACAGATGTTAGGTCATGAGCATGTAGTATAGTACTTCCTCTAACAGACTGTTAAGACCTTGCTTTAAAACGCAATAGTTCACTCCCTTCTCCCCTTCCCTTCTGACAATTCTGCCCCTCTAGGCCAGTTGGATTTGGCCATCTGACCATGATTAAGTCCCTTTCCCAATTACAATCGTATACTCCTTTATCTAATTGGCGCACTTTCCAACATCTTCAGGTCCTGCAGCGTAAGTCCCCTCAGATTTACAGTGAACATGATTTTTGCTCTTGCATCTTTTATACACTTATTCACAATGGGTGAAACTGTGAAAACCTGTGTTTTCCCCCCGACATGTTAAGATGTAGACTGACTAATAAATGATTGTTGTTGTAGCGCTGTGTAACCTTGACCTCTATATTTGTACAACAAATATAATAACACAGAAATGATGATCTACATATTATTACATTACCATAATTTAGCTTGAGACTGTTTCCACAGGTTTTGAAAATTCAAAGTTAACTTGAAACTGATGAAGACATGTTTGTATTGCAGTCTGGTATATTCCAGGTTAGAATTTCATTAAATCATCTGGAGTTTGTCCAACAACAAAACCTGATATGAACTTTTCTTCCTTTGCCATTTTCCAAGTCAGAAGTTAGAACTTTGTTGGGTGAGACATGTTTTTCAAAATTTTAGTATAATGTTTTGTAAGTTCATTTTAATGTACGTGTTCTGAGGTATACTCTTATTAAGTAAACTCCATTTTGTCAAAAATTTTGATATGTCAACAAAATTCTTAATCAGAATCAATTAAGATAGAACCAGAGCAAAAATTTGAATGAATAAAGGATTATACATGAAGGTTACACATTTGACCTATGACCTTGAAAGTGGATTCAGGTCATTCAGTGGAACAAACTGTACAGTCCATCCTTTCAGTATGCTACAGGTCCGATACCAGTGGTCTCTGCATTTTGATTATTGAGAATTATTATAAAATATTAACACATTTAACTGTTGTGACCTTAGAATGAACTTGGTGCCATTTATCAAAGCATGTCACTGGTCCAATATCATGATCCAAGATCCTGGGTCTCTAAGTTGTTTAGAAAAAGACATTTGAATTGAAAAATGGGGTCATATGCCAGTCAATGCACCATGGCATAAACTCTGTTGCCACCCCCCCCCCCCACCTCTCTCTTGAAAAAAAATCATTTAAGAAGAATCCAGATAAACCAACCCAGCAGTTTTCCTCATACTGCATACTGCTCAATTTAATTGTGGAGGAATTTGTGAAATCAATGTTTTACTAAAACCTGGTGACAAAATTTCAAATGTTGTATTCAGAAATGTGTAAACTGGTTCAAACTTCCATCAAATCTGCCAATTTCATGAATTTTGTACAGGACTTTCTCTGCTGTGTGGGCGAGGAATAACCATTTTGTACTAGTTGATGTAGGTGGGATAATCCTGATTGTAACATATTCGGTCCTAATTTATAGGTAAGGAGAAATTATGAACCATATATATGAATATATATATTTACATCTTCATAAACTTGCCATTCACGAGAATTAGTAGCAATAACACCAAAATGGCAAACATCCTGAATGTGACACTGATTCACATCTTAGTTTGGACCATGTATGGTCTATCACTACTGAATAATGCTAGTTCTCTTCTGATACTATATTCAATGCAGAACAAGTAAGCTCTTCTGATCACGCAGATGTATGAACTGACACTGGACTCTGAAGACACACCAAGACATCAGATCTACTGGTCAGACAGATGTATGGATGGACAGTGGACACTGAACACGTACCAAGACATCAGATCTACTGGTCAGACAGATGTATGGATGGACAGTGGACACTGAACACATACCATGACATCAGATCTACTTGTCAGACAGATGTATGGACTGACACTGGACTCCAAAGACATACCATGACATCAGATCTACTGGTCAGACAGATGTCTGGATGGACAGTGGACACAGAACACATGTTATGACATATATGACATGTGACAAATGTTTCTAATGACTATCGAGGTCTGTTGTGAAGCTATTTTGAAGACCCCAAGAATAGTAGAAGTAGTGAAAAGGCTTTTTTTACAGGAAGGGGATCAACTCTGCTTAGTCTCTATCTTTATATTACCATAGGGGAGCATTTAAGTCAAGCTAATCAATTGATCAGAAGCTATACCATTGTCAACAATAAAAAAATAACAAAACACAAACAAAAACAAAAAAGCAAATATCATTTATGATTCAAAACATGAAATATCCAGTGAAGTAAAACATGCAAAGCAATGTATCAAGAAAATTAAATTCTGCTGATTCTGTAAGTCAAGCAATGTATCAAGAAAATTAAATTCTGCTGATTCTGTAAGTCAAGCAATGTATCAAGAAAATTAAATTCTGCTGATTCTGTAAGTCAAGCAATGTATCAAGAAAATTAAATTCTGCTGATTCTGTAAGTCAAGCAAAGTATAAATTTATTATATAATGATATGGTGAACAATACACAGCAATATTTCAGGCAAGCAATAGTAACACAAGCTAATTATACTAAGTCCACCATTGTTGGAGTATCAGAAGTTAGACACAAAACCAGGGATCAACTTCACAGGTGATACATTATTGTCCTGGGACCTCACAAGGTCAAAACGTGCATTTCTCCAATGATCACTGTCTATATTGCCAACATAAAACACACACTTTTCTCCTACGATTGCTGTCGATAATATTCACAGGGTAAAAACAAGTTTTTCTCCCAGGATTGCTATCAACAGTCACCAGTTGAAAATCTTTGACTCCTTTCCTTTACAACTCATTCATCTTTGACCTCTATTTCACAGCTTCCAGATATGTCCACCAGCTCCTTGGAGTCAAAGTTAGCGATGATGGTTCTGGTGCCTGGTTTGGTAGCAGTAAAGTCCATGACAAAGTTGTAGGTCTGCTTGGCTTGTACAGGACTGTAAGCAAGATATGTGTGTTCACTGAAGTGTGACTCCTAAAAGTCTATGTATTAAAGGATTTATTACACCAGCACTGTGGTGAAGGCATCATAAGTGCCAAGTGATGAGAAACCATGTAATAACTGACATACTACATACTTCTAACCTCGCACAAACAGAGGATTGAAAATCATATTAGACACAAAAATTATTTTACTATGAAGGTGATTTGTGAATTTTTTGCCTAATAATCAGCAAAAAATTCTATGGATATATTTATTGATATTTTTACCCAAAATGTCCTAGAGGATAAAGAAAAACAACAGTAAGCTGACATTTAGATCATGTGAGATATAGTCAGGAAAATAATCTGTTTTCGATACGAGAGGAATTTTCACCCTAAAGTGATTAAAGTATTTCCAGAAAAAGAAGACATTTTACATTATCATGACAAGGAAATTAAAACAAATATGCTGTTAATTGAGCAAAATGTGTGAAAATTAAAAATTGGTAATGGCATAGATGTTAATCACATGTATTTTAATTAAAACTTACCGTTTCATCTGTAGCATTGACTAAATCTTTACTAAGTTATTGACCCTGCCCCCTTTTCCATTGTGACAGGTGTAAAGTATGCAGAGATATATTACCCAGGTTTTGCCATCGTGAGAGGTGTGAAGTATGAACTGATTGAAACTTCTTATGATGTCTACCTCTGTTTGCTCAACCAAAGGTCTGTCAACTAGTATACATGTTTTGCATTGTGCTTTTTGTATCCAGATTAGGACATTTGAAAAATGAACATTCCCAACTCATCTTCAGCTGGCTTATAATTAAGTTACTGTACAATAAAAAGTCACTTAAAAGACAGTCACAGATAACATATAAGACAGTTACAGGTAACATATAAGACAGTTACAGGTAACATATAAGACAGTTACAGGTAACATAAAAGACAGCAACAGGTAACATATAAGACAGCAACAGGTAACATATAAGACAGCAACAGGTAACATATAAGACAGTTACAGGTAAAATATTTTACAGCAACAGGTTTACATATAAGTCAGTTACAGGTAACATAAAAGACAGTTACAGGTAACATAAAAGACAGCAACAGGTAACATATAAGACAGTTACAGGTAAAATATTTTACAGCAACAGGTTTACATATAAGTCAGTTACAGGTAACATATAAGACAGTTACAGGTAACATATAAGACATCCATAGGTAACACATAAGACAGTCACAGGTAACACATAAGACAATCACAGGTAACATATAAGACAGTTACAGGTAACACATAAGACAGTCACAGGTAACACATAAGACAGTCACAGGTAACATATAAGACAGCCACAGGTAGCATATAAGACAGTTACAGGTAACGTTGAATGGTTTCCACGTAACAAGGGAATTTATTACATCGGAGTGATAGCGAGGTTGTAATAAGACCCAAGTGATGAAAAATCATGCAATAACTGAGTTAATGCAGATTTAGCAGGCCTCAATCTGTTTTTTGTCTCCTCTCCATATCTACACAATGGTGTTTAACTTCTGTTCTGACCCCAATATAACCCATGTTTCTATTACCATGACCATCCAAGGTCATGTGACACTCACTCAGAGGTTCTGCAGTCTTGGTCCCTATTTATCCAAGGTCATGTGACACTCACTCAGGGGTTCTGCAATCTTGGTCCCTATTTATCCAAGGTCATGGGACACTCACCTTTATGTAATGGTCAATTGGTTCAGTAGCCTTGGTCCCTATTTTATCAAAGGTCATGGGACACTCACCTTTGTCTATTGGTCAAAGGGTTCTGTAGCCCTGGCCCCTCTATTTCCAACCAACAATCTGTCAGGTTCTTGGAGAGAGGATTGTCAAATGATATCTCGACTCTGAAAGTTGATCCGACCTTTACCTCACTTGGTGACTGCAAGACAATGTCACACATGTTTAAATCTTGTTTCCCTGTGTACAGTATTTATACACAGGTAAAGTTGAATTATTTTTTTTTGCCTTTGATTGAGATTGAACATCTTCTCATAATAATATGCTACCAGGGGGAAAAAAACAGTCTGTTTTTGAAATTATACATAAAAAAAGAATAATCATTTCTTATCATATTTCTCTTTCACAAACTTTCTACCTTCAATTGGAGGTCAGGTTTGATGAGTCGAAAATTGTCCTCATCCATTGCTGTCTGCTTAGTCTCCTGTATACTACATACTATTGATGCTTTGAAGTAACAGCCTTCAACGGTCTTGTGGTCATATTCTCCAAACGTAATCTTCATTTTCTTAGTTTCTTCTGTGTTACAAAGAGAAGACTGGTTTAACAGGATTTCTAAATAACATTTCATAATTAAGACATGATTTAAGACAGTATTTACTATATAATGTTCTAAAACACACCGATGCCCATGCTGTCACTATCAAAGTTTTGACTATTAAAGATGTAGTCAGCCTATGTGACAAATTAATTTAAGGGTGTATGCTGTCTGTGTGACACATTGACTTATGGTGAATACTGCCTGTTTGAAATATTGACGTAAGAATGTATGCTGCCAGTATGATACTGTGAACATTGACTTAAGGGTGTATACTGCTTATGTCATACAGTGACTTAGGATTTATGTTTGTATGTTGCTTATGTGACTTTGAGATTTAAAGACGTTAATTCTATTTCATACATATGATATTAACATAACATATATATAATGTATCCTACCAGTGTTTAATGAAGACTGCCAAAATTAAGGAAGTATGCTACCTATGTAATATTGACGGAAACACAAGTTAAGAGTAACATGGTACACCTACTTTTTTCAGAGCTGAGCTTAACTTGTAGTTTTTTACTGACGATCTTGTAAGCGAATACCCCAGTTGAGAAGAAACTTCCTAAACTCCAGTTCCCACTCACAGTACGATCCTCCTTGGATTTATTCTCAAATTCAAACTCAACTTCAAAGTCATCTCCATAATTGACCTGCTTCTTGTCTACTACCTTCACAACAACATCCTAGGATTAAATCAAGGCAAGCCATTAGTCTATGTAACATTTATAGTTTAATCTGGCGACCAACAAATTCAGTAAGAAACTACCGGTAGATAATTTGTTTTTGTGGAAACAGCAGAAAACATTTTTTTGAGAGACAAACAGGAACCAAGTGAAAATCCAATATTCTAACCTGACTCTCCTCCACAGGTTGGTCATACAAGCGTTTCCTCGTACCAGTCATATTGGCCATCATCACAGCAGCTCTCTCGGCTCCCCAGCCTACAGGTAACAAGACAATGAGTAATGTCAAACATTCATACTATAAGGTACAAAAGCATGTCCAGAGAATGAATCAAAACATCAGATATCGAGAACTGTCCTCCAAAGAATACACTGTAACTGATACCCGGACCAGGTGTTGAAATCCTGCACAAATACTGTTCTCAGGATTTCTCCAAGCTTTCACACCTGGATCTTTATAAATAGGTTAGCCGATTATTATTTGTATGTCAATATTTTGATAAAACAGACACTCGTCTTTTGTTAATGAAGTTACAGATAGAAGGACGGAAAACATTGGTAAAGCATCATGACTATACACCTTAGGTTAATTATAACAAATCAGAGGCTTAGAGGGATATATGTATAGACAATCAAATTATATATTGTTGGGCAACATGCATATCATGATCAATTGGGCTTGATACATACCTATGTAAACTGAAGATTTACTTATGTTCAACAGTAGTTATAGACATAAACTAAAGCTAAACCTGAGGCTCAATAAAGATTCATGTTGTTGCTGTCTGTCAGACAGTCTTACCTTCATCATATTTGTATTCTGAGGTGATATCCTGCCACCGTTTGTCAATACAGGGTGACAAGAGGTTTGCATATGAGAAAGTATCTTTCTCAACCAAACACTGAGGCTTGAATGTGCTGATGTACTTGCCAACACTGAAACATTTACCAAAACAAGAGAAACCATTGTGAGAGGGGCAACTACCTTGTAGTAAGACATCAATATAGAATTTAAAAAAACAGTTTAATGTTGTATTGATTATATACAGTAAGACATCAAAAAAAGTAATTTAACATTTCCCCAATGACCTTCTCACCTCTGGGTACTGACCTCATGACTTTCTCACCTCTGGGTATTGACCTCATGACTTTCTCACCTCTGGGTATTAACCTCATGACTTTCTCACCTCTGGGTATTGACCTCATGACCTTCTCACCTCTGGGTATTGACCTCATTACTTTCTCACCTCTGGGTATTGACCTCATGACTTTCTCACCTCTGGGTATTGACCTCATGACTTTCTCACCTCTGGGTATTGACCTCATGACTTTCTCACCTCTGGGTATTGACCTCATGACTTTCTCACCTCTGGGTACTGACCTCATGACATTCTCACCTCCGGGTACTGACCTCATGACTTTCTCACCTCAGGGTATTGACCTCATTACTTTCTCACCTCTGGGTATTGACCTCATTACTTTATTACCTCTGGGTATTGACCTCATTACTTTCTCACCTCTGGGTATTGACCTCATGACCTTCTCACCTCTGGGTACTGACCTCATGACTTTCTCACCTCTGGGTATTACCTCATGACTTTCTCACCTCTGGGTATTGACCTCATGACTTTCACACCTCTGGGTATTGACAGTCATGACTTTCTCACCTCTGGGTACTGACCTCCTGACTTTCTCACCTCTGGGTACTGACCTCATGACTTTCTCACCTCTCGGTCTTAACTTTCAACTTCTTCAATGGCTTTCCTTCTTCAACCTGCCAATATACGACATCTGCATTCACCTCCGAAAAAATGAAGCTTCCTCATTACTTTCTCACCTCTGGGTATTGACCTCATTACTTTATTACCTCTGGGTATTGACCTCATTACTTTCTCACCTCTGGGTATTGACCTCATGACCTTCTCACCTCTGGGTATTGACCTCATGATCTTCTCACCTCTGGGTATTGACCTCATGACTTTCTCACCACTGGGTATTGACCTCATGACCTCCTCACCTCTGGGTATTGACCTCATGACTTTCTCACCTCTGGGTATTGACCTCATGACCTTCTCACCTCTGGGTATTGACCTCATGACCTTCTCACCTCTGGGTCTTGACCTCATGACTTTCTCACCTCTGAGTATTGACCTCATTACTTTCTCACCTCTGGGTAATGACCTCATGACCTTCTCACCTCTGGTTCTTGACCTCATGACTTTCTCACCTCTCGGTCTTAACTTTCAACTTCTTCAATGGCTTTCCTTCTTCAACCTGCCAATATACGACATCTGCATTCACCTCCGAAAAAATGAAGCTTCCATCATAATTCATAGTGATGTCCCCATTCTTGATGGCCATAAGAGGGCAGGGTCCACAACAGTACAGTCCTATAATGTAGAGAAGTCCTGTCAATGATTGATTCAAGATAGACCTCTGCTTAGACATTCTGGTTCCAACTCAGAAGATACATCATGTATGTACACAATATGACATTCAACTTCATACAGTTTACTTATTGTATGTTTCTTACACTTTCCAATTGTATTAGGCAGGAGAAATGTAACATGTCCTCTGTCCCCATTAGGGCTCAAACTAGCAACTTATTATCTAACGACCAACATACTTTACTACTTAACCAAAGAGTAAAGTCAGGACTTTGTGTTGTTGTCTTTGTTGTGGTAGTGGTGGTGGGGTGGGGTTGGTGGGTGGGTGGGAAGGTGGGGGTGGTAGGCTGATTTCGATGGACAGGGGGAGATGGTGATATTGATCTAATCCCCAAAACTTCTCAAACCTTGAAAACCGACCAAAGTAGGTAGGTCCATTACTTCACCTAGGCTGTAACAAGTTCCAGTGGCTGAATCAATAGAATAGGGTGTTAATCATTCATTACACGATTTCTGTTTTACACTAAAGCTTATAAAGATTATAATTACTTTGAGATTTGGTTTTAAACTAAAATTTCTAAATATTTGTATCCTTCTGGCCAGCTGGTGAGTTTTCTTTCTCTATTCACAGTTAAATTATCACTTCAGGATTGGACACTATATTTCTTCAGGTTAATCGTCTATCACATGCCACTTTAACTTTCATTTGGTGGCACCTGAGCTTAAAACATTCTTTTGTTTGAATATTCAGTACATAAATACATGAAAAGAGTGTGTTTTAAAGTTAATGCAGGGTAAAACATTGTTTCCTTATGAGCAGAATATCTTACATCACCTCACTAAAGTGGCATATTTTTGTAATGAAACTCACTACACAGATATGACAAAGCTGTTTAGAAAAAGGGATCTGGACCTGCGAAAAGTAATGAACAAAATACATCTTGCCAGCCACGATATATCTAGTGTATCTCATAGTCATTAAAGATTCATCTACTATTTCTATGATACCATCACTGGCTTCCTGTGGAGTAGCATCACAAGCTTGCCAGCCTCCATAATCCTGGTCTTTGCGATCAGGACGTGCCATCCACACATCATTCCACACATGGAAGTTCCTGTCAAAAGACAACCCAAGAATGATATATTTACTATTGATGCTATTACTGTTTTTGAAAATCATAGTACTAATCTTTCTTGTAAAAAAGATACAAGAACTTTCAAGTGTTTTTCCCTATTGTAATATATGTAACAAAGTCTATCCTTTAGACACCACACTCCAGGTCACCATACAGTATCAGAGTATGGAGCTGTAGACACCATACAGTATCAGAGTATGGAGCTGTAGACACCATACAGTATCAGAGTATGGAACTGTAGACACCATACAGTATCACAATGTGGAGCTGTAGACACCATACATGATCAGAGTATGGAGCTGTAGACACCATACAGTATCAGAACATGGAGTTACCCTATAGACACCATACAGTATCAGAGTATGGAGCTGTAGACACCATACAGTATCAGAGTATGGAGTTACCCTATATACAACATACAATATCAGAACATGGAGTTACCCTATAGACACTATACAGTATCAGAGAATGGAGCTGTAGACACCATACAGTATCAGAGTATGGAGCTGTAGACACCATACAGTATCAGAATATTGAGCTGTAGACACCATACAGTATCTGAGTATAGAGCTGCCCTATAGACACCATACAATATCAGAGTATGGAGCTGTAGACACCATACAGTATCAAAGCATGGAGTTACCCTTTATACACCATATATTATCAGAGCATGGAGTTACCCTAAAGACACCATACAGTATCAGAGTATGGAGCTGTAGACACCATACATTATTAGAGCATAAAGTTATCCTGAAGACACCATACAGCTGTTGACACCATATATTATCAGAGCATGGAATTTTCCTATAGACACCATACAGTATCAGAGTATGAAGATGTACACACCATACAGTATCAGAGTATGGAGATAACATATGAACCTTATTTTACTTACCAAATAGAATCATGATTCTTGTCATCCAAAAATTCACCCTCTGCATTTAAGTGGTAGTCAATGGTTACAGATGTATCTGTGTCATGGGCTGAGCTGAAGTTGGTAACACTGCGTGTGGGTATGCCAAGGGCTCGGCAACCTGACAGACCAAATTTTCAAATCTCATCAACATATGAAAGCATTTGACATTTGTCACTAATCCTAGGCTACACAGTAAGCTGTAGTTTACCTTAAATTTTGGTGGTTATCTTAAGATAATTACGGATGATACTTACAAGTGGTCATTACTCCAGAGAAAACCCAGCACTGACCATACTTGACCGGTGATTTTGTCCTGTGATACTCTTCTAAGATGGCCTTACTTCCTGTCCAGGAATTTGGGCTTTTACCTCCCTTGTAGTGACCTGACCAGTTACCAAGTAGAATACCATTCTCGTCTGATGAGTTTACCTGTAAAAACATAGTGGTAAAACAAAAAATCTCAACATCTCGTAAAAAGTGATGTTTTGATTTCTGTCACAAAATAGTCAGACTATTTGATTAATCCTCACCAAAGCCGAGAGTGTGCGCACAACTTTGACAGGGTCACCTCTATCGGATACTCGGAGTTTGTTTAGAAGGTCAAGGACACAGTCCAACACAGGGTCAGCAAACTACAATGACAATAAAATAGACTTGTTATGCTTACAGAAGCTAGGAACATGGTAATTCTTTATTTACAAAAATTTTTTTTAACTAAATGTAAGAACCATATATACAAAACACAATGCAATGATCTTACACCCCATACTTTAAAAAAAAATTTACCAAGAACACTATCTCAAGAAAAGTAGTGTTACCTACCTGGCCAAAGTTCCATGGTTTCCCATAAATGTTTTTCTTGTCTCCCTTGAAGATCTTCCCTGTGTCATTTAGGACATATTCCTGCAGCAGTCCATCATCATGGAGATATACCTGATCCGCTGTATCAAAAGAAATACATCTGAAAATGTATAATATCTAACAATATATAGTATAAGCCTAGATTTAAACAAGAGCTGTAGTCTGCAGGCTGGCCCCACTCGCATATAAAGATTACACAACCTTCACTGCAATGTAAAAGGGGCATAACTCTGAAAAAAAACTAAAACAAATAGTACTGGAAAGGTTTTTTTGCTGTTGGTATTCATAAAACGTTTCATAAGAATGAACATTTGAGAAAATAATTCACACTTCTAAAGTAAAAATTCTGTCCATTTATAGACAAGAAGACAGGTAGACATGTGCTTTACTTCGCAGAAAACTTCTGTCTTTGAATGAACAAACAGATAGTAGACAAAAGGAAGACTTGATTCACGATACGTTTACCTACATAACAACTTTGCTAAGTGTGAGATGATGTTCATTCCACAGCAGAGGCATAATGCACAGCATTTAAAATTCAGTTGTAATAACAGTGTTTTAACATATGAACTCTCAAAAACTTTTATTTACAGAAATGTTACTGCAGTAAGTACATGTACATTTACAACATTAATTTTCTAGTGGTACCTTTACACCAGGGGTTAAACAGGATGTATATAGGCTGGGGGAAATTGAAGCTGTTGTGAGATGGCTGCAGGTTTGCCTTCTTCAGTGTTCGGACTTTGAGGCTCCATCGGCCAATGATACAGCAGGGTGGAGTTATGACCTCCAATGTCAAGGTCATGTCCTTTTGCTCCAGAATCTTGGCTCCCCATTGAGCCTCTTGATCAACATCTGACAAGATCAACTCTACTTGTGTTCCTTTGGTTGGCAGAGGATTGTCACCTTTCATGTAAATATGAGGTCTATAAAGCACAATTTGCAATTATCTAAATTTTGCATTGTCTCATGACAGATATTTTCTTTAGAACAAAGAAAGAAAATGTGCAAAACAAAGAACTTCAGACAACATTTCCTACACAATAATTTTTACAGTACATCTATAGATAAAATAATCAATAGGTCAAAAGTTCAGTAATTCTTGTACCTGTCTCAAAGATCAGCTTCAGTTCATGGTGTTCTTGATCAAAGGGCTGGTCACAATTGAGAATAATTTGAAACGGTTGACCTCTGCGGACGATGATGGTACAACACTTATCCACCTGTTCTTTTGTAAACTTCCAGGTGTGATGAGCCTTACAATCATCATGTAAATTAAAATTTACTCCTGTCACATGTAAAATGTCTTTTATGTCCTCTGTAGTTTCTGAAACAGATGCATTTAAAAAATGTATCATAGTGTTGGGTTGGGTTTCTGTAATTGCACCAGGGTATGTACTGGAGTCTCTTAAACTCATGCATTTGTGTAGGGGTATCAGTGGGGAAGGGAGAGGAGTGTCTTTTATTACACCAGGACATCTTCTGGAGGCCCAGAGATAGATCCATTTATGAAGGCTATCACTGGGTAGGGAGAGGAGTGTCTTTTATTACACATGGACATCTTCTGGAGGCCCAGAGATAGATCCATTTATGAACGCTATCACTGGGTAGGGAGAGGAGTGTCTTTTATCACACCAGGACATCTTCTGGAGGCCCAGAGATAGATCCATTTATGAAGGCTATCACTGGGGAGGGAGAGGAGTGTCTTTTATTACACCAGGACATCTTCTGGAGGCCCAGAGATAGATCCATTTATGAACGCTATCACTGGGTAGGGAGAGGAGTGTCTTTTATTACACCAGGACATCTTCTGGAGGCCCAGAGATAGATCCATTTAAACAGGTGTAGTATTGGGGGAGGAAGGGGAGTGTCTATTATTACACCAGGACATCTTCTGGAGGCCCAGAGATAGATCCATTTAAACAGGTGTAGTATTGGGGGAGGAAGGGGAGTGTCTATTATTATACAATGGCATCATTAGAAGCTTTGAAAAATATCCATTTAAACAGGTGTAGTATTGGAGGAGGAAGGGGAGTGTCTGTTGTTACCCTTGCAGGGTGAATCTCCTGGTGACAGTGGAGAGCAGGAGGCTTATCATGTGTTAAGATAAGCACCTCCTGGGGACAATGGTGAGCTTGAGGCTTATAATGTGTAAAATAAGCATGTACTGGGGACAGTATGATGCCTATAATGTGTTGAAGTAGAGACCTCCTGAGGGCTGTGGAGAGCAGAAAGCCTATAATGTGTTAAAGTAGAGACCTCCTGAGGGCTGTGGAGAGCAGGAACCCTATAATGTGTTAAAGTAGACATCTCCTGAGGGCTGTGGAGAGCTGGAACCCTATAATGTGTTAAAGTAGACATCTTCTGAGGGCTGTAGAGAGCAGGAACCCTATAAAGTGTTAAAGTAGACATCTCCTGAGGGCTGTGGAGAGCAGGAAGCCTATGATATGTTAAAGTAGAGACCTCCTGAGGGCTGTGGAGAGCAGGAAGCCTATGATATGTTAAAGTAGAGACCTCCTGAGGGCTGTGGAGAGCAGGAAGCCTATAATGTGTTAAAGTAGACATCTTCTGAGGGCTATGGAGAGCTGGAAGCCTATGATATGTTAAAGTAGAGACCTCCTGAGGGCTGTGGAGAGCAGGAAGCCTATGATATGTTAAAGTAGAGACCTCCTGAGGGCTTTGGAGAGCAGGAAGCCTATGATATGTCAAAGTAGAGACCTCCTGAGGGCTGTGGAGAGCAGGAAGCCTATAATGTGTTAAGTAGAGACCTCCTGAGGGCTGTGGAGAGCTGGAACCCTATAATGTGTTAAAGTAGAGACCTCCTGAGGGCTGTGGAGAGCTGGAACCCTATAATGTGTTAAAGTAGAGACCTCCTGAGGGCTATGGAGAGCAGGAAGCCTATAATGTGTTAAAGTAGAGACCTCCTGAGGGCTGTGGAGAGCAGGAAGCATATAATGTGTTAAAGAAGACATCTTCTGAGGACTGTAGAGAGCAGGAAGCCTATAATGTGTTAAAGAAGACATCTTCTGAGGACTGTAGAGAGCAGGAAGACTATAATGTGTTAAAGTAGACATCTTCTGAGGGCTGTAGAGAGCAGGAACCCTATAAAGTGTTAAAGTAGACATCTCCTGAGGGCTGTGGAGAGCAGGAAGCCTATGATATGTTAAAGTAGAGACCTCCTGAGGGCTGTGGAGAGCAGGAAGCCTATGATATGTTAAAGTAGAGACCTCCTGAGGGCTGTGGAGAGCAGGAAGCCTATAATGTGTTAAAGTAGACATCTTCTGAGGGCTATGGAGAGCTGGAAGCCTATGATATGTTAAAGTAGAGACCTCCTGAGGGCTGTGGAGAGCAGGAAGCCTATGATATGTTAAAGTAGAGACCTCCTGAGGGCTTTGGAGAGCAGGAAGCCTATGATATGTCAAAGTAGAGACCTCCTGAGGGCTGTGGAGAGCAGGAAGCCTATAATGTGTTAAGTAGAGACCTCCTGAGGGCTGTGGAGAGCTGGAACCCTATAATGTGTTAAAGTAGAGACCTCCTGAGGGCTGTGGAGAGCTGGAACCCTATAATGTGTTAAAGTAGAGACCTCCTGAGGGCTATGGAGAGCAGGAAGCCTATAATGTGTTAAAGTAGAGACCTCCTGAGGGCTGTGGAGAGCAGGAAGCATATAATGTGTTAAAGAAGACATCTTCTGAGGACTGTAGAGAGCAGGAAGCCTATAATGTGTTAAAGAAGACATCTTCTGAGGGCTGTAGAGAGCAGGAAGCCTATAATGTGTTAAAGAAGACATCTTCTGAGGACTGTAGAGAGCAGGAAGCCTATAATGTGTTAAAGAAGACATCTTCTGAGGACTGTAGAGAGCAGGAAGCCTATAATGTGTTAAAGAAGACATCTTCTGAGGACTGTAGAGAGCAGGAAGCCTATAATGTGTTAAAGAAGACATCTTCTGAGGGCTGTAGAGAGCAGGAAGCCTATAATGTGTTAAAGAAGACATCTTCTGAGGACTGTAGAGAGCAGGAAGCCTATGATATGACTTTAGCATATCTTTCTCCTTCTCCTGTACATAGAAATCCTCAGGACTATAGAATGATATAAAAAAAGTGTCCAAAAAATGATGACACAAATAGTTTAACTTGAAGGTAAATCCCTTGTGTAAATATAAGTATTTTTCAGTCTTAGAAACATCATTATAATTCAGGCTTTCAGGAAGATTTCATGTTGAGACAAAAGACTTTATTTACAATAAAAGTTATCTGCTGGTTAAATTCCCATTTTGGTTACCTTGCAATAATCTTAACACAGTTTTTAATTTGTATCTCTTTCCTCCTACCTTGAAACACCCTTAGGCAAGCTTAATCAAGTCACTGCTGTCCTACCCAGATAAATCCTGCTATGACTTGCCTTGACCCTACCCTCTTCTCTCTCTATCCACCTGCCCTGCCATGACCTGCCTTGGCTTTACCCACTTCTGGCTCTGTCCTCCTGTCTTGCCATGAACTGCCTTGACCCTGCCCTCTTCTGTCTTTGTCTGGTCCTACCTTGACCTGCCTTGACCCTGTCCTGTCTTCCGTTCCTGTCCTGCTCACTACATCAACTCACCATGCTTTGATCCTGTCCTATCCCGTCTCCACTTTTTGCCTTCCCTGCCATAGCCCACCCCTCTTGACCCTACCTTGTCCTGTCTGTAATTTACCATACTTTTAACCCACCCTGCCCTGTCTGTGCTCTCCTGCCCTACCATGTTCCAACACATCCTATCTTGTCCTGTCCCATCTCTACCCTTGCACCTACCTTCCTGCCTTGGCCCTGCTCAGCCTTCTTGGTAGCCTCCTACCTTGCCTTACCCTTAGGCATCCTGCCCTTTCCTGTCTCTGCCATGCCACCTACCTGGTTCTGTTGGGACCGGTGGTTTATTGAATCGTCCTTGATTTGGTACATCCTCAGATGGACCTAGGAGTGAGAGATAACCACCCATGTCTACCTCTGTCTCAGTGTTACACGATTATGTCACATCAACAAAATTTGACTACAGTCACAAGACCCAGACATGCGTAGTCATCATATTTATTTCAATAGCTTCGTGGGTGGATTTGCTGTATTGAAACTTTACAAAGCAATACATTTAATACTTTACATAAACTGTGTTCTTTTGTTATGGATTGTGTAATACTTTAACAGTACACTGGCCAAAAAGCCGTAGTTTTAAAACACTCCTAGCTGTAGTTTTAAAACACTCCTAGCTGTTACCCATGTATTACTTAAATATTACACCTGACAGTTGAGATCTACAATGATACTATCTAAAACATGCCCAAACATGTCCTCCTAAGACACTTAAATAGACCCAGATCATATGTTTAATAAAGGCATTAAGTGGTTACACCAGTTATATAGAATAAACAGGATGTTGATAATTGATATTTTCATGTTTGTACTTAGGAATATCTTTATGCTGAGCTAGGCACCCCCCCCCCGCACACTGCAATGAGTCAATGGATAAGTTAAAGTGTTATTCTGAGAGTAATTGACATATTCTGCATGTGCCTGCATTTCTGGAAATCAGAAGGGGTGGAATACATGTTGTTCATTATCAAGAGAGTCTTGCAATACTTACATCTTTATTGAAGTAATATTTTCCACTGAAGGGCCACAGAGACAAAAAAATGTCTGCTGTTATGTTCTTGATCTACACTAAACACTCATGTTTGTCATGGCAACGAAACCTATTTCATAATGTTTGGCATCCCCTAATAACCCTATATACCAAATTTGGTCAAAATTGGACAATATCTAAATTTTGACCAATCAGAGGCCAGGATTGTTTCCACGGTAACAGTTTGGGAAACGTCTAATATGTCCAATTATTGGCCTTCCTGAATTAAATCTTTTTACTAAGTTTGAATACAATCGGTAAAATAACTGAGGAGTTATGGACATTTATTAAAAAACTTGTTTATAGTGACCAGTTACCATGGCAACCAAAATTTTCAAAAAAAGAAAGGGGCAAGCATATCTACACATGATCCTTAATATTCCTGTAAAGTTTCATAAAAATCGGTTCACAGGTTTAGGAGGAGTCAGCCGGACAAAATGTGTCTACAGACAGACGGACGGACGGATAACCTGATTCCAGTATACCCCCCCTAACTTCGTTGCGGGGGGGTGGTATAATAATAATAAAAATTAAAAAAACATGATACAGATGCTTATATCTTGTTTTATTCAGTTTTTAGATACAGTATTCTTTCCATGCTTTGATCAGCAATGTAATCTTGTCATGTCAATATCCTAGTACAGGTAGACTTTTAAGATACATAAAAAAATACATGCCTAAGTTTAAATGAAGGTTTTAAACAGAAGTCGTATTATGTTCAGTATACAGTGATTTTTCTAGACAATTATAAACTATAAACTCGGTATACAGCGATCTTTTCTACACATTTGTAAACAGCAAACTCAGTATGCGGTGATCTTTTCTACAAGTTTTTTTTATATATTGTATACACTAAACTCAGAAAAAAATAAGTAAGTAAACCTTTCTATGTACACTACAAACTCAGTATACAGTGATCCTTTCTACACAAACTTGGTATAACTAGTGAATCTTTCTACCCAAGTAAATTGAAGATTGTATATAAATTTACTACAAATGCAGTATACAATGATCTTTTCCACATTTGTTTAGTTTCCGCGATTTGTTGATACTTCTTTTGTGATGGTAAATATATTGCCGCCTTTAGAAAGTACTGTGACATTAAAAGGCAACATGGTTGTAAGCATCTCCTCAAGTGATTAATCAACATCAACATCTAATACATAGTTCCGACCTGTCAATCAAACCGATAATATCGACCAATCAAATAATTGCATGTACTTTGCCCCGTTCAGCTGTTTACTCGTCCACAAGCGCACGTTGTCCCACAAGTAAACACAGATATGGTTTTACGATGTGCATGGGGAACCTGCACTGCCGATGAGAGATACCCACAGCGACTGAATGGTGCAAGGTTGATACTATTTCCAAAGCCGAAGACCAACCTGGAAAAATGTCTACGATGGATAAAAACATGTGGACGACCGCATGACCAGCTCAATGTCAACAGAATCAACAAACACAAAGCCGTGTGCTCTACGGTATGTTATCGTTTAATTTTGTACACGGTTTTCCTTACCAATATTAACTTAAAGTTACTTGAAACACAAGGCCCAGTTCAGTTTACATGTTCTGATAATACAAAACTTGGAAGCTCGAATAATTTTGAAGTATAACACCCCTCCTTACTTCGTCTGTTCAATGTTGATGATTATGGTGAGCCCGGAGCCAAGCAGGCCTAGCACACGTTCTAAAAAGACACGGACCTACTGTATGTGCTTGTCGTGGCATACATGCATCATCACGTTACATTATTTTTTTTTAATTCACGGATGGATACTATCAGCTGATTATCATTATAGCAATATTTGAAGTAAACGTGGTTTAATCTGCATGGCTAGACAAAAATATGTGTAATTTTGTTTTGTTCCAAAATGCAACTTTCTTTAATTTCTATCACAATATTCTAAGCATGACAGTTTGAAAAATTTAAATATTAGTTGGTATTCAAATTGATGAGAAGTCATTTCATATCATCTCAGAATATCTGAACAGCACTACACATTTCTGTAAATCTTAAACATGAAGGTTATAACACATTACCTAGTAAATCTCAAATTATTCATTTTATTTGTACACAAACTTATTTTTTTAAATCAGGGATCATTAAATTATATACCCCAGCTATTGTAGGGTACAGGTGCCTTGACACAAAACAGAACTGCAATGAGCTGACAGCCTGACACTATAAAGATAATGTATCTTGCTAGATTCAGACTGTCATGCTGACATTAAACCATAAAAAATTAATCAATTGAATTACAGCTGTATTTTTTTATTTTCCTCTCAGCATTTTGAAGGAGGTAATGGACCAACTGCTTTATTCCCTGATCCATTACCAGCTGATGGCTCAAAAAGTACCCCAGCAAGGCCGTTACCAAAAAGAAGATTGCTTACCTTTGACACAGAGTCATCAGATAATAAAAAGAGGAAGAAATTTCCACTAAATGAAAACACTGAGATGTGAGTAAAACATATCTTTGTTACTGGATAATACATGTTGGACACAAAAAAGTCATTTTTTAACAATTAAATATGTATACATATAAAAGGCAAGAGTGTTGTAAAATACAAGTTGAAAACATCTTCAGATATTAGTTACAAGTCTTTAATATTGTTTACAGAAATACTTAACTACTGTCTTTTTTATATTATTCGCTGAACACACGTATATATTGATTTGTATTGTATGAGATCAGTGTCATAACAAAATCAATGACTATATATACCTTCAAGACAGCATAAGACAATTTCTTATTCCTTTTTTTTTACAGCACAAATTGTGAATTTGAAGCAGATGATAACTCAGAGGGAACAGTCCTTTCAACAACTGAATCAGCAACACAGACAGATGAGAGATGTAAGTAATCTATTTAATAAACATCAAAATAGATACTAATACACATTTTTCAAGAATGAGGAGCATTGTCCTTATAAAATAATGCCAGCTTGTAAAACATATCTCTCATATATGGAATATCAGGCAAGATTCTTTGTACAAACAATTCACAATGTGTATAGACAATTAACTCACAAAAGTCACATCCTGTGATCATCAACTGTCCTTGAACTTGGGCATACTATTCATGGCTTTGCTTTAGGTTAATTTTCCCATTATTTTTTTCCAAGCAAAATCCGTTGATTTTGTCACATGCTTCTGAAATTGTCATGTTTCTTGCTGAAAATGGACATTTTATTTCTGCTACTCCACACTGACCATCACAGCACAACTTTCCATCAGGGGAAGCACCCAGAAATGAAAATTCTTCATTGATGACTAGTCCGCACTCATGAAAATGTGATGAAGGAAATTGTTTCAAATATTTTCTTTTCCCGCTAACCTCTGTTTTTCTCCCGTATTCTGATGGTGCCGCATTAACATATTTGGTACCAAAGATCGAGTCCACAAATGACTGAGTCGGTTTAGCTTTCCTCTTCAGTATTTTGCCAAAGTTTGAAGATGTTATCCTTGATTTTCTTGCCTCAATCCAGAGTTTTGAATTTGACTGCGCTCTGGTTTCCCTTTCAATTTCTATGATGTAATCTTGGATAACACTGTGGTCTTGATTTAGTTCTTGAAATTCACAGGGCAATGTTACTGGTGCTTGTCTTGTGACACAGGTATCTCCACATCCATCAGATGATACTTGTACTTGTGGTTTCTTTAAGTTTCTTGTCTGTAAATTGTAAATACATATAATTTATTTTGATTATAAAATGATACATAAGTATTATATATGAACTTGTAAATTACATGTACATACCACTAATTCTGAATGAAATGCATGTTATCATGTTGATCAAATGCATTTATTGTGGTTATTATTTTTTCAGGGATCTCGCCTTTAGATCTACTTTCTGTCACAACAGAGCTTCATGAACTTCGGGCAGTAGTGAAAAGCCAAGAAAAAACTATTGAGGAGTTACAACAACTTAACAAGAAAACAAAGGTGCAGGGTTTTGGGGTAAAACAAGTACTGGAGAAGGAAGACAACCTCAAAAATGTTTTCAAATACTATACAGGAATAGTGCATATACGGTTTTTAGCACTGCTCAGCTTCCTTGTTCCCCCAGGATACAAGATACCTTATGAAAAGGGACGGAGAGACATAAAGCGTCTATCGGACGCCGATGCTTTGTTTTTAAGTTTGTGTCGTTTGCGTCACAATTTCGGTCTGAAAGATATTGCAATGAGGTTTGGACTCAGTGTACAATCTGCTGGTGTTGTGTTTAATACATGGATAGCTCATATGTATTTCAAGTTGGGACAGTTGTCAATATGGCCTCATAGAGACACAATAATCCAAAACAGGCCCAAGGAATTCAGGAAAGACTATTCAACAACCCTGATGATTATTGATGGGACAGAACTAAGAACCCAAACTCCTTCTGCCCTTGGACGTCAAAGTCAAATGTACAGTGACTATAAATCTTGCAACACCTTAAAAGGATTAATTGGATGTGACCCAAATGGTAATGTAATGTTTGTGTCAGAGTTTCATTCAGGTGCCATTTCTGACAAGGCTATTGCAGAAGAAAGTGGATTTTATGAAGTCTTAAAGGACATGAAAAAACATGGCTACATGGAAGATGATGACTCTATCATGGCAGACAAGGGATTCACTATTGATGATGAACTAAAAAAACTGGGACTGAGGTTAAATATTCCACCTTTTGCCAAGACTGGTACACAAATGAGTCCTGCAGAAATCAGTGAAACCCAAAAAATTGCTAAACACAGGGTGCATATTGAGAGACTCGTAGCAAAAGTAAAAAAATTCAAAATGGTTTCACACAGAGTGCCGACAAGTCTATTTCCAAAAATTAATGAAATTTGGTCTGTATGTTGTCTTCTGACTCTTTTTCAGGATGTTTTTGTCAAAGACAAACAATGAAAGTACTAACATTTTTCCCATACGTATTGCCAAAACTACAAGAGTTTTGTTATTATTACATATGCCATCCTGGTAATATAAAGAAAACTATATTACACTTGTGAATAACAATAAACTTACCTGGTATGAGAGAATGGATCCCAAAGGAAGTTGTCCAAATACTGCTGTAGTTGCTTTTGGAGCAGAATTCAGCATAAGATGCTGGAGTGGTGTTTCTTTTAATGCTGCCAGTTTTGATTCATCTGAAGTAGTGACTTCTGGTAATCTGGAGAAAACAATAAATGCTAAGTATTTTCTGATGTGCTGTTGTCATTTACATGTAGATAAACAGATTTATGGCAAATTAAAAAGCTATTTTTATGCAATTTATGTATTTTCTTTAAATATGAATACATGTACTAAGCATAATGTCATCAGGGTGTAATAATATCTGACATTAAGAGTACATTTGTTTGCATTACTTTAATGATACCAACGTGAGACAAACCAAAATTTAATCTCTTCCTGAAATATAGGTAGTCTTCCAAGATTTTCTGATTGCCTGGTTCATCACCCAATAAACAGACCAGATCAAGATGATCATTATTGTTAGGCAAAGTCTGAGCTATATAGTCCTTTATTTATGTTGTAATACCTATGGTTTTCATCAACTCCACATGTCAGGGTTTTTCTTTTCCTCACTTCCTTAGGTCTGGCTACTATAATGTGATTCAGAGGAACAGGCTCTATTTTTGTTCCCGAGGAACATGCCATTGCTGAGGCACATTAGTGCAGCTCTGCTGGTCCGGAACACATGAGAAATTGTGCAGTTAAAATCCTTGAAGACATTTTAGAAGACCAACTAAGTGAGAACACTGGCCATTTAATCTAAAATTGGAGGGAAATAAATCAGGAATGCTCAAAAATATTTTTATGGTGAAATGTTCACTTAATCAAGACTTAATGGTCATTAAATTGCAATACATATTTATTTCAGGAATTAAAATCAATTTAAGGTGAATTCAATGTTACATTATTGAATTTACTCTGGTACATAATTTGAATATATATACAGTCAAACCTGTGTATAAAGGACACCCAAGGGACAGAGCAAAAGTGTCCTTTATGGACAGATGTCCTTTATAAAGAGGTCAATTATATAGAAAATCTCACTGAGTGTGATTGATGAGTCTGTCTTTTATATAGAGGTGTCCTTTATAACATGTTTGACTGTACAATATAAGTAACAAGAGATCCCAGAGGGATCTTGGCGCCCACCATTTGAGGATCTGTTTTCAGTTCTTGAAGATTTTTTTTTGTTTGTTACAGGTGTTGTAAATGTTCATGAACTGGTCTTCATTGAATGTACTCAATGATGGCACAAGATATTTTTATTAAGCACCTATTAGCAAATATCATTTGAAAAAGATCCCAAAGTATTATTAGATAGCAGTCAGTTACAGGTGGATAATGGACAATATGCTTGTGCTGTATTACTGTCGACATCCAAGATGGCTGCCTGTGGGCCACCTTGATTTCAAATCAGTCCAAAACAGGTACAATACACAACTAGGGACCAAGGGAAACCAATATCTATGAAATATCAGAAGGATCCATCCTGGACTTCCTCAGATATAGCAGTAACAAGATTTTACTCTCAAAATCCAAGATGGCTGCCTGTCAGCCATCTTGATTTCAAATCAGTCCAAAAAGGTATAATGCACATCTTGGAACCAAAGGGAACCTGCACATGAAATTTGAGAAAGATCCATCCAGTACTTTCCAAGAAATAGCAGTAACAAACTTTTACATTCAAAATCCAAGATGGCCACCTGTCTGCCATCTTGAATTCGAATCAGTCCAAAAAAGGTACAATGCACAACTAGGGACCAAGGGGAAACTGCATATGAAATTTGAGAAAGATCCATCCAGTACTTTCCAAGAAATAGCAGTAACAAACTTTTACTTCCAAAATTCAAGATGGCTGCCTGTCGGCCATCTTGAATTCGAATCAGTCCAAAAAAGATACAATGCACAACTAGGGACCAAGGGGAAACTGCATATGAAATTTGAGAAAGATCCATCCAGTACTTTCCAAGAAATAGCAGTAACAAACTTTTACTTCCAAAATTCAAGATGGCTGCCTGTCGGCCATCTTGAATTCGAATCAGTTCAAAAAAGGTACAATGCACAACTAGGGACCAAGGGGAACCTGCATATGAAATTTGAGAAAGATCTATCCAGTACTTTTCCAGAAATAGCGGTAACAAGAATTGTTTACGGACAGACGGACGACGGACCACGGACGCAGGGCGATTTGAATAACCCACCATCTATTTGAATAGATGGTGGGCTAACAATACAGGTATTTAATAAATGTAGGTCATGAACCATTGTTCCATCAAGTAATGCACATAAGATTTATGAAAAAAAAAAAGAAAACAAGAGATCCCAGAGGGATCTTGGCGCCCACCATTTGAGGATCTGTTTTCAGTTCTTAATGATTTGTTTATTTTTTTTTGTGTGTTACAGGTGTTGTAAATGTTCATGAACTGGTCTTCATTGAATGTACTCAATGATGGCACAAGATATTTTTATTAAGCACCTATTAGCAAATATCATATGAAAAAGATCCCAAAGTATTATTAGATAGCAAAAGGTGGATAATGGACAATATGCTTGTGCTGTATTACAACAAGATGGCTGCCTGTGGGCCACTTTGATTTCAAATCAGTCCAAAAAAGGTACAATGCACAACCAAGGGAAGCCAATATATGAAATTTCCAGTACTTCCTCAGATATAGCAGTAACAAGATTTTACCCTCAAAATCCAAGACGGCTGCCTGTCAGCCATCTTGATTTCGGATCAGTCCAAAAAGGTATAATGCACAACTTGGAACCAAAGGGAACCTGCACATGAAATTTGAGAAAGATTCATCCAGTACTTTCCAAGAAATAGCAGTAACAAACTTTTACATTCAAAATCCAACATGGCCACCTGTCTGCCATCTTGAATTCGAATCAGTCCAAAAAAGGTACAATGCACAACTAGGGACCAAGGGGAAACTGCATATGAAATTTGAGAAAGATCCATCCAGTACTTTCCAAGAAATAGCAGTAACAAACTTTTACTTCCAAAATTCAAGATGGCTGCCTGTCGGCCATATCCAAAAAAGATACAATGCACAACTAGGGACCAAGGGGAAACTGCATATGAAATTTGAGAAAGATCCATCCAGTACTTTCCAAGAAATAGCAGTAACAAACTTTTACTTCCAAAATTCAAGATGGCTGCCTGTCGGCCATCTTGAATGCTTCAAAAAAGGTACAATGCACAACTAGGGACCAAGGGGAACCTGCATATGAAATTTGAGAAAGATCTATCCAGTACTTTTCCAGAAATAGCGGTAACAAGAATTGTTTACGGACGGACGGACGGACCACGGACCACGGACGCAGGGCGATTTGAATAACCCACCATCTATTAGATGGTGGGCTAAAAAAATCTGAGTGATGCTTTAAACACACAACGTTTGTCAGTGACTATAATAAGAATCATTAATTAACAATACTACAGCTAGAGTGTTTGTAACGGCAACATCTATTGTACTGACTACGCAAGTGAGTAGATTCATCAGACGTACAGGAAATGTCTACTTTTGAAAGCACTATGTGGCGCCTGATAAAATTCAGGGAAATGTAGCACTTTAGTGACGCCTGCTCTCAAGTATGCATTGTACTCCAAGGGCCAGCATTTATATAAAAACTTCATTATCTAAGCAACTGCTTTATATTTTCAATTTTTAAAGATATTTTAAAATATATATCTAACAATTGAGAAATGAAGGGGAGTAACTCTTACAAGCCTACAATGTAGATAATCTAAAATAAATTTAAAGTACCCTTAACTAATTTTCAAAAAAAAAAAAAAAAAAGAAATAAATGAAGTACACACCTGATGCCATACTGAGCTATTCTTGGGCCACTTTTCAACCTATTTATCAACTATAATGGTTTGAAACAATGTTGACAAATGGACTTGAGTGACAGAAAAAAATATTGTATTGGTGTTTAGTTGAAATATTTACACGTTAATTAATATTCACAATAAAATCTATATATAAACTATATTTATTTTCCAAAAAGTATGAAACAAGCTATCAGCTTACATTAATCACTCTTGCTGGCCTGGATGAAAGTGCGAGGGGTGAAGGTGTCTTACTCTAGGAGGAAACCAGAATACCCATCGAAAACCTATGTGGTCAAACAAGTGTCCCCATACTTATTCACATCCATCAGTCCAAAAAGGTATAATGCACAACTAGGTACTAAGGGGAAACTGCATATGAAATTTGAGAAAGATCCATCCAGTACTTTTCCAGAAATAGCAGTAACAAGAATTGTTTACGGACGGACGGACGCCTGGACGGACCACGGACCACGGACGCAGGACAATTTGAATAACCCACCATCTATTAGATGGTGGGCTAAAAAGGCAAAATTGGCCAAACATAAATTGCTCAATTTCTCTAGATCTTACATAAAAAGACATTGTTGGTTCATCAAGATATTTTATGCAAACTTGAAATCATATTCTTTATACAAGCAGTACATTATTGCCATTAATCTGGATGTATTGCTTGTTGATTAAGCAAGCCACAGGCCCAATATCAAGACCCTTGACCTTTTAGTTGTTGAGAAGTAGTTATTCAAACATTTAAACACATTGGATACCTGTGATCTTTAAAGTGGGTTAATGTCATTCATATTAACAAAATTGGTAGCCCTTCATCCTAGCATGCTACTGGCCGAATATCATCATCCTTGGACTTTTGGTTATTGAAAAGAAGTAATTTAAATATATTAACATATTTGATCCCTGTGAGCTTCATTCCTATTCACAAGGGATTGAATCAACTTTCTGAATTTAAGAAATGATTCTCCACTCCCTCTGATGCTCTAGTCTAAATTTGATTGAAATGCATTCAAGCATTAAGAAAGAGTAACATTTGGAAGAAAAATCTTGTATAACTTCCCCTTTTGGAGCTCTGCCCCCATATCCCTACAGGTTGAATCAAATTTCTGAATTTAAGAAATGATTCTCCACTGTCAATGATGTTTCAGACCAAATTTGGTTGAAATCTATTTAAGCATTAAAAAGAATTAGCGTCTTGTAGCAAAATATTGTCTTAATTCCCCTTTTGGGCCATCCCCCACATCCCATCCCCCCCCCCCAACCCCCATCCAAGTCCTTCGGTGCCAAATCAGATTTCTAAATTTAAGAAATAATTGCCTACCCTAACTGATGAATCGAGCCAAAGTCTGTTGAAATCCACCCAGGCAGAAAGGAGGAGTAGGGTTTTATATATAATTTCAGCACCTCCCCCTTTAGGACCCTGTGTCGAATAAAAAATCTGAAGAATTTAAGAAATGATAACCCTCTCCCAATGATGCATCAAACTAATTTTGGTAGAAATCCATCCAGGTATGAAAGAGGAGTTGGGTTCTAAAGAAAAAGTTACACACAATGCATGACAATGGACGAAACATAATGGCTATAGGTCCATCTTGACACCTTCGGGTCAGATGACTTAAAGCAAATTTTAATTTAGGAAAGTTTACAAATGGTGGAAAAGGATGACTTTGTCATCTTGGCCCTTCATCAACTCTCCTCTACATCAATTCCCCGTGTATGTATGATAAATCTCCTGCTGGATAATTTTCTGATGGTCATCATCAATGCATATCCACCCTCTATATATATAACTCTCCCCTTACATTTTACAGTACACACTTCTGGTATAAGTTTGAAAATTATTCTCAGCAATTTGCCAGAAAATACGTATTCTTCTGTGTTTCATTTTCATTGATTCCCCTCTCAAGACTGAGTTAAATGTATAGCATTAACATTTTTTGTTCAATTTTCATGTATAATGAATTTAATATTTTTGGAATAGTCTTGTTGTGTTTACAACTTTCTTTGATTACAATGGAAATAAACATCTGTTTACAAAATCCTCACTCCTCATTGATGGGTTTATGAGTCTTGCACAATTTAAAGTAGAAACGATGCATTTTCAAAGTAACCTAAGTTAGTTTCTATAGACAGTTGGATGTATTCCCAGTGGCATTGGCTTTGACAGAGTTTGATTAAAAAAAAAACACCAAGAGGCCCATGGACCTTTACAATAATCAGACTACAAAGACTTTTATATGATAGAGACCCAATCGACTTGAATAACTCACCTGTTCTGCGGTGTACAAAAAAGGCCTTGTCAGTTCATACAGTTAATTTCTGCAAACTTAATTTCTGCAAACTTGAATATAGAACAGATTTAATGGCCTTGACCTTGATCTGTAAACCACAACACAATAGTGGATGTTTTGTCCAGATGATTTCTGTTCATGGTTTTCAATTTTTCATATTGCATGAGATCATACACAACTCATTAATGGAAGTCGTATTTCGAAATGACTTTCTGTAGCGATACCAAGATTTTCAATATGGTTGCTATGGTGACCATATTTGAATGTAACATGGTTCTGAATACTGACTGGAGGAGGACCTGTCTTTGTGTTATCCATTTAGGAGGAGTAATTATAATTCATTATTGTTCACAGATAGTTGTACAGACAGACTGACTTTCAGACAGACAAACAGTAAACTTAATATTGCTTCATTTTCAAAATCTCACAGAAGAGAAATAATATCACAATGCAATGAATTTACAATCAATCAAGTTTAATTTGTATCCAAAATTCTGATCTTCTTTTCCAGTGTTTGTGTAGGGAACATAACTTCCCTGGTAATTGAATCCAGAGTGTTCAGTGCAACGGTGATCTGCATTTTAACACTGTCTTCTTTTTCTGTCACCATGCATTGCCTTAGTGTCCTGTACAAATCACGAACAGCTGACTCCAGAACCTACAACAAATTGTTAACATACAGGAAGTGACTGATTCCACCACATCTGGTGCAGAATTTATGTGGTATCTAGGAATAGTTCAGCTTTCACCTTGAAATATTTGATAAGGCATGTTTCTTCATTAGTTTATTAAAATATTTTTATCTTCAATAATAACCCATTTTTCTGCTGATAAGACCAAATATAATTCAAACCTGATGTATGTACCTTAAGTAAATCTTTTCCCAGGCCTTCTAGTTGTAGGGATACCATCATGGCAGCAGCCTGTCTCACCTCTGTGCTGGGGTCAGACTTCAGCAATACACAAGCACAGTTCAAAATCTGAAAATATGACCACTGATTAGTAAAACTTTAATTCACAACATGTCCCCTTTAAATTATCAAAGAAATAGTCAGAAGTAAATATCTATCTTCAATACAATAACAAACGTCTATCCTGGTCTTAGAGTGGTTGGGTAGTCCTACTGTTCACCTGTCATATAAGTGACTGAGGATTGATTAGCGGACTACTTAAAGACGTGAAAAGATACCGAATCACCAAATTGATCAAATACGTTTTCCCAAGGTGCTCTGGTTTCCTGCTATGTGCACTTCAATACATATCTATCAAACAGTGAAGGTAACTTACCAAATGAATATAGTTTCCAACAGAGAAGCGTAATACTTTACAAAGTTCACCCAGATTTGAGAGACTGCTGGCACGAATAAGGGGATCAACATCCTTGCATCCTTGCAGGAATGTTGTCAGTAGTTTGTCCCGGTAATGGGGGGCCATGTCACCTTCAGCAAGAATGGTAAAAAAAATGTTAAAACACATGCAATGTTATACAAAATGTGCAATCTAAACCATACCTCTACAACATACAATGATACAATGTAAATTTTGATTTTTTTAAGTGCTTGACAACAGATTAGCTTCTTGGTTGTTTCCTAGTAATGGTTATACCTGCTACAGTAAAGGTTATATGTAAACAGAAATATTATAGCACCCTGGAAAGTAAGAATATCAAAGTTGTCATTTTTCCCCTTGTCTAGAAAAAATATCCCTTTGTGTATCTTTCAGCTTAAAGTAACCTAATTTCCTTGACGTCTGAACAAGGCACTCTCCAACTTTAATCCTGTCATTAGCTTGTCTTGTTCTCTCCCCTTGCAGGGACTGTGCACCGTTAGTTCCTGCCAGGAATTCTTCAGTCAGGACTGGGATCACTACATCTGGGAACTTGTCTACCAATGACACTAATCCATTCACCGAAGACAAATATAGGTAAGAGTCTGGGTGATGCAGATTTTCCTTAAAAACATTCAACAGAATCTGCATTTTCTCTACTGCTTCTGGATCTTTCTTCTGTATCAGTTTGTTCATTGTAATTAATGCATGTCCCCTGACAGGAATGAGTGGATCATGGAGTTCCTCAAATGCTTGACATAATGCTGACATCTCTTCCATTGATTCTTTCCCTGTACCAGTGCTTAATTTTGAAGCAGTATGCTTTTGACTTTTCCTTTCAGCATCTATTTTTTTTTCACTAGAAACTTGCTCCAGAGTTGGTAGACTCAGAGGTGGCTTGGGAAGGTATTCTTCAGAAGTTTCACTTATAACTTCCACCAAAGGTTTCTTGTCTGGTTTAAATTCTTCAGTACTTTGAGATTCCTGCTGAATGAGAAAGATATGTTTTAATCAGTGCATTGAAATAATACTTTTCTTCGTGACAATTAAATGATATATAAAGTGCATTAAAGAGCATTTTAAGGAAGCTGACATTGGATTTTAAGGTATTATGATAATAAATTGCATGCTTTTGCTGCCAAACAACTATCATTTGATCCAGTGTGATTGAGTCATTAGCCTGATATTAACAGAGTTCCGTCTTTATACACAGACTGTAACTAGTGTTTTTTCCCTATGAACACTCTGGTGGATAAATATCAGCAGTGACTGAACAAATTAAGCAAATCAAGCCTTAGAAAATAAAACAGAGGTGAGATGTTGTCAAATTGTCTTTCATTTATCTATCTTTCTCTTGATATATTTCCAAAACTACAAAAGACAAAAGATGTACATACTTTGCTTGAAAATTTCTGCTGCTTCTCTCCCTTTGCACTACTCTTCAGTAGCTCAGACCAGATCACACCATGTGTTGCGATGGCAACTCTGAGATCAGAGGCCATTTCCTGTATGGTGTTGTCAGGATGGTTTGAGCTGATATCTTCTAAAAGTGGCATTAATTTCTTCATGTATTCTCTGTCATCCTCAGTGATCTGTAGTCAAACATACATGTTATTTAGAGATACTTTAAACATCTTTACAAAAAGTTTTCAATTACCATAATTTTAACTGCTACATCTACAACTTCAGTGGCCATCATCCTTTTTATCATCTCCAATTAAGAATCATCTGTCTAGAAATATGTATAAATGGATTTCTGTGGCTGCAACCTTTCCAGTGAGAATGAAATTAGTACATTCTATGTAAGAGATGTGCCGGGAGACAGGACTGATCTTTGTGACCATGTCATCAACTAGTGACTTTAAAATAGTTTCCATGCTGCCAATTTTAAAATTTAAAACACTTTCTTCTTTGTTGGATTCAGTCCAATAACCTTGATTTATTTTTGCCACTGTTTGTAACCAGAGTTGTTTGGTACTGCAGCAGAATATATACATCTGTCATTCCCAAATATGATTCAATCTTTTCAACTTTTGTGGGAGAGATTATCAATGTTCAAAAATGTGAGCCTTAGAGAATAACATTACACAATTCATTTTGACAAACTCACACCTTAAAATAAGCTGTCTGCTCTTTCTGGTAGATAAAATGAGCTTTAGAAATTATGATTTATTTCAAATTAACAGGTTTAAATCTCAGATGTGAACAGGGATGACTGTAATTTGTCTGACCTAATGGGTTTCTGTAGGTATTATAGTTTCAAAAATGATGAATTGGAATTGATAAAATAAGCTGATAAAACAAGATTCATAATTGCAGCAAAATACACAATGCTTAATTACTCAGAGTTGTCTGTTACTGTATATACATATATGTAACAAAAGCACTGTATATAATAATGTGTGCCCACCTTTATAGTACCAGTAAGTACAGCAGTGAGCATGCCCATCGCCATAGTGAGCGTCTCACTCTCAAATGCCCCTAGAATGTCATCACAAGTGTTCTTGCATACTTGTACACCTCTCTCAAGAGTCACCTGTAATTCAAAGCAATATTTTATGTGGTACCAAAATGTACCTGTAATTAAATAATTTCACATCTGACTTTCAACTCTGCTTCATTCAAAACAGAACATTTACAATGTTTTACTATAGAGATGGCTGCCAGCATACTGGGTGCAATCCAATCAAACACCTGCATCCTTAACTACTCTAATGCTTAATCTCTGGATCTTATTTACTTTTTTTAATAAACAAGAGTATTTCGAGTTAAATGTAACTTTAAACATATCTGCTAAGCCCTTTTAATACCTGTACAAACTTGAGGGTCTGCTGGGTGTTTTTAAGACATGATGGTCCTATTTCTTCACAGATGGCTGCCAGCAGATTCAGAACAGACACTTTGCGTTGGAAACTATCTGCTATCTGTTTCTCTCTGATTTCGGCTTCCATGAGGTCTTGTCTATCCTGTTTTGTGTTCAGTGTTAAACTAATGTCTCCATGGATCTCTTGATTGATAATATCAGTCAACTCCTGAAAAAAAATATCGAAATCTGTAATAAATACATTTTTAAATTTTCAAACTATATATATCTTATTAATTTGAATTATATTGTATCTGATCAGTTAAGAGTATACATAAAAATTACACCGTTTTTAATAGTTTTTAAGGTACCACTTTTAATGAATAATGGAGCATATCAATGTAACACCCAAAACTACACCATGTTATTGTCTTTGTAAATGCAGTTGTTAGCAACAAAGGTAAAATTACTGTCTTAATAATACAACTATAACCCAATGCCTGATAAATACATCTTAAGCCATAAAAGATCAGGGATCGCCAATCTATTACCAGCTATCTATATCATTATAGATCCCATGTGACTGCCAGTTCCATCATAACTATAAATTATGTTCCAAGTCAGTCCTACCATTAACAGTGCCAGAAAGAAATCACCAGTCAACCCATTCTTCTCTAACTCTTTCAGGATTGCTACAGCAGCGGCAGTCATCATTTCAGTAGTCACTGCTCCCTCATCACCATGGTTACTGTACACAAATAAAACTAAATCATCTGGTGAAGGAATTGAAAGTTAAATGTCTGGTAAATATAACACCCATGATTCTGTACCGTTGTTGGTGGCATGTTTTCATATACTGCCATTCAATTATTTGAATGGTTGTACATTCAATAATAATTTGATAGAAATAATGTTCTTATTTTGTTCTCCAACTAATTTGAACAAATATTTTGATGTCACAAAATGAATCTATTTCTATTAGAAGTTTAAAACAACCTGGGATAGAAAAGGTAAATTATTTGCGAATCAAAAATCAGAAGTTATCTATTTAGAATACATGTTAGTTCTAGGGAATAAGCAGTTTAACTGAAACAGCATGCTCGCTACAATGTGACCTTGAATGACCCATACTTGTGGATATGGGTCACAAATAATTGCCGTGAATCCTTATGTCACGAACTGATAAATCCACATACCTGTCCATACTGTTGATAAAGACAGTGACTCCTCCACTGTCTCCAGCAGAAAATCGTACATCAGGATGTGTCTTAGTCAGGGAGAACTCATTGTCAGTCTTTCTACTTTCCTGCTGTAACATAATTCTAACATTTATCTCCTCTTCACAAATATACAGTGTTGACTTGGTCTAAAAGATTTTAAGGTAATAAGTATGATAGTTGTATTAGACTCCAAACTAAATCCTCAACCAAGAAGTGACGAAGCCTTTCTTAAGGATACAACAATTTAAATTTGAGTTAAATCCTTTAAAAGAGGTACTGGAAGGTTTTAAAAAGAAGTTATTGACAGAATACAGATGGAAACTGTCTGGGTTTAAGCTTACTGGTAAAAAAGTCAAAAATTGAAAAAGAACATTAAAACGATCACTTGCCAGTTGTTCTGTCTGAAGGATCCACTGGTGCAAACAGGCTATTGCCTCCTCCTTATCTAACGCCTTCAGTAGGGAAACTAAGATTTCCTCACAGATACGGCTAAAACAGAAAATGTCAACTTGTCAACCAACTAGGACCAATGTTTGTACAGATATATGATGTAAGAAATCAACCCACTAGGACCAATGTTTGTACAGATATATGATGTAAGAAATCAACCCACTAGGACCAATGTTTGTACAGATATATGATGTAAGAAATCAACCCACTAGGACCAATGTTTGTACAGATATACGATGTAAGAAATCAACCCACTAGGACCAATGTTTGTACAGATATATGATGTAAGAAATCAACCCACTATGACTAATGTTTGTACAGATATTATAAACTAATAATGTATGTAATTTTGGAAAATCACAAATATCCAAGGGTAAGTTTCAAAGATGTCAGGCAGTCGAAGTTATGCTGCCCTTCCTTCCAAATACATCCTTATAAGAGTATTTCTCACTGACCCCACCCATACGTAAGTGTGACATGTTTCTGTCACATTACACAACCTTAACAGTAGATTTATAATGTCTGCATATACAAAACAACAAAATTTTCCAATTTATTATGACTTCATACAACATTTATATACACAAGTACAGCCGTCTTTCTTGTTCACATTGGTGTATTTCCTCGTGCCAATATCCAATCATCAATTTATCCTACAGTTAGCCTCAGAGGTCAGCAAATTCCTCCAAGTCAAGGGTTGGCTGACAATGAACAGCACTGGTTTATCATTGAACTGATTAACAACATACACGGGCAAGCTTTTAACCAGCCATTGGCTTATTGCCAAAAACACTAAGTGTACAACAGAGGCTTACTGACAATTACACTAAGTTTACAGACATGGGTTATTGACAGATATACTAAGTGCACAGATATGGACTTATTGAAAAATACGGTCAGTGTATAGACATTAGCTTATTGACAAATACATTAAGTGTACAACATAGGTTTATTGACAACTACACTAAGTGTACAGACAGGGGTTTATTGACAAATACACTAAGTGTACAGATATGGACTTATTGACAATATAATAGCACATGTGCATCATTATTACTTCATTTACATTTTACCTATTTTTCAAACTACCTTCTGCCATTCTTTAGCCTACTTGATACTTTATTGGAACTGTATTGATAGATATTCACATCTCACCTTAAATGGGACACACCTTTCTTGGTGTAGCATAGCAGGAAAAAAATGGTGTGGCTCACAGGTACCAGGCAAGTCATCAGAGGGGTGCTTGGTTCACATCCAGACACAAATACCTGTAATGATATGAAATTATATAGTACACTTGTGATCGGCGAGTACTTGGTATATACTCATACACAAATACCTGTAATAGTAATGTAACATACAAGGTATAAGAGGGGTGCTTGGTTCACATCCAGACACAAAAACCTGTAATGATATAAAATTATATGGTACACTTGTGATCCACGAGTACTTGGTATACACCCACAAATACCTGTAATAGTAATGTAACATACAGGGTATCAGAGGGGTGCTTGGTTTATATATAACAAAATGAAGCACACAATTCATCAAAGGGGTGTTGGTTAACATCCAGACACAAATACCTGTGATAGATATTAATGTCACAATACACATCCAGACACTAATATTTGTGATTTGTGTCTGATTGTGTACAAAGCACTTCCATGGAGAACTATTTGTTATATTACTGTTTATCATTACCAATATAAATTGCTGTTACACACAGGTATCAGTGGGTTGCTGGGTTCACATCAGGCCATCAACACCAACAATGTTATAATGTTATGTTACACACTGGGATCAGGGGAGTTGCAGGGTTTACACAGAGCAGCAAATACCTGTGATATGGTTTTCAAGAGGACTTGTTACCAGATCTGGAGAGAGAAATTTGTCTCCTTTAAAATTTGACATTTCTGGGACAAACCTAATAATTTCCAGGTTACACTAAAATACCTTATATGTATTGCCCAGACAATGTTGGGCACAATTTCACAATGTTGTACAATGTATTTCATCAATATTCATTTACAATGTTAAGAACATTTTGAAAATATTAGGACTTAATGTTATTACAAGTCTATATATCTACCTTATATAAATCCTCCAGGCATGTGGTTAGCTCTTTTTCCTGAACCAAGCGCTGCTTTTCTGGTGTGATGGCTGGAGAATATACAGGAAGGCAATAAAGAAGCTATTTACAGTAAAGACTTACCATATAAAAATGTCATGTATCTTTACAATTACATCTATATCTTATCATGTATCAACTTTCTTTCACAGCTAGTATCCAACTTATACAATTTCTACAACACCAGCTAGTGGCAATTTACCTTTCACAAAACACCATGTTCTACAATATCATACAGATATATCAGTCGTTAGTTTCAAATGTATTTTGCCTTCAATCCCCAGTTTCAACTTTCATGACTTTGTTTGGATCGCAAAATTTACAACAGAAAATTAATTACAAAAGAAAATTGGTTAACAGTACTTTTAACTGCATTGTCTATCTGAAAGTAAATCTCGGTAACTTGTACTGTTTGTCCCCATATATGTGTGAACACATTACATACCAGAACTCCAGTTACAAATACATAATTTAATGAATGAAGACTAGTTTTTGTTGTAACAGACATAACTATTTGTAGGAATGTTAATATGCCCTGTAATTAATATCATATCATCGTAACATTATCTAGTAGACACAGGATGAAAATGACCTCAATTAAACTTGAACAGTAATACTTTCATTGAAATTAAAAAAAAATTGAGAATCACCAATCTATTTACTTACTAAACATTAGTGTCTGCTTATGAGGGGACTTTCTCTACCAAGGAAATCCAACTACAACCCGTTCACATGTTTAACTTTCTTCCATTAATTTTAACCTGTATTTCTGTCTCTTAAATTTCCACATTAGTTCTGTTCATACTTCATCCACACGTGTTCATGTTAAATCTGTTCAATACCACTAACTTATAAATGTAACACACCTTTCAGCTCGGAGCACCTCTCCAATGGTTCCATCAGGGGAGATAACAAATACTTCCTGGTAAGGTCCGGCTGCTGGGCCATCATCCTTGCTATAGTAGTACAGGCTACCCTGAGGAACTCCTGACATACCTGACTGTCAGGATGATGTAGCAGCAGCAAAATCTGTTAGAGTAAAATACTGCAACAATCATTAAAATCCTCTGAGATTATTTTACATTGCTTCACATCATGGTTGGACCTTGATGGCTATGTAAGTTAAGTAACAAACTCTAAACAACCAGGTTCCATTCCCGATTGAATGTGTAAAGGTTAGGGATCACTTGCCTGACCCTTTGGGTTTTACCTTGATCCTCCATTTCTTCACCCCACGCAGTGAAGATTGATTAATATAAACTGATATCGTCGTAAAATAAATAAAGTTGATACCTTTTTTGAAACAATTTAATTCAATGTCTTAGATTTAGTACAGAAACTTTATCTTCAATGTTTCTTATATTCTGTGTCTGAAGTAGAGCTGGAAGGAGTTAAATGAACACTGCAAAATTCTGTCTTTCTATGAGCAGTTCATACACATAAATTTACTTGCAAGCTGTATCACTCATTTCTAGAAAAAATCATTACCTGCGGTGAAACAAGCGCGTAGTAGTCCTCCACTGAGGCAGAGGACATTGGACAACAGGCAATCACCCTGGCAACCGCATCACATTTCTTCCAATCAGAAGCTGTTGACTTTCCCTTCTCTGAAAGAATTTATACACAGAAATAAAACATTTTCTCACATCCTATTATTTCCTGAAGCAATGTCATCACTTGGGAGATTTTTATCAAAACTGATATCAATAATTATCATGAATGAGTCTGTGTTTCAGGGGCCCAAAGTCAATGCTATTTCACTGCCATGTAACATGATCATTCCTTGACATTGAGTCAGGGGTCCCAGGGTATTATTTCAGGATAAAGACTGTATGATAACTTATACAGACTGTATAATAATTCATATTACCCCTTCCAGGACCCTCTAGCATGCCCTGTAGGACATGGATGACTCCCTTGGGTTTCATGAGAATGTTGGTAAGCAGACGTCCACACACCTTTCTAAGCCAGACTGGGGAAGCCCACTTTTTCTTTGAAGTGCCAACCTAAAATAAGTGTTGAATCTATTTACCATATTGGATAAACACACTTTTTTGTATTTGGATGTGAGTTTGTTATGTTTACGGAAGCTGGACATTTGGAATGAATTTGCAGTAAAGAATGGACATATTCTATATAACTTTTAATCAATACTTTACCAACTCCTACATTGTATATACAATACGCAGATTTTGACAGGCACCAGATATCTATCTCTCAAAATGTCTTATATCTGGTGTTTTGGGTCAGAGGGAATTCAGGTCAACAGAACAGGTGATGTTTGAGAAATACATGAAGATTTTTTCAGATATATATACGAGTGTATGTCTGCAGCTGTTTGACAAAGCCATGTCCAAGTTCTGTCTTTAAACATTTTTTCCCCCCTTTTTCTCGTTCAAAATGGTATCGATCCAGGCGGGAAAGTAAGTATAAGGAACATGAAATCTTCAAATCATGCTACTGACCTGTTTGGGTGGGGCAGGAGCTCCACTTTGTAGTAAGAGAAGTTCACGGACAAGCATTTGTGGGTGAGCCTTTTCCAATAACAGTTGTAACCATGTTTCACACAAATGTAGTTCCCTGTGTCCAAGTAACCCTGTCTTGTTAATGGGTTCCTTTCTATGTAATTCTTTGTATTCCTTGTCACTGGATCCCTCCTTAGGACAATTCCCCTCATTAGGTTCCTCACCCTCAGATGATTCTTTGTCAACTACAATAAGATCCTCTTTGTCTGCAGAATTTGACTGCTTCCCTATTACCATGTCAACAACAGAGGCAGGTGTCCATTGGGAGGGTGCAATGCTAGTAGCCAAACTTGAACTATCTACTTTGGATTCTGGTGTTGTGATTCCTACTGATTTTTCATCTTTGACAGTTCCAGATACTTCTTCATAGTTGGGAAAGCCATGCAGCAACATTAAAAGAGAAGCCAGTAAGTCATTTAGATGTCTGGAGAGGAGGAGACCAGCAATGGAAGGAATATCTAACAATGTCATAAACACTCTTATACAAGAAAACAAACATACATTTCTGCTTTCCTTAGATGTTTGCTCTGGTTTAGAAGATTCAAGTAAAAGTTTGGCAAATTCTGACCTTCTCTCCATAGGAATACCAACACCAAAGTCAAGCTTTGGACTGATCCCCAGAATTACCACAAACTGAATTGTGGTCAGCACCATTTTGTGATGACCAATGCTCAGGTTATCAGGTGACAATGGTGGTGCTTGTCCTGGTCTCAACTCTGGCAAAGGATTCTCTTTGATCTTTTTGGTGAACTCTTCCATTGCTATCGAAATTGATTTCTGTAGCATTGTCAAAGTTTCCAAGCATGCGCATACAAAATGCCACCTACAAGTGTCAATTCCAGTTTCCATGGGAACTGAGCCATCCAACATAATTCGCAAATTTTGATACTTATCTGTCTTGAGTAGTTCTCTGTACAAAGTCAAATTAGTTTTCAACAACAAGTCAAATCCGTTTTCTTCTGTATTATCTGAAACAAAAATTACACTAAGTTTAACCTAATCAAAATCATGTTGAGATATTTGATAGTTTTGGTATCCAAATACATTTCCAGTATATTTTGAATGATTTCTTTTCAACACTTCCCAAATCTTTCATGACACAGAAATCAATTAACAAAAAATTGAAAATGTTCAAAACAAAATACATGTAATTGGATTCATGATGTATATTAGCTTTTTACATTTTGAGAAAAATATTGGACTGTTGATTTCATAATCAGGAATGGAGATTTTTGTAAATAAGAATCTTACTGCTTGCTGTAGCCATTTTATCACTTTTTGTTTTATCAGGGGATGTTAGTGCCTCCAACAGTTTCAGCACCAGACGTATCTGTTCTTCATTGTTATTCATTTTGCTGACACTACAAAAAATAATAAATATGTTAAATCTTGAATATTGACTACAGAGTTTGAATTAATTCCACTATTTACTTCCAAAGTTTGTTTAGTCATACAAGAGCCTTCTCTCTCTGAACACCAAACGTTAGATATTCTGTTAGACAAATGTCTGGTGTGGACACCCAGTTACACAGGAAGACATCTATCTATCAAAATTTCCAACTTCAGGGTGTATACAAAGGAGCCAAAGGAATTTGGCAACCAACCATATAAATAATCTGTTTAAAGTCAGTATTTATATCTCAATTAATAATAAGAATTCCAAACAACTGTGATTAATTTTGATAAAAAAGTTTCCACTGACATTCGTAGATAAACCAGAATACTGTAATAAGCACAGACGTTTGAAATTCTGACCCTAGATAAAAGCATATGAAAAATAAGAGTATCACTATTTTTATTGGCACTTAAAGAAGACTTAACTGAATTGCTGGGTGTGCATTCACACTGCTAGTACTGATGAACGGCGTAAAATATATTTCATTTATATCTTATATTTTGCTTAATTTGATTATGCTCTTATTTCCACCCCTTACCACATGCAACTTCCTGTTGTCAAATAGTGGAACTCTTTAGTGTCAAAAGGTATAAAAGGGAATTAGCAATTCTGGCGCGAGCATGCTGCATTTTGATCGGTCATACTGATTTTCATGCACTTTATTGAATTTTACGTAAACGCAGACCATCCTGGCAGGTTATTTATGTATGATAGTAAGGTTTGCAAATTCTTTAAGGCGTAGTCAACAAACTTTGATCCAGTTTTCTCCATATCGAAACATGAGTAAATACAAAGTGCGTTTTTGCAACTTGGTTTGCCCCAACAATACCCATGATCCAATCCCATTGCCAGATGGCCAGACTGTGCAAATCGGGCGTAGTCCGTTAACCCGTATTATGGACCCTAGATGTTCCAGAAACCAGTGTAAGTCTACATATCATTTCAAGCAGAGTTCAGAACACGGGACATTGACTGGAGCGCTATTTTGCTAAAGACATGTGAAAGAGGATTGCACGGTCAGAAACTTCAGATCTGCGCCTTTATAGCAGAGGGCAATAATGATAATAATACAGAACCCAGCGCTCCATAACAGAATGTAATCATATGTACTTTTTCAGATCATGTGACATAGACAGGGTGAAAATTATGAGTTAAGATTGTTGTATATATTTGCAGAGAATATACTGTGTTAAATATACCCGTGCGTCATCGAAAGTGGTATTTTTCAATACGCAATATAATTCGGTTTCCATGATTTTATTTGGATGGGAGACTGGGTGCATCTATATGGTTTTCAGTGATTCAAAGTTTGGGTTCTTCATGGTTTCCATAAAAATCCTCTGGAACAGTTCACTGTGATGGTTATTATTTTCTTTGCAGGTAGTATTTTGTTGTCCCAATTTTACAAATTCTGTTTATTGTTTGTTTGCTACCATGTAATTAATGGTAAAGATGATAACACCAGTGTAACATGAGACGTCTACCTCAAAATAGAGGCACATTTTCTTAGGAGATGTGATGCATTCTTTTTTAAAGGAAAAGGGATGTATTATTTCCCGCGAAAGTGATAAGGTTTTATCTCTCAGCAGTCAGATGATGCCTTTTTATCAATTGCACTCAATATCATGTTTAATAATAGAGCTCAGTTACGAGTATTTGTCCATGAAACCTATTCAATAGTTGTTGATCAAATATGAATATTGATGAGTACACTTTGGTAATTAATTAACACAGTTAATTAGGATTGGTTCTTAAATATTGGTTCACAGTGGAAATAACAGCAGACTGGAAGACAGAGGTCGTCACTGTAAAGCAGACCGGTAACAACTCCTCAGCATTAGATGGTATAGAACTGGAGAAGGGGAGACAATGCAAATTGGAAGATGGAGCTACAATTTATGTTTTAGCTGGTAATTGATAGAAAGACTTAAAATGGAATGGAAGTTTTATCACATTTCATCACTCAGATTTTTTTCTGATTCAGAAATATCTTGCACTCAAGTGTGGCCATATGTGATGAACTTCAAGAAAGCTATATATGTCAATTTTCAGTTTTAAGGTTATACATGTACCAAGAGAAAGGCATTATAAGCTGAACATGATAGTACTTACTTGAAAATGGCCCCAAAAATATCCCAAACCGGCATGAATTGTGTTTATTTAGCCATATGAAATTTCTCTGAGCTATTGGTACATGATAAAACCATTATGGAAATGTGATTTATTTTGCAGGACAGTATCCACAGAATGTAGAATTTGGGAAAGAAAAGATACAACATTCAAAAGAAAAGTTAGAAAAATTCAACAATAAATCACAAACAAAAAAGAGACCTGCCCCTGATAGTGAACATCAGGTAAATGAAAGGAAAAAAGCAAGACTGTCAAATTCTTCTCATGTGAGAAAGGAATCTACTAGTGAAGAGGATGAACATGTGAATTCTATTCAAGAAAAATTAAATAGGATGAAACAGTCTCCAAAAAAACATCAGGATAAAAAGACATCAGATTCAACATCAAATTTAGATGTGACTCCTTCAACGTCTAAGTCTTCATCCCCAGGAAGTTCTAAATGTGATGATAAAACTCTGAAAAAAGGAGCTGACTGCTTAGGTCCACCAAGGGAGGAGGCAAAGTGGGAACACCATGACAAGCTATATGTTTATACTGGAAAGGGTGTCAGGTCTAGTTCAAAGGTAGGAAGACTGATGATACAGGACTGGAGAGTTTTAAATGTTATCATGTACCAACTCACAGATGTCCTCTTTGAAAATTGAAATTATTAGGTAAATGAAATCAACATGTTTAAAATGCTACTATCTCACCTTTGGTAATTGCTGTTTCACATTTTCTAGTATCAAACAATGAAATACTTCAAACATTTGTAGAGTTTTGTGTTGACAATGATTTGTGATGCTAATTGATTGCAGGTTTTGTGTTGACAATGAGTTGTGTTGTTGATAGATTGCAGGATTTGACATTGATGGTACCATCATCACAACAAAATCTGGACGAGTCTTTCCTAAGGACAATGGAGATTGGAAGTAGGTTTAAACATACTGTGATGAATCTTGAGTAAATAGGAAACATTGTGTGATATAAAGTAAGGTCAGCCTTTTCTATAGTTATGTTTAAACCTCTTGGGAAATAGTCACACAAATGCAAGTCGATGCATAATTGATGTGTGAAGAGAATAGTAATTGCATATCTGATGAATTCATAACGCTCTACTTATTTTTAAGGCTTTGATAAAGAGATTTATACACAAACATGCACATGCAATTTTTTTGTGGTATATATTGTTACTTGAGTTGCCACCTATTGAACTTCCACTGAACCAGTAGAGGAGAAGATTTCAGGCTTTGATTCATACCAGGGACATATTATGTTTCCCAAGAATCTTAGGATCACAAATTGTCCTTTACTGTAATGTTTGTATCATTGGGTAAGACACTATACCACAATATTGCTATCAATATCATGCAGTAGACCTCTTGTCCTGGCCGTTTAAAACAGTATACTCTACAAACAAGAAATACTGTACTTATAGAAAGGAAAGTGTTGTCAGCAGATTGCGTGAAATGTTGATCGTACTAGGTATGTTTAGACAATGTATGGTGTTTACTGTTCATTCCCTCTGCTATCTTAATATTTCTGCATTTATTTGATATTTCTTGTGGTTTTTTCAGGATTCTTTATCCAGAAATTCCTGGCAAGTTGAAGAAACTCCATGAACAGGGATACAAAATTGTCTTCTTTACTAATCAGGTGGGACTTAATGCCACTTTATCTATTAAGTATTAACACTTTTTATGGTAATATATGAGTAAAAAAATTACCTGCCTAAAGGTACTTTTTTAAAATACATTAGTATATATATGGGTATGTCTTTTTGAAAAAAAAACTTTCAGAAAAAAAATTTCAAAACTTTGAAAGATCTGTTAATGTACACTCTTAATAAACACAGAAATGTTTTTAAGAAAAATTAAGGAAATATGGCATTGTGGAGATGAACTTAGAAAAAGAATTTTAAAATATGATTTGTTTATTATACCAACTGAAGATTTTCAAACAAACATGAATTTCTTTGCAAAGAAAGGTGTTGAGAAAGGGAAAACATTGATTGAGGATCTACAACAGAAGTTTACCTCATTGCTAAAACTGATGGGAGTCAGTGCTCAGGTAATATGAGTACTTAATGATTATGTAGCTAAGTCATTGTGAAAATATATATACATTTACTATCATTAGCTTGAGTGCCCCAATGATGTAGAAAGTATAAATACTTCATCATTAGCATAATTTGGTAATGATTATGTAGCTAAGTCATTATGAATATATATCTACATTTACTATCATTAGCTTGAGTGCTCCAATGATGTAGAAAGTACAAATATTTCACCATAAGCATAATTTGGTAAGAACACATAAACTATACATTTCTAAATATAATTACTAGTTAGTACTGTGACTTTTTTTTTAAAATGTACATTTTATATTCATTTGCTGTGCTTCATATGCCTCATGTTGAAAGATTTAACTTCATTGTTTTGTGTGAAAAAGGAAATCAAATGAACTGTTTAAATGCTTCAGTAGACCTGAGGTAGTACTCCAAGTAAGAGGCCTCTTCTGTTGGTATTACAGAAGTACATTTTCTTGTTGATCAATATTGACAATTTTAATGTGATTTGTTTCAGATCCTGATATCCACTGGAGACGGCATGTTCAGAAAACCATGTCTGGGCATGCTCAAGTTCCTTCGGGACAGGGTGAGTTCATTTAGTTGTAGTTATTGATGGTCATTTGGAGAGCCGATGGCCTCATTTCTGACACTTTGATGTTTACTGTGGAAAAAACCAGAACCTGTTGCAGTTGGTTCCCATTATTTCTTATTATCTTTACTGAAAGTTAAGGAGTGAGTATTAATCCAAAATGACAAGATAATGACAGAACTGTTATCGATATGAACAGACTTATCACCAGACATGTATAAATCTATTGCCATATAAATAAGGTTAATACACTGTGATAGGATTTTAACATGATGATTAGTAGTGAGTGCAGGAATCACTTTATGGTATTGTGTGTTGAAACGTAAATTGTCAAATTTGTATTCAAAGAAATGTTAAATTATATTGCAGTTGGCCTAAGGGTCCTCTAAGGAGTGTCCATTTAACACCTTTTAATTGTCTTCTGTCACTCGTTTACTTACCACCATGGACCGTTTTTAAGTTGTTGTCACTCTTTCGTGACAAGTACATAATGAATTAACTATCCTCCAATTTCGCATGGAGTTTGTTCTTGATACTTAGCTATGCATGGTCTATTTTAAGATTGACTGTGAAAAACTAAATGGCCAACAGACTGCCATCCTGCATAATGACAGTAACACTTTAATATTTCTTCAGAGCTAATGCTTAGATCTATTCATTTCCCAATGGGCGAATATCGTATCAAAATGCTGCTATTTGGGCTAAACATAATGCAGTTACGGTTTCAGTGTATTGTCATAGCCTTTGGAACTAACTGTTACTACTAATCCTAGCGTTCTGATTAATAGAAATATTCCAAAGGATAAATATAAGTGTGAATACTTCAATCAACACATTCTATAGATACGATGTTGTGATAGATAATATTACTGAGTTTGTGAATTTTACAGGGAAATGAGGACATTAAAGTGAGCATCCCAGACAGTTTTTATGTGGGAGGTAAGATTAAAAGTTTGAAGGTCAGATAAACCTCGTAGAAGAGTTAAATCATCCTTCAATTAGTTGAAAAAAAGTTGAATTGTTGAAAAGCTACCAAGCAGGACACAGAGGAATGATACTGTATAAATAGTCTGGTATGTTCCAAACTTAGAGAAAGCTATGTGTTACAGATATTACAAATACATGTACTGAAGTTCCAAAATAGAGAAATTTTATATGAGTTTTGGATTACTGTGTACTAACTTCATTTCATACAATCAAATTTTAGTGCAATATCACTTTTTCGCAGATAATAGATAAGTGCATCCATGATGATTACTAACAACATACAGAAACTAGTTATTTTACCGCAACCCCAAAAGCACTAAAATAAGATAACCTCTAGAATATTTATATTTACAGTATAAAGAATATTCTACCAACAGTTATATATGACTGTTTCAGATGCAGCTGGCCGCCCTGCCAAGTGGGCACCAGGTAAAAAGAAGGACTTTTCGTGCAGTGATAGAATGGTAAGCATATTACCATCAGTCATCAGTCAGGTTACTTGACCTCAATCATCTGGATTTTTTTCCCAAATAAGTTGTATTTAGTTGTTTAGCTGTTAAAATATGTATGGAAGTTTATGACAAATTCTTCCTACGAAAAATATGTAGGGGCCATATTCCTCTAGGATCCGTTCTTATGTAGATTGTATTATGATTTGTTGACAGTTTGCGATGAATGCCGGGCTGAAATTCTACACTCCAGAGGAGTACTTTCTTGGCCAACCTAAGGCCAAATATGAAATGCCAGATTTTGACCCGGTAATGTCCACTAACTTTATATAATCATTACTGTAAACTAGATTTTGATTTTCTAAGATACAGTTAGATATTGCAAGGAATGAACATTTGCCTTTTCTTAATTTACCAAATAAATTGGCAACATTTCAGATTTAAAAATCAAAATTTATGAAAAAAATGAAGGAATTTAATATGGTTTGAAGATAATATTTAACCTAGTCTTTTCTCGTTAAATTAGAATTTTGCATCTTAAGTACATGTAATTTGCTTTATAATAAATGATGCAGTTATTGATCAATTTAATGGGAATCATTATTTTTTTGTATTTTTACAGAGGAAAGTTAACAACAATGACTGTCTTACAGATCCTAGAGATGCTAAAGTTTTCTCTTCCAGTCAAGAGGTGAGCTATGTATAAACATTTCCATCAACTGAGGAGATATGAGAAGAAACTGTGAATGTAAGCATATAATGGGGGTCATCTCATACAATAAGACTTCATTTATAGGGGTGTATAATAGATATTCCACCGTAGGGCTCTCAAAATGTCATCAAATCTCAGGCTTTGCTGAGGGTTTTATAACATTTTGTGACCTCAAGGGTGAAATATATCCTTCACCCCGGCATATAAAAGAATATTTTTTCCTCATTTTTTTCAAATATTGGAAAAAAATATTAGCCTCTGATGGCGAAAATGTACTACCAAAGATGCCATATGACGTGAAAATCATATTTGTTATTATGCAATAATCAACAAATTAACACAAAAAATTAATTTACTGTACAAAGTTTGCCCTTAAAAAATAAAATAAAATATAGATAGACACTGCAATGCACTTTTGGTACACATGAATATACATTGTATCAGGAGGTGATATCAATTGTTAAGGGACAGGTCAAATTTCTACACACGTGTGCCTGTAGTATACATTGTATCAGGAGGTGATATCAATTGTTAAACACGTGTGACTGTAGTATACATTGTATCTGGAGGTGATATCAATTGGTAAGGGACACATCAAATTCTACACACGTGTGCCTGTAGTATACATTGTATCTGGAGGTGATATCAGTTGGTAAGGGACACATCAAATTCTACACACGTGTGCCTGTAGTATACATTGTATCTGGAGGTGATATCAGTTGGTAAGGGACACATCAAATTCTACACACGTGTGCCTGTAGTATACATTGTATCTGGAGGTGATATCAGTTGGTAAGGGACACATCAAATTCTACACACGTGTGCCTGTAGTATACATTGTATCAGGAGGTGATATCAATTGTTAAGGGACAGGTCAAATTCTCCACACGTGTGCCTGTAGTATACATTTTATCTGGAGGTGATATCAATGGGTAAGGTACAGGTCAAATTTCTACATACGTGTGCTGTAGTATACATTGTATCTGGAGGTGATATCAGTTGGTAAGGGACACATCAAATTCTACACACGTGTGCCTGTAGTATACATTGTATCTGGAGGTGATATCAATGGGTAAGGGACAGGTCAAATTTCTACACACGTGTGACTGTAGTATACATTGTATCTGGAGGTGATATCAGTTGGTAAGGGACACATCAAATTCTACACACGTGTGCCTGTAGTATACATTGTATCTGGAGGTGATATCAGTTGGTAAGGGACACATCAAATTCTACACACGTGTGCCTGTAGTATACATTGTATATGGAGGTGATATCAGTTGGTAAGTGACACGTCAAATTCTACACACATGTGCCTGTAGTATACATTGTATCTGGAGGTGATATCAGTTGGTAAGAGACACGTCAAATTCTACACACATGTGCCTGTAGTATACATTGTACCTGGAGGTGATATCAGTTGGTAAGTGACACGTCAAATTCTACACACGTGTGCCTGTAGTATACATTGTATCTGGAGGTGATATCAGTTGGTAAGAGACACGTCAAATTCTACACACGTGTGCCTGTAGTATACATTGTATCTGGAGGTGATATCAGTTGGTAAGAGACACGTCAAATTCTACACACGTGTGCCTGTAGTATACATTGTATCTGGAGGTGATATCAGTTGGTACGAGACACGTCAAATTCTACACACGTGTGCCTGTAGTATACATTGTATCTGGAGGTGATATCAATTGGTAAGGGATACGTCAAATTCTACACACGTGTGCCTGTAGTATACATTGTATCAGGATGTGATATCAGTTGGTAAGAGACAGGTCAAATTTCTACACACATGTGCCTGTATTGCATGTGTGGGTGTGTAATACTAGAACACTACACCTAGGTGTATTGCCCTGGACAGACTAGTAATACAAATAGAAGTAACAGAAATGAATGTGGGTCATCATTATACATGAACATCAGATGCAAATACAACAACCTAAGTTTGTAATAATTCAAGTTTAATATAACTACTCCACCTATATTTTGTTTGCTTATTACTGATGGAAAAATGATATGGCAGTAAGGAGACGCAATATTGATAAACAGAAAATATGAACTTTCTTTTGTCTTAGTACAGTTCTATGATCTATGACCAGGAATGAATTGTTAATTAAAAGTCATCTAAGGGTTGTACACATGGCTTAAATATTTCGTTCTTGGTCATAAGTATGTGTCAAGACCCTATGTCATAGTGATTCTCTCCTACATACATGTCCATCCTTGTAAAGTTTTTACATCAAATATAATTACAGTACATAGTGTCTTTAATCATTCATTAAAACAATTACTATTAAAAAAAATTCAAGAGAATTATGATGTCACAGTGGAAATTATGTCTTAAAATTATTGGTTTTTAGGTCATATGACCCAAAGTGTCATGATGACCTAAAGCCAATGTGCTTTGTCTGTCGTCGTCTGCCATGCACTGTCTGCTGTTTGCCATGCATAAACTTTTGACATTTTAAACTTCTTCTAAAGTTCCACTGGTGAGATTGAGCTCAAACTTGCATTAAAACAATTACTAATACAAAATTTCCAAGAGAATTATGATGTCACAATGGAAATGACATCTTAAAATGATTGGTTTTCTAAAGATAAAGATCATGAGATACACATATAAAATTGTATTCACTGAGGTCTGGTAATGATCTCTGGAAGTATGTTTATAATATATTGACAATGCATTCTTAAGATATCTTGATATAATATCTTAACTACTTTGTATGTCAAAAATGTTAATCCATATTAGAAATGGATGCTGGTGATTAATCTACCATAAACTGCAATCACTCGATTGAAATCATTTTTGAACTATTAATTGTAATTGTCTATTTATGTTCTGCAAACATGCTAATTTGATAACACCGATCGTTGCTATTGTTTAATAAGATGTAAAAAAAATATATGATATACTGCAAATAACATCAACTCAATTTTTACCGAAGACCATTGGAGCTGGAACACACATCTTATCAGCTATAAGGCCTACCCCATTATAAATTTTCATTATTAATTTTCATTATTATATAACCGAATACAATCACTTGATTGTTGTGTTCTTGTCCAACAATTATGAAGAAAATAGATATTTCTGTTCACTGGTTGATCCTTAGTATTTGTGTGTCATGCTACTGGGTCAAGGTCATGAAAGCACTTGACCTGAAAATTCTTCCTGTGTGACCGCATCAACCTTGATAAAACATTTTCTTCTTGTTTGTTGCTAGAATGCTAAACCATCGATAAACCAAACGATAAACCTGAAATGGATCTACTATACTGTTCACCTATTTCAAGAAAGTGGACCAGCATGACTCTGTGTTATGATGAGACTTGATGAAATTTATGAGATATGGACCATTTATAGAGATATTAAATGTTGTGAACTGTATGTCTTGTTTCAGATGGTGATATTGGTGGGATTTCCAGCTTGTGAGTATCTTATCTTCTCTACAAATCAATCCTAATGACATATGGAAAGTAACAATTGACTTATTGCATTTTGTAATATAAATACAATGTAGGATTTTTTGGAAGCCCTTAGCACCTTATTCCATTCGAACATTCGGTGAATAAATACCTACTCATGTGAATCAGAGTATTACTCAATGAAAAACATGTACTGACCTATATAGTTTGGGTAATTTTTATATCATCAAGGCAGGTAATCAATAAAACATTGTTAACAAAATAAAAAAAAAATGACAAATTAGTAATTTTCAATTTTCTGCCAATTTCATTTTCTCAAACTGCAGCTGGAAAGTCCTTTTTCTCCACCACTCGCTTGGTACCAAAAGGCTACGTACACATTAACAGGGTAGGTTGTGAAAAAGTTTTGTAAGGAAGTTTTCAACAAGATAAAATTGTCTGGATGTGATATCTTCAGTAACCCATGCTGTAACTAGTTAACAATTTGGAATATTATGTGATTTGGGGAATCACTTCTCAATTTGATAAAAGAGCATCACAATTACTAAAATGATCAGTAATTGATAATTGTTTATTGTAATTATAAGACTAGATGCTTCTAAGGTGTGGATGATTTTTTGTGTCATACAGGTCAGCCATTAACATACAGGAGATTTGAAAGACCCATAGGGATGAACAAACTTGCATGTCTGTGACCTCAGCTTTCTTATCCAACACAAAAAAAGTTGAAAAATGTCTTTGATATTTATTTCCCCTTTCTAGGACAGCCTTGGGACTTGGCAGAAGTGTGTAGCCCTGTGTACTAAATCACTGAAAGAGGGCAAAAGTGTTGTCATAGACAACACAAATACAGTTAAGGAACAACGTGCACGGTAAGTCTTATCAAAAGTATCTTGGTGAAGAACCGGGTTCAGTTTCCCATAATTCACTAGTTTCTGGAGATTATTCACACAGCCTATGAGAGATAAATAATCAATGTAAACATACTGTTGATTTTGATTGAGATTTGTAAAATGAACAAAATTATTGATAAAAAGAAAAGTTATCAAGTGAATTACTGTAATGGTGTTTTCATTATTATTTTTCCCCAAAAAAAGGTTGATGCAAAAAGATGTGAGTTTATGGTATGCTGCAGTGTCAATCATCCATCAATCAGTCAACTTTTCCCCTAAAAATTGCTATTAGGCATAAACAATGTACAAGATTTTGACAGAATTGTTCAGAAGCATCCTTAGGGGAAGGGGAGCAAATTTTATATAAATAGCAGGGCCCATAATGAGGAATTTTAGAATCTGTTCCTCCTAGAGGAATGATTGGCCAAATTTGGTCTGAAGCACTCTTAGGGGAAAGGAAATCAATTTGGTGTAAACAGTGGGTCTCAGTCCTTTGGGCAAGAGAGGAGGGGTCCAATAGGGGAAATAGAGCCAATTCTATGCAATCCTACTATATCTCTAGGCATGATATGATTTTGACCAAATTTGGTCTGAAGGATTCTTGGGTAAAGGGTAATCAATTTTGCCAGGTGAGTGATTCAGGCCCTATGACTCTCTTGCTTAAAATATTGGTACATTCTTTAAAATAAAATCCTTTACAGTAGTAAACTTGATATGATATCAATGGGTGTGGATGGTTTACAGGTATGTCCCATTGGCCAAGAATGCTGGTGTTCCTTGCAGGTGTTTTGTCTTCTCTGCTTCTCTGTACCAGTGTCGACACAATGAAAAGGTAAGATAATTGCTATGTAATATAGTTATGTAGGTACCCAGTCTGATTGATATAAAGGCAAGATATGTATGTTGGAAGGATAAATATACAAGTAAACTAGTCACTTAGTAAGATATTGATAAAATCTTGAAAAAGGTCACATGATTCTTGTAGTAAGACTGTCTTATAGATAAAGACTAAGTATTTAGGTGAATTATAAAGGTAAGGTAATTGGATAAACAATTTTCATGTCTTAGAAATGTTTCTGCTGATGGTAACTTTTGCTTTGATGGACTCTCCTGATGAAGTACACCTTCAATGATTGACTATATCTAGACACAGAGGTGTGATATTATACACTTCATTTATTCATTAATGGATTCCTACTGCATATTCTCTTCAATCTCCATATATCGCATATTGTGTCGAAATTTGAGTCTGTTGTCTAAAATATGTTTATTCTTGTTGACAGTATCGTGAGATGGTAGACAAAAGTCACAAATCAATTAGTGATGTCACTATGAACACTATGAGGTAAATTGTCAAGGTTGAAAAGAATTATCTGGAGAATAACAGTTAATATGTTGAAAAAAATTGCTTTTAAATTGACTTTTTTAGAAAGGATAAAATTAAAACATGAAAGGATAGCTTTCATACTGGTTAATGTATTTCTTAACAAGAGAAAAAGACAATTCATTTATGATATTATTTAACAGAAATATAGTTAAAAGTAAGTGAAAATGTATGGTATTTTTTATTCTTTTCAGTAGTTGTAATACTTTTATGTTTCATTTGTCTGTTCTCAGGTCAAAATATGAAGAACCAGAGAATGGGGAAGGCTTTAGTGAAATTGTGAAAATAAACTTTGTGCCTAAATTCGAAAATCCCCGACATGAACGATGGTACAAGATGTTCCTTGTAGAAAGATAAGAATTTTCATGTGGTGGTGCCAGATCAAAGAGTCCAGATATCAGAACCGCTCAAGATTGCTATATTACAGCATTGATAAGCTGATACTTGTAGATTAGCCCATCAAGCTTTATCAGCTGCAGTCTTATCCAGAAACTAGCCTTCTGTACACAGAAGTGTTAGGTTCAGCACTTCAACCTGGGCTTTATTTTACTTCCCTGGATTTTCCGTTTGACTGTTTTACATTTTTAATTCAACATTTAGTTTGGTTTTATTTATCCTTATTCATGAAAAGAACTGGCATATTTGAAATTTTTTTTTTTGCTTTTTGAGAAATACACCAATAGCTTTTTAAAATGCTTTTATCATTTTAGTTTCAGCTGTATTTGAATTTTCAATATAATTAACAATTTCACATTCATCTTGCATGAAGGCTTTATGAAAATTGCTTAACTTCATTTTAGTTTCATTATTTGGACTAAGTCTAGTTTGAGGCCAGTCAATACATGCATGTCTGTCTTGTTTGCCATTTTTCTTGTTATTTTGGGGTGATTTAAAATATTTCAGTTGGCATTATGGAACATTGGAGTCAAAATGAAACTGTTGTTGACTGTTGTCAATTCTTCCTTTAAGAAGATATAGACTTAACATGGATCCAATTTGTATTTTGGAACATTTTCTTAAGTTTGGTAATGTCAATAGAATAAAATTTCTTATAACAAAACTAGTAGAAGATTTGAGTGTGATATTTCAATGACTACACAGTCACCTTCATCAGACAAATGATCAGTGTGGAGCATACTAACACTGAGGTAGGTAATGTACAAGATAGTAAGGAATCACCCAAGTGTTTCAGCTGTACTATAATCCTATGTACACTAAGGTTGAAAATAGTGTCACAAGACAAGTGTGTGAAACACAGATTATAGACTAAAAATATGCATGGCTTTGTTTAACAATTGGTCATAGATATGTGGTCCCCCTCATCCCTGTTTAGTACTGACCATCTCAATAGTGGCCTTAACTAGCTGCCTCAAATGGATTTATTGATCTGGGGCTGAGAATGTTTTTGCTTTGATCTTGTGAATCATTTGCCTTCTTGGGATTCCATATCTTTCTGATGATTGTTAAGTCGGATCCCGAATCTCCTGCCCTTTTTCTTTTGATATGTAGTACAGCTGGAAAAGTTGGTTGTTTTCTTACCATCTGGAACACTTCATATGTCAGACCTAGTACGCTTCACACTGGTCATTGCTCTTATGAAGGTGACTGTGTAGTCATCAAAGCATTGCATTCTAATCTACTGGTTGAACTCATATTCTATGGAGCCAACTTGGATAGAGATGTAAATTCAATGTGTCTTAGTTGGAGCCTGAAGTTGCTATCCTGACCAACAGAGCTCGGGACATTTTGGACATCTTCTCATTTCCACTGGATTGATTATTAATAATCATTGAGGTTTTTTTTCAGGAAACGTGTATGCTTTTGTTATTCAGTATTTGGGCAGATACAAACAAATGTGTCCAACAGAATTTTACACAGGTATGTTGTTGATAATTTTGTCAGGCACAAATTCATTTTCCTGGTGTAAAGAATAAAATAATGAACACTTCATTTTGATATGTTGTTTTATTAAAAATAAAAATATAACATTCACAACCACAAAGTTTTGAACATTGTCATGGTTCACAACTTATAACCCTATTAACAGGACGGTGAATTTATCAGTTATATTTCACGAAGTTGACTTCATTATTCCACCCCAGGGATGAATCTAATTGATGGTAATATCTGTGAAATCCGTTATTTATAGATAAATTAATTCATAGAACTACAGAAGAGTTCTGAATAATTCAGTAAATTCAGCTAAAAGCACATCCAACACTAACCACAGAATATTTACCAGAAATGAAACATACCTCCGTTATCCTACACTGATCACAGAATATTTACCAGAAATGAAACATACCTCCGTTATCCTACACTAACCACAGAATATTTACCCTCGGTATCCTACACTAACCACAGAATATTTACCAGAAATGAAACGTACCCCCGGTATCCTACACTAACCACAGAATATTTACCAGAAATGAAATGTACCCTCAGTATCCTACACTGATCACAGAATATTTACCAGAAATGAAACATATCCAACACAGACAACAGAATGATTAGCAGAAAGGAAATATATCCATCACCGACAACAGAATATTTACCAGGAAAAAAATCCAACATTGTAACAATAGAAAAAGTAAGTAGAAAATGGTGTAACAGTAAAACAAGGTAGCACATGAGTACATGATGATAAAATCTTATATAAACATCAGTGATAATATCTGGTTAGCAACCATACATTAACATAGGTCATAATTCAGTATTCATTAATTGACAAGAGATTTCTACTATTCATTCCATATACTGAAAGGAGATGGAATTCAACATTTGTACATAAAAAAGAAACTCGTTCAAGAATCATCCATGGCAGGATACCCCATCAAACATTCATATATCAACATATTGATCAGGACCTAAATTTTAACATCCATACGATACAGGAAATTATTCTACATCCATAGTTCAACATTTCTATATCATGAAATCATGAAGATTTAAATTACTTATGTCACTTGATCAAATTTAATGATATCAATAAATCATTTAATTAATTTTAACGTGTCATTAGTTCCTATTATCTATTGATATTGATTTGATTTAGTGATATATATTTTCATGAAGAAGAGGTAATTTAACAACTCGATTCAAGATGACATGGTCAGGTGACTGAAATCGACAATCATAACAGAAATGTAGTTAACTCAGATATACATTCAGTACTCCAAGTTCATTTAGCTTGATTTAAAATTCATGTACAGCTGGAGACCTTTAACTGAATATAATGAACAGGAGATTATATTCTACTTAAAAGACAAATTCTATTCAATATTAAATAGCTCCAGATGTTGGACATCTTAGATGACTGACCTAACATTTATGCATCACAGATTTTCACAATGACATAGCAAGGCACTTGTTGATTAACAGAGTTGAATGTTTATGAATAGTCCTGTTTATGTAGATTGTCAAGCTTCACATATCTGACGAAGTAACTACCGTTACTCATTATAATATTAGTGTCACATCTGTTAGACTGTCTCGAGAGGTGGCTTATTCAGTAAGGTCTTTCCAGCATTGTCAGTCCCCCACGCATTTGTATCGTCTGTCGGCCTGGATAAATGAAAATATGGCAAAAATCAAATCAAATATTTAATTGTTTGTGAATTTTGATAACTGAAGGACAATGTTTATGTTTCTCATTGTAAAACTTTATCTAATAAGTAAATTAGAGAAAATGATACCAAGATATGAGAACCATAACACACTGACTATCGTACATGTATTATGTGGATACACTTCATCAAAGTCGTCCTTGAATAAAAGACAGAATATGAACAATGGAAATATTTCACGAGCCAATGCAAAGTCACATGGAGGATAAAACACAGAGTTTCAGAGGGTTAAACGCTACGTCAATGATATTCGCCATGTAAATACAAGAAATGTAACGTTCTCAAAGAAAGAGCCCAGGTGATACATAAAAAAAACCTACAGACAAACCACGGTAATGCTGATAATGATACTCTCGCCTCCTTCACGATATAGTCGGTGAATGTATGTCAAGACAAGTTGTCCTGTACTTCATGAAAATCTCGTTAATTAACAAGCATGGAAAACATGACTCTGACTAAAACTTGTTATTTTGCCAAATATTGTCAATATCACTCAAAAATAACATGTTAACCTTTAAAGATGAACATGCGTTATACACATTCCAAATTTTTTTAACGATTTAATCATTAATGCCCTCACCCGAACCATTGCTTTAAGCATTATCTAAAAAAAACATTCAATATATGAAGTCGCTCGTGAGTTACTTTAATAGCAATTTTCCTATGTATTCACAGACATTTTTTTAATGCTTTAGAGTAACGATAGGGACAGAGAGTTCCGTGTCAAAGACACGGACAGAGAGTTCCATGGCAAAGATAGGGACAGAGAGTTCCGTGACAAAGATAGAGACAGAGTTCCGTGACAAAGATAGGGACAGCGAGTTCCGTGGCAAAGACAGGGACAAAGAGTTTCGTGGCAAAGAAAGGGACAGCGAGTTCCGTGGAAAAGATAGGGACAGAGAGTTCCATGGCAAAGATAAGGACAGAGAGTTTCGTGACAAAGACAAGGACAAAGAGTTTCGTGGCAAAGAAAGGGACAGCGAGTTCCGTGGAAAAGATAGGGACAGAGAGTTCCGTGGCAAATATATGGACAGAGAGTTCCGTGGCAAAGAAAGCGACAGCGAGTACTGTGGCAAAGATAGGGGCAGAGAGTTCCGTGACAAATATATGGACAGAGAGTTCTGTGGCAATGATAGGGACAGAGAGGTCCGTGGCAGAGACAGGGACAGCGAGTTACACTTGGTCGTAATTTAGAGCCATCGATTTTAGTATAAAAATTGCAGTAAAAACTTGTCCTACTCCTTGCAGTATCTTCTTTTGTGTTTGGTGTCGTTTGCCGTCAAGCGATACACCCACTTAACGATAAGTCGAATTAACCAGAGATATCCCTTACTCTAACAAAACAAGTTTGCTTTGCCACTTATAGTGACATGTTTTGGTGATTTGATGACGTATCTGTTAATAAGAGACAGAGTGAAACTTTTTTCTAAGCTTTGTGAATGCCTATTTGAGTATATCGTTTCTTTTTCTGTCGACAGTGTGTTGTTTCGTTAGACGCTTAAAAACATCCATATATCCTAATGAGTTTTCATTGAATATCTCTCTTAAGAAAGATACAGGTGGTCCCTAACTTTTATCAAGTGTATATGTATATAACGGCCGGGATAAGAATAAAAAGCAAACTTTATAACACATGAAAGTGTTATCATGTATTTTTCTCACTTTTTTAACCCGTTCAAATCACCAATCAACCCTTGTACCTAATTGCGCAGAGCCCATTTAGAGATTAATCGGGAAAACAAGATGGCCTACTGGTAGCCATCACTGATTTTGACAGTGATAGTTTATTCCTTTTTCCTGAGAACTTTTCTAAAAATTTCGTATGCACATTCCTTGGTCCCTAGATGTATCAATTCAATCCTTAAACTGGTGACCTAATAAACAAAATAGTTGACCGGTGGCCATCATGGGTTTTAACATCCTCGGAACACCTGGAACATTTCATGGAATAACCGAAGTTTCAATGTGTGACACATTGTGGACAAGACGAAAAGACTTATTTGAGTATTTGATGTACATCAAAACGAGGTCGCATAACGGTATATTGAATGACTGAAGTTGGGTGTAGCTCCTTTGTAATCTTCAAAAGGCTTGTATCACCCTGTGGTTGGTCAGACTTTTTTCTCCTGCCATGACATGTTCCAGGGGTGCAGAGAGCGAAAGTGATCGTAATCTGTGAGGTATCGAGGATGGGGTTTAACAATGAACGTTTGTTATCGCTATTTCGTAAGAAATATTGGATGGGCAGTTTTCATTTCAAATTCCATTATTAAGATCAAGGAAAGAAGAAAGAATGGACAAGAAGGGAAAAGATATAACTTTTTCAGAACAAAAAAAGATAGCACAATGGTGGGCGCCAAGATCCCTGTCGGACCTCTTGTTATCCTGTATATATGTCTTTGCTAATCACTGCCTGTGCAGCAACCACAGCCTGTGCAACAACCACAGCCAATACTGACCTTTAAGGTATATCCTTGACTTCCCATATAACCTTGACTTTACAGAGCTATACTGTCCCGAGAGGTAAACTTTGATCCATTCCATAACCTGTTCCGAGACACTATCTTGTAGACAAATGTCACCAGCATTATAAGCTTACATTGTAAAAGTGAAACTAGTAGTTTGCAGTGGCACTCAACACTCTGGAACTTCTGAGTAACTTGGTCTTGGTAACTTACCTGAACAAGTTCTCCGATACAATACCCTGTAAGCAGTGTATATGCCGCACGAGAATGACCTTTGTCCTCAAAGTCCAAGGTTGCGTCTCTTCCCGCGTGCTCCAGGAGAATCTCAAGGCCTCCAGGATGCTAAAGAAACAACACACCAATCATAGCCAAATAATGAAGCACTCATCTCACGGTGATGCAGACACTAAAATTGTGTTAGGTCCACTACGGGCACCAAAGATTATACAAAAGAAATCCGAGTGATTTGCACATTTTGATATAAATTTATAATTAGATAAATTAAGGCAATATTCGTCCTTGATTGTACATGGCGGGAGATACGCAGTTTGCAAGAACTTTATATTCGATAACTTGTAGGTATTTATCAGACATGTATACGTAATTGCTTCTACATGTTTGCATGAAAAATAGAACGTTCACGTGATATTTTAACATGTATTGTTTCGATGTTGACAGTGAATTTTGATATCGGATCCTTTGACCTTACTGTTCCAGACGATTATTTCGTCCGAAGCTAAGATTTCACAGAAGAAACCGTACATGCCAAGTCCTAATTTACTCACCTCATGGATGAACTGTGTGACGTCATACACTTTGTCGTGAATGACAATCCAACAGGACTGAATATCACAGTGGTCAGCCACTTCGCTTAGAGAGTATAGTGAAGTCGAAGCGTCGACGTGTGATCTGCACGAACTCGTCGCGGGTGCGTTCTGTCGGCCAATCAGAGAGGCCATTACAGATGTCTGTAATTCAACATACAAAACATAATATTAATTTCGAGCTGAATGAAGTCTAGGAAAACACGACAGATCTATATTTGTCCTTATTCTGGCAGTTCAGGATTAAGGATACTCAGCTATATGTTTGTTCTTTCATACATTGGCTGATCGTAAGCTAGATACACCGTCAAGCAATATATCATTTTTAGAAAAAACATATTTTTGTATTAGGTTTAAACCAGTTAGTAATCTGAGATCTTGTTTGTACTGCACAAGGATGTTTTATTCACTTAAGGCTCATGATTTTCATGCAATTTACCTTTAGAAATAAAATGAAAATCTGGGATTCTGTTACAATTCAAGTTTAGTTAAGTGCACGGAAAGTTCAACAAAACAAGGACAAGCGTTTTCGGTCGAATGTACACCAAACCGTCATTAAAATTCACATCATGCTGGTCAGAGATACCCCCAGACAACACAAAACAATACAATACAATTTATTTTATCTAAAGTGTCACAGATGAAAAACAGAGTTTATATGACAGCAAAAGCTTTTCCAGTTTTTAAAAAATACACGTCGACATCCAGCCAGATTTGAGACACTAAAACAATGTTACGTTTCAACATCAGTGAAATTCCTTATACTACGGTATGTAATGAAATTAATAATATGCGCTTATACACAGTGTAGCAGTTTAAGTGAAAAAAGGTAAAATTAGGACTATCTAGGTCACGACTGTTGCACACATAAATACATGTTCTCAAAAGACCAATGCGCAGTAAGAATGTTTTATTTCTACCGATATATCGCAGTAAATTTCTATTTTACAGTTTTTAAAACCACTCATTAATCATCGTTACCCAAAATTATGGTGACATGGAATTTTTCAACCTGTATATCCGACATTGTTGTCGAACGAACTTCTTTAAAGATAAGTGTTACTTCTTCAATGGAGAAAAGGCATACAGTATCTTACTACTTATTTGATTACGATGACAATGTTCGTTTAAAATTGGATTTAAACACACAGTAGTTTATCAACTTGTCACGTGTAAAATGTAGTTATTTACTATTTACGTTGATACACGCCAGTTCATCAACTCTAACACCCGATCTATAAATAACACCTTCAGCCCCTTCCTTCCATACAGGTCACAAGACTATAAAAGTATTAGGATATGTAAATTAAGAGTTATGAATATCACATGAACTGTGTCACGTGTACGATATATAGATATGTATATAAAGTAGAAGTATAATATTAGAATATATAGGACAGAAATAACAAGGGAAACCTTTTCCTACCGACATGTAAAAGGTTGGGGGTTTTTATCCAGAGCAATGACAAATCCAAAATAATACCAAAAAGCAGAGTAGAGACTTTCAGACACGGATACTGTAAGATACTTAGTCTATACCAAACCTGTAAGATATGTTATGTTTCAATTTTAATTCTCTATGTAATCCCGGAGATAGTTTGTGTAACAATCATTTACAAGAAAATCATATTCTTTCATTAATTACGACCGTTCATTCGTATCGAGGCGTACCGGTGTTTTATCGTCTCGTTTATAATCAGTGTAATTTTGAGGTGGAATTTTAATAGAGTATTAAATCAAACCCAACTCCGAAGGCAAAATGTAAAAGATTTTTTTTCACTTGAGTGAGATTTATGAGAATAAGACCAGATGTTTCGGAAGGTAAGCGTCTTTTGGCAACAACACCAGTCCTATTAATCCATCCAAGAAAGCCGTGATGTCATGTTCCCAAACAAGCAGTGCTATTCGCATTCTATAGTGAAGTAATGTGTCGATTTGACCTCTGAAACTACAATTATGTTTTCACCGAGTACAACAACCCTTTTATATCACATTTTGCTTTATATGGAGTTTTTATATTAAAGATGTATCATGTGATGTTGTACCATTCTTTACGCCACAACATTACGACACGATATACCTTGAAAGAAATAGTTCGATGTCATAGAAACCAAGCCTACATCCATTTAAAAGCGTGCTTTAGTATCCGATGTTAGACAGTTCACTATGTTCAACACGTATAATGTCTTTACACATATTTACACTCAATCATACATACATCTAAAGCTTTCAATCTTATCTCCTTTTATGCAACGAAGGAAACACTCAGTCCCTTTCTGAACGTCAGATTATCAGCGATTTAGACGATATTCCGTGTTGTATGGTGTTGTAATATTATCCTTCAATATACTGAGCCTTCTACACAAGAAATACCAGTATTTTTATGTTGCAGTAGTCTTTTGGTCCTTCACAGGTTGTAAAGTGTAAACATAGGTAATAGAACTATCACTTCTATGCATAACAAAGGCCGAGTACGCCTTTACCACGCGACAGAACTACACATTGCGTGTGCTAGTCACATACATCGAAATCATTAAAGGAATGGCGACACAGTGTGTTAATATAATGATAATGCCTGTTATCTGACCCGTTACTCCCTCAGTTAGACACCTGTCGCCGGCAGTTAAGTGCAGTCAGGCAACATGTAAATAGAGCAGCGGAGATAGATATTACTAACACGTGTTTACCATTTGTAAGGTTATAGGTGGAGGTGAAATATGAATTTACTTCAAAATGATAACAACAACAGTATGAAATAACTATGTAGTGTTTACCTTACAAAATATACATAACAAACGTATATCGTTAATTTAAATCAACTTTAAATATACTTGTATACATGATTCATCTATGAATGAAGATCCATGCTATATATACAAATACGTATCGTAATATATTACGTACACTTACCGCTATACCTGCTGTCGTTAGAACCTTCGTTAACTGTATTTGATTGTGGCCCTGCATTATTGGGTACTTCAAAACGAACTACATAAAGAATATACCTGGAGAAACGCCAAAAATGTAGGTTATAACAGACCTTATGTATAAATCATGTGTGTTTATCTGGTCAAGGTCACGGTGACAGTGTTAGCCAATCGGAACTTAGTATTTGGACACACCTACATAGTACAGTTGACCGTACTGACACGGACCCGATTAGACTTTATAACTTTAATCTATTTTCGATGATAGTTGCGTTATATTCGTGCCTGAAACTACCTTTGGATTAGACAACAGATAAATACAACTCCTTAAGTTGTTGTATAAAAGATCGTGTATGTAAAGATTGTAAACATGTTTTTCTTATGCATGCATGTCTGTATGTATTTATGTATGTATGTGTGTGTGTTTACAACTGATGTAAATAATGTTCAGTTCAAAATGTTATTTTCCTGACGAACTGATCAAATTGATGAAAAATGATGCTTTGAATGGAGAAGACTTGATAATTGCGTGGTGAGAAGGAATTAAAGAACAATTTTTTCGTGTAATAGATAAAAATCTTTTACTAAAATGTCAACACCAATTTTGAGGACCCTGAGAGGTTTTTTTTTAAATGAAATACGAAATAAAGCCATTTTCAGTCTTTCATGTAATGACTGATAATAAAAGGTGAATCAAGAGATGGGCGCATCCTGCGCGCGACCCCTTAGTAATTTGTCGAGTGATCATTATTTGTAAGAATAATAAACCGAAATCTCATCATCACAGCAGTGCACTTGAATAATTGTGTGTCATTATATATTGCATACCTCCCGAGGATTCGAACCCAGAACACGCAATTTAGACGCTCAACCGATCGAGTTTTCTCCATTCGAGCGATATATTGCGGTAAGCATTTAACCAGTGCTACAGTAAAAAAATGGAAACATAACAACAAAAGTCTGGAAAATAAAGGAAAGTGGCGATCACAATACCAAAAAAGCTATTTTTCAATATACAAAAATGTCCTCCACTCTCACCAGCAATCCTGGATCCGCACCTGCCATGGATTTTTCATAAAAACATCCTTAAGCACATATCTTAGTGAATTATCAAGATGTTATTTTGGAATAGTTTTAATCAAGTGCATTTTTAAATTATCTAGTTGAAAATATTCTAATCATTAATTTAACACATACGCTACTTGTATTCGCGTTCTTAGATCCAGTTGCTCTTTGTGTATAAAAACGCATTATATACATATCAACTTAAAGCTGATAGTGCATATAAACGGGCACCTGTTATGACCGAAGGGAGATAACTTATAACAGCGCTTAGAAGAGCTCTTTTGTGATAGAAACCAAAATTACACAAGGGAATGTTTGTATTGTTTTCAGGACAACCAGCCCATCTTCGCCGAATATTCCAAAATGAGTCGTCCAAATGCATCATCTTCAAAGTAAGTTGCAAACGAAAACCACTATTCGTGATTTTGAAGTGTGTGACTTCAGTATCCTACTGAAAATTGTTGTTGACATCTGAAAGCACCAAGTGCTGACAAGTCTGTGCAAAACAACTCGTTTGTGGTCTGGAGATACAGACGGAAATGGGCCTATATGAATTGCACCAATGCATGGCTCTTTAACTAAAAACGAAGTGGAATAAGTGAACGCAACGTCAATGCTTCCATGCCATAATCCTAAATAAAGTTTTCCGCTTAACTTTAACTTAAAAAAATAATATGTGCTTATATATTTCGTGATTCATGGTTTTCATAAACTACAAAGACATTTTTGTTGGGGGTTTATTTCGGAGACATACAAATGTGCTTATCCTCTTACTGTAGAACTCAAAGTTGCATCATATATAGTCTTACTCTGGATTAGAAAAGAAAAAAATCTATTTGCTCCATCATTCTTTAAAAATGGATATTTTCCCACTCAATAGCAAACAGAATACATGTATCGTCTGGACGTCGGTTACGAACCGTTATGTATTTCGGAACGGCCAGTTTGGCGAGACGTTTTACAGGAATTGTTGAGCTTCTTGAATCATCACCCTGAAAATTTTGGTTGCTGTAACATGTCACGCTTCCAGAAAGATTTTTGAAAATGTGATTTGAAGCACTCTCCATAAAATATAACGAGTATATATTTCATTGGCAAATTTGTGTAATTTTCCATAATGTGTAATTTTTGACGAAATAACCTATCGATTCATCCTCTGATGCCAGTGTTATGTTGTCGTCTGTAATATAAATAAAAATTGACCATGAGCAATAGGCCACACCTTCTAACAATTTTTGGGTTACTGAAGTGCATAAAAAAGTGATGATTTTTAAATTATCACTTTTTACAACTCATTTCTGATTTTATTTAACTAGCAATTTGTAGATTGAGAGATAAAAAAATCAGCCTCATTGAAATAGTTTATGTTATAAAACACAGATGTCTACCACTTTCTCACCATGAATGTATTTTGATTTTGATTTTGATCAGAATGTCATTCAACAAGAAAGTCAATAAATGAGGTGAACTTCTTTCAGTTTCAGTTTGGAAAAGCACATCATATCAAACAGAAAATTAGGGGCTATAGTGATTGAGTTTTAGAGACTGTTGAAGTATTTTGTCTGATTAAAAGAAACAAGGTGAATTCATCTGCAACAAAGAAGTTACCATAATTAATTGTTAAGGTGCATTATTTTCAAAATGACATTAGACATATTATTAGGAGAATGCATTAAATAGCCATATATGCATGTAGATTTTTATGTAGTTATTCAAACAGCCACACTTTATTATATGCATGCTACAAATTAAAGATACTGTTCCTGTAGAAAAATCAGTATATTTTCATGGAGACATCTGACATTTAACCTCTTATTTCTTGTTGAAATCAGCAGTGGATTGTCAGTTCCGATGACTTCGTCGGAGAAGCAGGTGTAAGTTATTTGTACACTGTACCTGGTATCATTGTTTTGTTTGTATTTCGGTTATCCTGCACCAACCTGTAGAGTGTCAGTAAACAATGATCTGTTTGTTATAGTGTAATCCTATAAGGGCCTTTCAAAAGTTATTAATTATAAATGGTACAAATGTATCAGTTACATATCAAAAGTTCATACTTCTAATACAAAATTGACGCTCTGTTCAAATGTCCAAAACTTGTGTTTTTTCCCATTTTCTGTATTTTTGTAATTTAAGGAGAGAAATGTATTCATTTAATGAATAAATAAAGAACAAAAATGTTATGTGCAGTCTAATATTTTTTGCTTATCGATTCATATTTTCTGATTTTTCTCAGGGATAATGTGGAAACATTCCGGTAACTTGTTTATTTTTGGGCTCATCAAAGCCATAATAAGACTTCGTAGACATTCTCATGTGTTTTCAATCATTTTCCATTTCTTCTTTTATGAAATGGATAACAGTACATCTTAATCATAGACCTAGTTTACATGTCATAACAAACACATTGTTTAAGGATAGCCTTGCCCTGGAGTCATTAATTGGTAATCAAGTAAAGGAGATCATATACAAATGTATTTTTTCAGTGATTAACTGTTCCATACAACACATTACATATACAGGAAAGTTTTGTAAAATTCACATATCAGAGACAACCATTTATGAGGATCAGACAATTAATGCTAAAACATGAAATGCTGAAGGTATATATTTGACCATAATTTCTGCAATTGTGAGTTAAATTTACATGTCTCATGAGTTGTAATTTCTACTTGCCATGCACATATTGATGTGAAATGTATATGTATATGAAAACTTGAAAATTGTAACTACAAATGTGTTTGATTCAATCTGAATACGCAAATTTCCATTATGAATATTTGATAAAGCTTAGTAGGAAAAGCTTAGACCATTTTATGAATCCAGAGCAAGGTGTAATATCATTTATCATATTTTATCTGTAAATAATATGTTGTATAAATATCTACCTTTACCATGCATCTTAGTTCTAAATGTGTTTGCAACATCCAGAAACATGTGATATTCTGAATGGTAATTTGCATAAAAATTGCACTTCATTTGATTAATGTGGACAAGTTTAATATATAGTAAGGGGAGATAACTTGAATACAAATCACTTTGAACTATTTTACCTTATGTGATACTTAGTACTACTCATGTAATAGTTCTAATCATTTAACTCCTCTCATGTCATAAACAATCAATGATGCATGTTATTTGTATGATATGGTAAGTGAAATACTGTAGACATGAGCAGAGAATTTTTTTTGGAGCATTTTGAGGTTAAATAGTCTCAAAAGCGTTTTAATGAATCGGTCAGTGTTATTTATACATGTATGTAAGAATTTTATCATTAATCTTTCTAACATCTATTTGACACCAAGTCTCTACGGCTTACTGTGATCTGTATATATAGCAAGTAGTAAACTCTGGTTGTGGGAGTGGTTATAATCATATTCTTATAAAGCTTTCATGTTGCATAATTATCATTCTGGAAATATAAAATGAGGCATTACTAACCTATCTCATCATCAAACAATCGTCTTTTTTACTAAAAATTTTGTATTATTAATTATTTTCACTGGTTTTAGGTGCAAGTTTTTATGAAGTAAAGAGTTGCTACAGAATGCTCAATATTGTTGATTTTAATTGTACAAGAAGTTATTTGCATTGAATTTTTGTGACAAATTATTTATTTTCTCCATGTGGAGAGTTAAAGGAATTCTGCAATATATCTTATTTGCATGTACATGTTTATTGTTCTTATATACCCACAATGCACTTCTGTATATTAAATGCATGCTTGCAATTGCTTATCCTTGCTTAAATGTTCTGAAATGCTCCTGCAATGTTTTTTGTTAAAGGAATGTATCTGTAAAAGTACTTCTGAAGATATTAATACATCTTATTTATAAGCATGTTGACTATTCAACCAATTATGTACGTTTGTGAAGTTATATGTTTAAGCACCTGGTATATACTAGGTACTGTGGCAGACTGTTCCACAAAATAGTATAGTCATTCAATCATCAGTGTATACATGAAGATCATGTGTCAGAGATGCTTTGAAAAAAAATGAAAGATTAAAAGATACTTGATGCAAACCAGCTACAACAGAACCAAAAGAGATAGCATAACAAAAAGAAAAATTGTACTTAAATGTTGAAGTGAATATGTCATTCCATAGCCCAGTAAGTAGCTATTTTACAAATGATATCATCTTCACACAGATAAATCCTGAATATAGACACTTTGATAATGGTTAAATTTCTGGGTTGCTTCTGAAACGCTGGTTTCAGCTGGGTACAGTGATGCACTGATCAGATGTGCTGCTATACAGATTATTTATCAACCAATTCATTTGTACTTAAACTCACAAAATATTTGATTCAATAATGTAACTTCAATTTCATAAACATATTTTTGTTTTCAAAAGAAATTACTTTTTCAAACTTATTATTCCAGATAAGGAAGCTTTAATTTATGATAATTAAACTCAGTACATAAATATTTTATGCGTACGTATCTTTGTTCTTCTTTTGTTAAGTTCAGAACTAGAACCAGGATTGATGAAGGTTTTGTATGATCTTGTCTTGTGTTTTAGGGAGAACCAAGCAAAGTTTTGTCAGTCTCGAGTTGCTCAGACAGAAAAACATTTGGGTCTGTTATGTGAAACAGTTGGCTCTATGAACAGAAAAGCAGCAAGAATGCGTGATAAAGGTATGATATACTTATCTCTCCAAAACTTGTTAGAAGTGTTATAACCTTTGTTGATTATGGAAATCAGGGATCGAAAAATACATTTAGATGTAGCTCTGCGATACAAACTTGTGAATTGTCCTGGTCAAACATTCTGTTTAATATGATATTAGCACTGCGATACAAACTTGTGAATTGTCCTTGTCAAACATTCTGTTAAATATGATATAAGCACTGGGATACAAGCTTGTGAATTATCCTGGCCAAACGTTCTGTAGAATGCGATATTAGCACTTGGATACAAGCCTGTGAATTATCCTGGTCAAATGTTCTGTAGAATGTGATATAAGCACTCGGATACAAGCTTGTGAATTATCCTGGTCAAACGTTCTGTAGAATGTGATATAAGCACTCGGATACAAGCTTGTGAATTATCCTGGTCAAACGTTCTGTAGAATGTGATATAAGCACTCGGATACAAGCTTGTGAATTATCGTGGTCAAACATTCTGTAGAATGTGATATTAGCACTTGGATACAAGCTTGTGAATTATCCTGGTCAAACATTCTGTAGAATGTGATATTAGCACTGTGATACAAGCTTGTGAATTATCCTGGTCAAACGTTTTGTGATATAAATGATACAAGCTTGTGAATTATAAGTCAAACGTTCTGTAGAATGTGATACAAGCTTGTGAATTATCCTGGTCAAACGTTCTGTAGAATGTGATATAAGCACTCGGATACAAGCTTGTGAATTATCGTGGTCAAACATTCTGTAGAATGTGATATAAGCACTCGGATACAAGCTTGTGAATTATCCTGATCAAACGTTCTGTAGAATGTAATATAAGCACTCGGATACAAGCTTGTGAATTATCGTGGTCAAACATTCTGTAGAATGTGATATTAGCACTCGGATACAAGCTTGTGAATTATCCTGGTCAAACGTTTTGTGGAATGTGATATAAGCTTGTGAATTATCCTGGTCAAACATTCTGTAGAATGTGATATTAGCACTGTGTTACAAGCTTGTGAATTATCCTGACCAAACATTCTGTAGAATGTGATATTAGCACTGTGTTACAAGCATGTAAATTATCCTGATCAAACATTCTGTAGAATGTGATATAAGCACTGTGATACAAGTTTGTGAATTATCCTGGTCAAACGTTTTGTGGAATGTGATATAAGCACTGTGATACAAGTTTGTGAATTATCCTGGTCAAACATTCTGTAGAAAGTGATATTAGCACAGGGATACAAGCTTGTGAATTATCCTGGCCAAACGTTCTGTAGAATGTGATATAAGCACTGTGATACAAGCTTGTGAATTATCCTGGCCAAACGTTCTGTAGAATGTGATATTAGCACTGTGATACAAGTTTGTGAATTATCCTGGTCAAAGGTTCTGTAGAATGTGATACAAGTTTGTGAATTATCCTGGTCAAACGTTTTGTGGAATGTGATATAAGCACTGTGATACAAGTTTGTGAATTATCCTGATCAAACATTCTGTAGAATGTGATATTAGCACTGTGATACAAGCTTGTGAATTATCCTGGTCAAACGTTTTGTGGAATGTGATATAAGCACTGTGATACAAGCTTGTGAATTATCCTGGTCAAACGTTCTGTAGAATTTGATACAAGCTTGTGAATTATCCTGGTCAAACATTTTGTGGAATGTGATCAGCTTCTTCTTCTTTATACAGGTGATATTCTGGCTAAACAGTTGATTGACTACGCAAAGACTGAGGACACCAGTCACTCCTTGAAGAACGGCCTGTTACACTTTTCTGAAAATTTGTCTGCTATACAGGATTACAGACAGGCAGCAGTAAGTTAATAAAAATCAGCTGAAAGAGATTTCTTTTCTGTAGATTAAAAAAGATTAATGATTTGTTTTTGTTAAAAAATAGATGTGCACATGATCTCCATGGAAAATTATGTTTCCATTTCAACAGAGTCAGAACAGCATTACATCAGTAATTTCTCCTCAACGTTTACATTAAGAATTTTGCATTTATTTATTATTGCAGTAAGCTTTACCTGATTTAGATTAAGATAAAAACATGAATGTTTTATATATCAAAGACCAAATAATCATTTACAATGATATGGAGAACAACACATCATTTCAAATTATATGCTTTTATCGAAATGCGGAAAATAGTTTTCAATTGTTTGATGGCAAATAAAGTAAAAACAAATCTTGTTTTGACAGATTCAGAGAGTAGAATCTAAAGTGTTACGTCCACTTAGTGATTATGGAAATATATGTAAACAAGTCAAGGTGAGTATATAAATAAAACCCAAGTGGAAGTATAAACATAAGTAATGTATTACCTAGCTACATCCAGTTTAGGAGCATGAATTGTGTTTGATTTATTTTCACTAAAAACAAAAATTGAAGATTTCAAAATTTTTGTAATATATGTTTTCATGGATAATTCAAATAGTCATTCATTTTTCTCAAAATTCAAAAGTTAACAATTTTACGGGAAAGATTGGCAGACAGTTCTCAAGGTTTGCCTTACCATGAAATACATTAGAGAAAATATTGAAAGTATATGTGCTGCAGTGTTTAGTGGTACAGTTTTGCCTGCTGAAAGGTCACAAAAGTAGACATGAAACCTATTACGCGCGTAGACACTTTAACAAGTGGCAAGTGATGACAGTAAAATTTGTAGAGCTCAATTGCTGAAATATTTCTTTTATTTTGTTGCATTATCAAGAAAAACATCATCCATAATGATGACGCCATTGAGAATTTCCTATCCAGTATATTATGAACAATTCTACTGCTTTTGTTGATACAAAGATGTTCTTATTGATTAGGATCCTTTTTTTATGTGGAAATTGTTCGTTTTGAGATGATTTTCATCTTGGGGACTGAAATAATATTACATTACTAATTTTCAGTCTGGGGTAAAAACAGAACTTACAGCAATCAAAAAAGAACAGAAGATGGTACAACAGCTCCAAAAAGTGCGAACGAAAAATCCTGCCGATGCTCATCAAATAGTATCCTTTTGATAGAGTCTATTAAAAGTCACTCTGGATTTTACAATACTTGTAGGGAACCCTATTGGACCTTATATAGATTTTTGATGTATTTGGTAAGATCTAACTAAAGGTACTAAAAATTTATACGTTAAATATTTTGAATTTATGTAAAATTGATTTGAAAATAAAAATGAAGTATCAAATTGGCCTCTAGTTACAAAAAGTTGCCATTTTTTTATCTTGAAAGATTCATTGCAGTTTAAGTGACAAAATCGCTTAAAAGATCTTTTTATTGATGGTGATGTAAATACTTTGGAATGTGTAGAGTATTCCCTGATGTTTAAGGTATTGTTTGGGCTATACAGTCTTGTAAAATTAATATTTGCTTCCCATATTGTTACTGTTAACTTGCTTCCTATGTTGTAACTGTACTATTACGGGGTATTTGAATTCTGTGGGAGGTCAGATAGATGATACCTAAGGTTGATCCAAGAGCTCTGTTAAGCCAGAGGTCAGAGGTTGAAACAAGTTAGTTATTGATTTCCTTAACACCTTTTTTCAGAGTCGGGTAAGTGATTAAGGGACGATCAATTTCACAAACTTCAATACCATCTCCATCATGACAACAATCAGACCTGACTGATCAGAGAAGTATAGTCGTCCATACACAACACTTTATAATAAAGTGCCCTGATGAGATAATATGAACAGTTCTCCTGAGACACCACACAACACTTTATAATAAAGTGTCCTGATGAGATAACATAACAGTTCTCCTGAGACACCACACAACACTTTATAATAAAGTGTCCTGATGAGATAACATAACAGTTCTCCTGAGACACCACACAACACTTTATAATAAAGTGCTCTCATGAGATAACATAACAGTTATGCTGAGATTCTTAATTCAGTAGATCTGTAGGACATCACATAGTCTAGAAATGTACAAAGTATATCAATGAATTACCGTAAATATTCAATGCATGGATACTGAAAGTACCTGGTACTTTTGACTGAATACTGAGATAATCTAGAAAAATACAAACCAATCTAGAGAAATCACAGAGGTTATCTAGAAAAGAAATCACAGAGTTTATGTAGAAAAGAACAGATCTGGTAGGAATCACAGAGACAGTCTTGAAAATACAATCAGATCTGGTAGGAATCACAGAGACAGTCTTGAAAATACGATCAGATCTGGTAGGAATCACAGAGACCAGAGACAGTCTTGAAAATACAATCAGATCTGGTAGGAATCACAGAGACAGTCTTGAAAATCCAATCAGATCTGGTAGGAATCACAGAGACAGTCTTGAAAATACAATCAGATCTGGTAGGAATCACAGAGACAGTCTTGAAAATACAATCAGATCTGGTAGGAATCACAGATTGTCTGGGAAAATACAAACAATAGGAATTAAATTCTAACGTGATGTCTGTAGTGACTAGATAAAATAAAACAGGCCGCTGAGAAACTGTCAAATATTCACCCCATAATTACTGAATTAGATGACTATTTGAAGTATAAATTTTTTATTGTCTGTAGGCAGAGACAGAAGTACAGAAGGCATCTGCCGATGCTTCTATAGGAAGCAGAGCACTTGAATCTCAGCTGGATTTATTTGAGAAAAATCGTCTTCATGACCTGAAGGTAAATATGTTGTTCCCTTCCTTCTGGTTGGTATGTCAAAGTAACATGATGTCCCCTCCATCCTGTTTAGTATATCAAAGTAACATGATGTCCCCTCCATCCTGTTTAGTATATCAAAGTAACATGATGTCCCCTCCATCCTGATTGGTATATCAAAGTAACATGATGTTCCCTCCATCCTGATTGGTATATCAAAGTAACATGATGTCCCCTCCATCCTGATTGGTATGTCAAAGTAACATGATGTCCTCTCCATCCTGATTGGTATATCAAAGTAATATGATGTTCCCTCCATCCTGATTGGTATATCAAAGTAATATGATGTCCCCTCCATCCTGATTGGTATATCAAAGTAACATGATGTCCCCTTCATCCTGATTGGTATATCAAAGTAATATGGTGTCCCCTCCATCCTGATTGGTATATCAAAGTAGTATGATGTCCCCTCCATCCTGATTGGTATATCAAAGTAATATGGTGTCCCCTCCATTCAGATTGGTGTATCAAAGTAACATGATGTCCCCTCCATTCTGATTGGTATATCTAAGTAATATGACATCCCCTCCATCCTGTTTGCTATATCAAAGTAGTATGATGTCCCCTCCATTCTGATTGGTATATCAAAGTAATGTGATGTCCCCTCCATCCTGTTTGCTGTATCAAAGTAATATGATGTCCCCTCCATCCTGATTGGTATATCAAAGTAATGTGATGTCCCCTCCATCCTGTTTGGTATATCAAAGTAATGTGATGTCCCCTCCATCCTGTTTGGTATATCAAAGTAATATGACGTCCCCTCCATCCTGTTTGCTATATCAAAGTAATGTGATGTCCCCTCCATCCTGTTTGGTATATCAAAGTAACATGATGTCCCCTCCATCCTGATTGGTATATCAAAGTAATATGATGTCCCCTCCATCCTGTTTGGTATATTAAAGTAATGTGATGTCCCCTCCATCCTGTTTGGTATATCTAAGTAACATGATGTCCCCTCCATTCGGATTGGTATATCTAAGTAACATGATGTCCCCTCCATTCGGATTGGTATATCTAAGTAACATGATGTCCCCTCCATTCGGATTGGTATATCTAAGTAACATGATGTCCCCTCCATTCGGATTGGTATATCTAAGTAACATGATGTCCCCTCCATTCGGATTGGTATATCTAAGTAACATGATGTCCCCTCCATCCTGATTGGTATGTCAAAGTAATGTGATGTCCCCTCCATCCTGATTGGTATATCTAAGTAACATGATGTCCCCTCCATTCGGATTGGTATATCAAAGTGATTTGTGAGTAAGTAACCTGTTATATAATTATAGGCTACCATAATCAGTCACTTTATATCTCCAATTTTTATTTAATTTTACTGAATTATTCATATGGTCTGTTTTGTATGGGGCACCATTGCTGCATGTACATTTATATGTAATTTATCTCCTCATAACTTCATGTTTACTGACAAAACTGGGCAACCTTAATGCATTGTTCTAGATAAAGATTGCGCACAGGCGGACTCTCAAGTTGTTTCTAATTTCACAAAACAGAAGTAGTATAAAAGTTTATTTCCAGTTTTTTTAGCTGGTACATATGATGTTAGGAGGATGTTGATGATAAATTCATTCCCATTACATTTAACTGTATGGTTTGTATTAAACTATAATCTGTCTCCATCTTTACAGAACATAATGATTGACTTTGTGAATGTGGAGATGATGTTTCATGCCAGAGCGTTAGAATTCTACTCCAAGTGTTTTGAGAGTCTGGCATTGGTGGACGAGGAAAGAGATTTAGATGTAAGGCACTAGGCACAGTTTATCACGGCAAATTTATAACTTATCTTTATACATTTTTTATGTCAGATTTATATACACTTTGTACTTTTGATTGTATACATAAGTTTATAATGACAAATTTATATCTAATTTGAATACGTGTATATTAAGTTTATAACGAATTTATATCTAAACTATATACATGTATATTAAGTTAATGACAAATTTATATTTAATTTGTATACATGTACCGGTATATTAAGTTTCTGGCAAATTTATATCTAATTTGCATACTTATAAAGGAAGTTTATGCCAAATCTAGTCTAATCTGCATACATGTATATCAAGTGTATGATCAGTTTATATCTTATTTTTACAAAAAATTTGCTGTACACATAGAAGATTTATTTTAAATAAGTATGTGAATAATAATAAAGAGTAATGTTAAGATATCTTTCTATATTAAATAGATTTATTTTTAGGCAGGTTCACAAATTATACAGGTTATGGTTTGAGACAGGTTTCTAGGTTTTGTAAATTTGCTATAGGCAGATTGCAAAGTTACAAACTTTTGTGTAAAAAAAGAAAAAACAGTACAGATTTATGTAATGTTAACAGGAATTCCGACGGAAGCTACGGCTTTCTAAAGGTAGAAATCCTGAGGAATACAACCAGACTATTGAAAGTATGGGAACAGGCACCTCGTCTGGAATGTCCACCACAATGGCTAGTGGATCCATGGAAACAGATACATATGGGGACACTTATGGGGACTCTTCAATGTCAATGTCTGGATCTAATCGACGAGTACGCATCAACACCAGAGGGGTGAGTATTCGTAGTGATATGGTTCAATCCTCTGAGGCCTATTATTGAAAATCACTTATTTATAGTTTGTAAAAAAAAAAAATCATTTTTGAGCATCGTATGTTTAATTTCTGTTTGAAAAAGTCAAATTTGGTTAGAATAATTAAAATCAGATTGTTCATTATTCGTGTTTTACATTCGACCAAATATAAAACGTTATTCAATTTAGTGTAAACCAGGGGTCTGACCCCATCAAAAACATTTAAAATCCTTCTTTTGCTTGAGTTAAGTACTGTAATTTTCACCAAATCCAACCAGGAGAGTGATGTAGACTTGACATGTCAATTTTTGTATAATCCAAATGTTTGACTCCTTGGGAACAAAGCTTTGAGCCCAATAGGAAAAAGGAATTTTAAAAATAATTCTTAATAATAGGCAAAGTTTTCAACCAAATTTGGTCTGAAGCATTATTGGGTTTACAGGATTTGTTTTTCATAAACAAAGGTTCTAATCCACAATTGACAGACGTTTGGGTAACAGGGTGAATAGAGGTGAAAATTAAAAACTCTTCTGTAAGGATGAACGGATATTCACCCAATTTTATTCTGAAGTGTCATTATAGGTGTATGGTATTCAGTTAAATGTAAAGAAAGGTTTAGACCCACTGTGGGATAGAGGGGCAGGACCCATTAGGGTAGAGAAAAAACCTTGAATTGTCCTGCTGTTTGAATAATGCAGATTTGGTGAATGGTACAGGCTCTTTTGATCATTTGTACAAAGTAAAACAGCTTGAAAATAACTACATTCTTCTCAATATTTTGACATAATATGTGGTGTTATATTGCAGTCAACTATGTATGGTGACGATGATGACGACGATGATGATGACGACGATGATTATGAAGATGACTTATCAACTCGACGATGAAAACCTAGAAAATTAGTTAGAATTCTATTAATATTAACTTATTTGATATGATTGAATATGAATCTCCTTTTACACATAATACACTTTCTGCTGATGAAGAACCCACTTATTTCACCACCTGGAGTAGATGTGAAATATACCTTTTCTAGAATTATCCCCAGTGTTCCCAAAACAGTATACACCTGGGTCTTAAAAGAAAATTAGAAAGATTACCTTGAGTGGGGAATCAGAAAAGTCCAAGAAAAAGACATTTAGAAATGGAATGATGCGAAACAAAGTGCAAGATTCCGTTCTGTGAATAATTGAGTTTCCAAGATGATGTGCTGTATAGATATCTGTCTTTCTTTCTCAAGAAACCTGGAAAAAATGAGTAAATCTTATACATTGTATAACCCTAACCTTAATGTACATCAAATGGGAAGAATTAACTAATTTTTTCTGCAATTTTGTAGACTTCAAATTATCTGTTTTCCAAAATAACATCTTGCTCTCTCTCTTTTTGGTCCTTTCTGTCAGTACAATCATTAAGAGAAGCAGACAAGCTACATAGTCATCACATGTTGTGACTGTGAGGGGTTTGATTTACTGTATGTCAAATAATTATTTGAAATTTAATGGACAAGCATATTTTTAAAGACAATATTGTGTATTCCACATGCTGATGTTCTAACATCATGTTTTAACATGTGTTAAAAAAATCAAATTTATTATTTCTGGTTTTAATGCTCTTCACTGAAACTTTCTTGATGTAACTTACTCATACCAGTCTTTATTGTAATGCCCTATTGTCAGCCATTGCCTACTTGTCTCGAAGACGATGGGCATGCTGTACAATCTGAGTAAAGGATACCATCTCAGGTATCCTGATAACATCTTGGTTGTATTAAGGATACCATCTCAGGTATCCTTGTATTAAGGATACCATCTCGGGTATCCTGTATTATATCGGGTATCGATGAATTAAGGATACCATCGTGGGTATCGTTGTATTAAGGATACCATCTTGGGTATCATTGAATTAAGGATACCATCTTGGGTATCCTTGTATTAAGGATACCATCCCGGGTATCCTTGTATTAAGGATACCATCTCGGGTATCGTATTAATGGAACATCTTAGCTCAATTAAGGCAGTTGGATTGAAATGTATGTATTTGTATGTCTTTTAAAGCCTTGCTTTTAACTCAGACTGTGATCTGTGGGGATATTTTTAGGAATGATATGTTTTCAGAAATAAATTTGTCATCAATTTTGCTAGCTTAGATAAAGTACAGGAAAGAAGTTTTTAGAAGGCATTAGTTTCATCAAGTTTATAGGTGTGTGTAATAAATTATTAAACCGATTAAGGGTTCTGAAACCATGCCCATTGAATCTTAAAGATTTGTAAAGGAGAATGCTGAAATGAATGAATCCAAATGTGATATCTTTAGTGCGATATTGTACCTCAAATGTACATGTCTCATATGACATATTTTAACTTTTTCTTCAAAGTTCGTGTTTTGCTTTTCATTTTTGTTTATAGTAATGTTCAGACTGTGATTTCACTCACGCTCATATTTATCATCTTTTTTTTTTATTTTTCTTTATTTTATTTTTTAGGTTTTGTCCTTGTATATGTAGCTGACCGGTAGACAAATATAACACAAAAACGTGCTATTGATTAGCAAAAATACGCAAAACCCACAATTGCATTGATCATGTAGAGTTTGGATTTTATACTAAAACTAGATATTTAGTTACATGTTTAATAATTGGATCTATTTGATTGTCTATATGATTTCAGTCACGTCGGTCATGTGTCAGCCATTATTTAACTTACAGGGAATAATTATAAAGTATGTATACCTACAATGTAAAACATGCTTGGGAGAGATAGCACAGTTTACTGTGCCAAGAGTAGATAGACTAAAAATCTGTATGTACCGCCAAAGTTGATACAAATATTCTTTTTGTAATGCAGAGTTACCAGCTCTGGTATTGGTTGTTATGTCACTAGTTTGTGTGGGAAAATTACGTAGTTTTCCCACACATTTAATTCACTACCAACAGTTGTCATTGTGTAAGAAATGTCAACTCTGGGTAGAGATTACACAAATGTTTGAATCTCAAACAAATGAGGTAAAAATCAGTACCTGCTTACAAGAGCAGATAACTCTGTTTTACAAAAAGACAGCATAGATTTTAAAATAATTTGTTTACATCGGTAAAAAAGTTTTAAATCTGTAAAAGCTAAAATAGATATTGTGTTTTGTTGTAATCTTGAAAATTGAGTAATAAGTTTATCAGTAAGATTATCTTTCTTAGAAATTAACAATTTTCAGACTAGATACAAAGACATACAAGAAAATGTTTTCTCATGTGACAGATGTCAACATGGTCTTACAGATTTATAACTATATAGGTATGGTGATTTGATTACCTAATTTCTACATTTCATATATTTACTTTTCTGATGTTAAAGCTCATGAAAAATAAGAATAGATAAAAATTAAGAATGGCATTTATTTTATCCATTCTATACAAAATTTGTCCCTTTCAAGGGGAAATTTTCTATAGAATTTTGTTTTATTATTTTTTCTTGTTCTTTTGGCAAGGAATCCGTCCAAACCCTTTTACAAGTTATCATATTGAACTTTAAAAATTCAATATCTTACTGCAGCTGTGATTGGAATTGTCTACATGACTCTTCAAAATGGAAACCTATGTGTAGTAACCTTGTCTATTCTATCATGTGGTAATATATAATGAAAAGATTTTTGGACAGTTTTATAATTTTGAATGTCTGTATGAGTATCAAAATTGTCAAAACTATGATTTTCATATTATTGATATTGAAAGGGAAAGAAAAAAAGTACAATTATATTGAATGATTTCTAACAGTAATATTGATCATAGGTATGCAAGATCAAACTTTATGGTATGGCTGTTTATTTATCATAAATTTCACTACAGGCAAAAGAAATAACAAAAGGATTAAAAATTTCTCATGAAAATGAGATTTCTTTTCTGGATGGTGGAGGTCGTGTGAGTACAATATAATTCTTTATCAGTGGTTCTAGTCAGTGCTAATGCACAACCACTAATTTTCAAAGTCACAATGTCTCATATGGTTACTTTTTAAAACATTTTATTAACTGATATTAATTGATGTATTTACACACTTGTCTGTGATAGAGGTTACCTTGATACCGATATATTACATATCATTGTCATTATTTTTATTGTTTTATGCTTTAAGATACAAACCTTGTGATGGATATATCAAATGTACATTCCATTAATGTTACACACTAGATATTGAACTAATTTTCTAAAGCTGAAATACTTTTCACAATGGAAAAGATTTTTGTAAATTTCACTTTTACATTTCACGGAGAACTAAAAAAAATTTCTAGAAAACATGCTGGCAATATAACGCTAGAATCATGGTAAGGTAACTTGTCAGCTAACAGTAATTCGTTAAAAATTCACCTTTCTATCATATTATGTTTTGAAGTAAATGTATTTGTTGTAAGATTTGGTCAGTGCGACAAAGAGGCATATATTAATTCATGTTTCAGTTGTCTCTAAAAAAGTCTTTAACAAAAATTTATCTAGATTTTTAAGAAAAATATGCTTCAGGTGATATGTGTGAATTCAATCATTTTTAATAGTCAATATCACAATTCATCTTAAAATTTTCAATACAGTGTAACAATATCCTTAATTACATACTACATTTATATAATTAACAGGAGGCGAACAGATTTATCATGGCAGCAAATATTTATCAAAAATGTTACTGGAGTTTATGAATGTTCCACTCATATGGTGAACTGTTTATCACAAGTGATCACTAGTTATTCAGATTGAAAGTTACATATGTCTATCATATTAGGTACAATAATTGCTTTGTATAAAAATAAGAATAATGTATTATATTTTGTGTAGTTTTAACATATGCGTAATCACATTAATTAACTCGTTAATTACAGCGCACTTTGAATATAATGATATATGAAGCACCTATACATGTATTTAAGGAAGCCCACATGTATGTAACATTAGAACACGGTCCATACCACACTCTCCAATACGTTACGTCAATTTTTTTAAAATAAGAAGTAGCAGCACATTGCTAACTTTATCATGTTAAATTTATTATACTTTGTTAAGAAATATGTTTGTAAAATCTATAATGGAAAGTAAGCTGTACCATTTACAGTATTCTGTGGAGCAGAAAAAAGACCATTCAGCTAGTATGGTGATTAGATAATTAGCTGAGATATGTATGCTTGCAAAATGAAAGGAATATGTGTCAAAATATGCTATGCGATACTACTATTTCTGCATCGCGTATGTATATATTTTTTACGGTGTTTTCAAAGAAATCTAACATTAGTTTTAGCCATGCAGCAGCTTGTACTTGCATGTTGTCTCTCCATAATAGTAATATACCTGTTTATGTGGTTAACAGAAGTTTGTATGTTAAATAGCAGCAGATATAGAAGGTACCTGACACTGCCCATATCTTTATCAGGTCTTACCAATGTTGCTGTTAAGGTATTTAAAACTTCATTAGAGAATTACTTGTATGTTGGCTGAATGTAGCATGATCTCCTTATCATAAAGTCAAGCAGCAACATAGCAAATCGTTTAACTCAGTCTGATTCATCACATATGTATAGTATGTGGATCACTGCAAACACTTTCTTGCTTTAAGTAATTACACAACCTGTTTTAATAGGGATAAACTCATATATACTAAGGTACCATTCAACTAAAACTACTGATATGTCTTTGCCAATTCAGGTGCTTGGTCGCATAAAATATGTTGTAAATCAAAGTCTACGTTTAATTAGTGACAAATGAATGAGAACTTTTGAAGATAAATTAAATGTTGATTGTGATGGTTGATATACTCACCCACCTGTGACGAAATGAAATTAGTGTATGTGACATTAAATATTGTATATATGTCCTAGAGGAAAAGAGGTTACTCAAGGTCAAATTCTACAAACAGAAAACCTGCTATTGATCAGGTTACAGTGTGCCAATTACAAACTTGTAAAACCATGCCACGTGCGTTTTAGGTAATGACTGGTAATCTACATTATGTAGATAATGATATAAATCGCTGTGATAATAGGTTTATTAGTGATTGTATCATTAGAAAATAAAGTTGTATCACTTAATCAGACTGTGTTGTCAATTATCTGGTGTCTCGCTTTATACATGAGTATTCCTTCAGAGCATCAGGTCCATTACGGAACATGAAGGTTTCTCTAGAGGCAAACGGGACCATGTATTGTGAGTAACGTTCTACACTGGAAACACTTCGAAAATTACAACAATAACGGATCGACAGAAGAACAAAAGGGTCCGGTTACAATTGCTAGTAAAACGAAAGAAAGACTTGTCTTAGAAAGGTGAACCAGAGCGAAGATTTATCCTGTTAAAGTGATATCATACATGGGCACAGAAGAAACTATCAGAAAGATACAAGACGAAACAGAAAAGGCAACTTTAATATCATTCAAGGAAATCGGTTGTAAAGAAATACTGATTCTATATACGAGTTTTCATGTAGAACGTGTCCATTTACTGGCGTTCTGTTAAACTATTTCTTCAATAGGGGCTTCGGGGCAGAATTGACTATTTTTACAAACTTCACAAACCAAACGCTGATAAATGTATTGATTCCATCCTACAATTCCTGAATTATACTCACCAAAATTGATATACTACACAAATGTCATTTGTAATATAAGGGACAAAATGAAAGATGATAGAAAACGAAAACAAGGAAATAACTCATTTTAACCCCAATAAGAATTAGATACAGTACAGTCAAGTAATGAACTGCATCATAAAACTGGTTCGTCCATCTAGGATTTGCCAGTTAAAACTAGAACTGACGGCCCAGCAGGTTAATTGTTTGAACTCCACAACGTGGACGAGATGATACCCTCCGACTTATCGAGGAAGGGTGTTCTGTATTTTTGTGTGGAGTGTCATAGAAAAGTATTTTGTACCGATTAATCACCATAACCCTAACCCCTAAGTATCAATCACGTACGCGGGCAACCGTCAACTGGCATTATGGGAGATCTTGCTGTTACAACCGAGACCCATAGCAAAGTGGTAACGATCTGAAAAAAATAAATTTTAACTCGCATAGTGGTTGCGCATTATCGTTCAGAGAGGAATTTCAATTTCAATATTGGTTGAAAATTGTAGGGAAAAATTATTAGAATGTCTTGGAAATTCTAACCTCTACCTGCCAAGTCGACAGCGATTTTTACACTGTTAACATATACGCAACGCATCAAAGGGTCTCCTGGAATAAGCTGGTCGGTCTGCCCGGATTCACTTAGACCATGATATTACCTACATCTACCTGAAGGGTGTCTTCATTGAAGCAGAAGACGCTTACGATTCCGGAACACCTAGTGATACCCCTTGTACATTTCAATGGTACCCATGTAATATCTGTCCTCTGACACTGCTGGTAAATCGATATTCTTTTCTTGTTCTGATACAGCAATTGTTAATAGACGTAAACCTTTGGATTAAGTATAGTCTGAGTTAATGCCGAATAATGACTACACTATTCTATTTCGTCTAAAAACACCGTTAGAACTTGACACCCACTTGGAACCAAACTTGTTACGGAAACAAATACTTAATATAGGTCAATTTATTTCTCACCAATTGACCTTGCTTAGCAGCGCCTGTTCATTGTGTACATCTACAATGTGCATAAAAGAACTAGATATCATAGTTTTGAAGAACCCAATGCCATCTCCGTTTACATCTGTCAGGACACATCTGTTTTGATCTAAAACAACTCGACGCACCTCATTATTATATTTGGAAATGGTAGTTCTTGTCTCGTAATAGATTGTGTTACGGTTTTACGTATGCACTAGACCCGGCAGTTCGATAGCGATATCAGCGGTCGTATCGAAATCAATTTCCGCCAAGCTTTGAAAGGAATCACCTCCCGTATTCTTAATATGTCTTCCAATAAGCATTACCACTGAAAGCCGCACATCTATAAACGGCGTGTTGGTGTCGGCTTCGACTTACAGCCAGGTCCCATTAAAACTGTAAATTATTTGCAGCAGATATGGGTGATTAGAGATTTTATCAATCTGCATTAGCTAAGGTATAGTGGAATGGCCGAGTTTGGTGCTGCTGGTGACATTAGGCCAAATGATAAAAACCGATTTATATTCATACCGATACTTTTTGATAATTGGAATTTCAAAAAACATTTTTTGATTTTTAAGCTACTGAAAAATAAAGGTTAAAATAAATGAAAATAAAATATTCAAAATGATTTTCAAAAAACTAAATATACACCATCTTCTAAAAAAAATCTTGGAATGTAAGAAGCAGACATTTTTTTTACGTGGCCTTAGTATCTAAAAAAGTTCTTGGAATGTAGGAAGCAGACATTTTTTTACGTGGCCTCAATATCACGATTAGACCCAGTATAATCACCGATCTTCTCACGTAAGTAGTCAGAGACATGTGACTACAAATTAATTACACTGACAATCAATGGGGTATCTTCGACCTGGCAACATCGACCTTACCAGATATTTACCTACATGTAACCTTTATTTTCGACGTCTTAGCTGATGTTGAAGAACTGTTATCACTGCAAGGTCATGAAATTAGTGCTAAATATTAAGGTGTTCAGGTTAGGTATGTGTGAAATTTTCTGTAAATCAAACACTCCCTAGACCGGACAAATGTTCGTGTCCTATATATGTTTTAAGTACCCATTACTTAATGTAATAAGACGTTAGATATGAATGTAAATTCATTATTGTTTGATCGATAAAATGAGGCCTTTGTTCTACTTCCTTCACTCAACTAAACGTAAACATAGAATTTCTTAGTTCACAAAATACTTCTCACACTCTACTTCAAACGTCCACAAACATAATTGGTCACATCAATTAACAAGTAATGTCTCTTCATGCACAATAGTTAACAGGTGTTTGTCAGTCACATGACAAGCAACACAACCGACGAGTATTCAAAACGTAATAATGAAGAATTAACGATCAAGTCTGATGATTGAAACGTGTCTTATATAAAGAATGTCGTTTAGACAATGGTAACATTTTAAGAGATGAAATTTGAGAGCTGGAATTCGTAGATAACGTGTCCGTAATGAAACTGAGAAATAAAGCGATATTTTGTGTTTGGGATAGTGACATAAAGTTCTGAAATATACTTTAATAAAACTCCCCTAATTGTGAATCGTTATATCAAGTTGAATTTATCGAAAAAATAATCAAATGAGTTTATAAAGACCTCGACAATTCATCTCGCATGTATATCATTATATTTTATATTAAAAAGAAATCTATTGACCGTGTCCACCGTATATATCCCACCAGAACAGGAAACCCATTATCCTACAGATTTTATTTAATTACAACGCAACCATCAGTCGCCATTTTGACAGCATTTATAAATGTTTCCTTACACGATTTGAAGATGTACGAGTTCGATGCCCAAGAAAGGCTGGTAGTTTCTTTGTTATGGTAGCAGAAGACCATTATCTTTCCAAAACATCTGCTCTTTTTATCGTTTTATTTATTAATTTATTTAATTATTTATTCATTATGTTTAACTTTTTCAAATTTTGCCTTCGTTTCGTCGATTTTTAGTTCGAACAAGGATTTTGTTAATATGTCGGTATATCCTTAATGTACATGTATCAAAACCGTTTTTATTTGAACTGACCAGTCGATATCCATCTTATTTCTTTAGAACGAAGATTTATCCTGTTAAAGTGATATCATACATGGGCACAGAAGAAACTATCAGAAAGGTACAAGACGAAACAGAAAAGGCAACTTTAGAAGTCGGAGCTTTTTATCATCGAATTCGTTGTCTGTTATACTGATATATTCAGTCCTTCTTCTGCGGATTTTCACAACGTGATCCAAATATCATTATTTCTGTAATGGATATCGAATACCAGGTTATTTTCCAATGTTCTGAATCTGTTGGTTGATAAATCATATCGGGGGATATTAATCACAAAAGAAATAATGGAGCCTATTGTTTTTTTTTCTTTTTAGATATTGCGGTGTGGATTTATACGGAAGCGTATTCCGGCCACGATGTGTTTTATTTCAACTCGAAATTTCGAGGTAGCAACTCGAAATTTCGAATTAGTTATCCGAAATTTTGAGATATTAACCCGAAATTTTGAGTTAAAATAAAACACAACGTGGCCGGAATTCGCCTCCGTATAATTCTTCCGACATGACTGCGCTAGCACTGCACACGAATGTGACTATGTATATCTTTCAACATTTCGGAATACTAACTCGAAATTTCGGGTTACCTTCTCAAAATTTCGACTTACAAACTCAAAATTTCGACTTGCTAACTCAAATTTTGGATTACTAACTCGAAATTTCGAGTTGCTATCCCTAAATTTCGAGTTGATATCTCTAAATTTCGGATTACTTACTCATATTTCGAGTTATTAACTCAAAATTTCAAGTTAAAACACAACGTGGCCAGAATAAGCTTCCGTAGATTTAGATTTATCGAAGATTTATGTGACGGATTAAGTGAATAAAGCATCTGTGTTTGTTAACCTGTTCCTGTCTAAAGTCTATTAAAGAAACCATTTTGTTTACCATTTTAATGTTTGAACACTCCTATGAAATATACGAGCCATATTTGAGGGAAAAACAATGGATGTTCAAGGTACCGTTGTTATATGTAAAGAAAACGATGCTTCATACTCGCCCACACTTTTTCTGCAGTTGTTGTCAACACTAGTAACCATGCTACCTATAATATGGCATATCTAGGACAAATGTATATTGAGATATACTCTTGGTAATCTATTTATAAAATGAAATACAAGATTCTAGACACATTTCTGAAGTACCGTAATCTTCATTTCATTTACAAGTAAACTTTGCTTATTACAACAGGTGTGTTTCAATGGGAATGCCTTCAATACACTTCAGTTATTAGAAGCAATTCCGGGAATAATTCGAAATTTACAAAGTCATCTGCACATACGTCATTTTTTTTCTCCGTTAAATAATGTGTTTTGCTGATTTTTTTAAAACAGGTTATAACAATTCACGTGTCTTACGTAGGAGGACATTGATATATACGATGTCAGTTGTGATTAGGGAGAACGCAAGTTTAGGGCTTGTTCCGCACCAGATCTTTGATTTATTCTACTTCAACCCAATAGATCAAATAACATTTGTCACCATTTTATCTCAAGGTTAATAGTTAAAACTTTGTGTTTATCTACATATTAACATATGTATTTTACTTTAAATTTTCATGAAATAATTAATCGGGAACATATGTTTTATGTTACCTATCGTTTTTTACCACCATATTCAGTTTTCGCGATATTTTGTTTCCACCGCTGTTCCTAATGTTCCATCTATAAAATAAAGAGAAAACACAGCACTGAAGTGAGTAAGAAGAAATATGACTCTTGTGACAAAATGCTACCTTGTCTTTATCCGTGATGACTTTTGTATCCGACTAATTACAAGTGTGCTAATGCTCTACACATAACCATTAGCCTAAAAAAACACATATACACTCGCTCTAGTTAATCGTGGCAGAAATGAGTTCCGTTCTCTAAATTCCTGGGTTTACGTAATCTTTCTACTCTAGGGTCTTGCTTCAAGCACTTTTCTAAATGTTCGTAGGGAAATTTGTCTGAAATGATCCATTAAAGTTAGATGATTGTACATATTGATTCACCAGAACGACGCCAATATAAGTGCAGCTGGTCAGAGGATAGATGCATTTTTCTTGGGATAAACTTTTTAAATTGTGCCTTATTGATAATGTGTGGTCTATCCATTCCGTGGTCTCTCTATTCCCAGTAATCCGATTCCCTCTCTACCTTGTGACCAGTTCTCTGTTTACCCTGCCAACATCAATCCGTGGATCTCTCGACGCTATCACCATTGGGTCATCCTCTATCCAGTCACCATTAATTCAGTTTTCTCTCTCTCTATCCAGTCACCTTTAATTCAGTTTCCTCTCTCTATCCAGTCACCATTAATTCAGTTTTCTCTCTCTATCCAGTCACCATTAATTCAGTTTTCTCTCTCTCTCTCTCTCTCTCTCTCTCTCTCTCTCTCTCTCTCTCTCTCTTCTCTCTCTCTCTCTCTCTCTCTCTCTCTCTCTCTCTCTCTCTCTCTCTCTCTATCCAGTCACCATTAATTCAGTTCTCTCTCTCGTTCCAGTCACCGTTAATTCAGTTTTCTCTCTCTTAATCAAGTCATCATTAATTCAGTTTTCTCTCTCTATCCAATCACCATTAATTCAGTTCTCTCTCTCTATCCAGTCACCATTAATTCAGTTTCCTCTCTCTGTCCAGCCACCATTAATGCAGTTTCTCTCTCTCTCTCTCTCTCTCTCTCTCTCTCTCTCTCTCTCTCTCTCTCTCTCTCTTTTACTATCATCCAAGTTTTCGTTTTCTCTTCAACCTTCCTTCCATTACCAATATGTGTACCTTACATCACATGCCCGATATTTATGTCATGTCCTCTTTATATGCAAAATGTATACGATTTCCATTGTTACGTCACAATACGTGATAAGTATAAGTTGGCATCGCTGATAATTATGAATGCCAACTGGATATAGGTTAATTCTACATGTAACACACATCATTGAATACGCACTTATCTCATAAAGTTATTTGTGTACATGGATACTTTGGATACTTTGTCGTATTTTGTACCTGTAAATCGACAATATTACAATACATTTTGCTGTTACAATTGAACGCTGTGATTGAAGTGGTCCCAGATTGCCATGGTATGGTCAGTATAGTGCTATCTGCTTACCGTAAAATGCATTCGCAAATATTAGAAGTATGTTCATGATCCAACGTTAACAAACAGACAATAAGTAGAAAGCTCTTAACTTATTGTAACGTTAAGTTTGTAATGTCATGAAAAAATATATTTAGGTAAAGTCAATATAAAATTTAATCGTGTAAAAATCCCCTTCACTTCCTAGTTATATAACATTCAAACAAGAAAACAATGAATTGTGGATATAATTTTACAGTGATTGCTTTTAAACCAGAAATCAGTTAAATAAATACAGTGATTGCCGTTAGAAAGACCGTGTGTAACTCTTTTGAAAAAAAAGATGCAGGTCATGTAACGTTAACCCTTAATACAAATTTATCAAAATAACGTTCAGGACAAGTTAATATTTGACACCGGTTGCGATTGTTTAAGTTCCAAATGTTAACAAATTGTTGAAAGTTAAACTGATACCCTTACATAGAGTTATACTCCAATCCTGAAAAAGTTTCAAAAAATGTGCTCTAAACTTTTATCAAAATAAAATATCTGTATATAAGCATAATTCAGATAGAACAAATTAACAAATATTTACAAATATATTGCAGTGAGTCTTGGGAAATATTTGGTTTGACTAACGTTCTGGTACAGACGGTTTACGACCGATGCTGTTCTGACTGAAATCAATTGTGATCTTGAGCGAGTGCCCTTGACCTTGTCTGATGTTGTCTACAAGTTAACATCCAATTACTTCCGGTATCCTAATGGGACGCAATGTCGGCAAATCTGTGTTCCATCTATCCATGTTTTGTATATAGACACGAATTTGCTGGGACGTTTATCATTTCAGATCGGTGAATCAAGAAGCATTACCAGTGTTGATACTTCAGAACCTAGCTATTAAAAAATACAACTTCACGCAGAAAATTTTCATTGGGGAAATTATCTGCTTTTTTTTTATTTCATTAGAAGATATCATTGATGGGTAAGATTTCAATTCATGGTAAAAATAGGAAAATGTAAGAAAATCGCTTTAATACAACAATGCTTATCTAAAGATGAGTGCGTCTTTAAAGTGACGTAATATAAACATCCTGTTCTTTATGACCTTGTACCTCACTTGAAACAATATTTTATTTGGTGACAACCTCGCATATAAATTACGCAGTACAGAATATACATGCTTTAAGAATCAGTCTTGTAGCTTGTAATGAAAAAACAATACAAAACACTTTTAGAGATTATAAAATCATTCATAATTTCATTTTTGAACTTCTTTATCGGTAATATATCGTAACCCCGTGTGTCATGTATCGCTAACTGACGAGAAAAATCGCATGTTGTTAAAGCCTGGTGGCTATATGGTTATATTGATTATGGTCATTTAACAAGGTACGCGGTACTGACCTTAACAGACCACATGGAAACGTGCGTGTATGACACGGTCATCTAAGGTCATCACAGAATTGACAAAACGATCGCCCATGCTTTTGTTCACACGTAAAATTACTTTATAGATTAGCATTTAGATAAAAACCCTCTTTACCATATTACAAGTTTTCTTGTGTTCAATCATATACACACGTTCACTTGCTTATACCACCAAAAGATCCCAGGGGAAATATGGCGCCTACCACAGCCTTCATAAGTTCTTTTTCGGTTGATTTTTTGTCTTTTTTCCTCTCTCTCCTTTCTTAACCAAATAAGCACAAAAGGAGGCATAAGAGGAACACAAATTTAGATTTTGAGAATGATCCATTAAGAAGAAACTGCAACGATAAACAATAACTGTCAAATCCAAGATGGCAGCCCATTGGCCATTTTGTTTTCCCACTCAGTTTTTAAAACAGACAATGTACAACTAGCAAAAAATTGAAAACTACACATTTTTCAAGAGGTAGCAAGAGCGACCTGTATCTGTAAAAATTCAAGATGGCCGCCTATCAGCCATTTTAATTTCTGATCGGTACTAAAATAGATAATGCATAACTGGGACCAAAGGCAACCTGCGTATTTAATTTGAGAATGATCCATCCAGACCTAGCGATAACAACCAATAGTAAAATTCAAAATGGCCGTCTGTCGGCCATTTCATTTATTTATTCAGTCCAAAATTGACAATGCGCAGCCAGGGACAAAAGGGAACATTTTTGAGAGATTAAGATTAAATATTTATGGGACCGATTTGTAAAGTTGTCCTCTGAACTGTTGCTAACTGTTGCAACGCACTAGCCTTTCACCTAGACGTCCTTGGTTCGATTCCCGGAACGGAGGTAAAAAGGCATGAGGTCACCTGCCCGACCCCGTGAGTTTTCCCAGGGTACTTCATTTTAGTCCTACAGTAAAATCCCTCCCACACTTCCTTCTGACAAGTGACAAGAGTGATTAATATAAGTTGGAAATCTTGTTTCGCAAATGTTGTAAAATAGATAAAGCTGATTTGGTTCTTTTATGTAATTAGCAGCAAGTGGCCATATTGTAGAAGTTTGAATGTAAAAAGGCTTCATTATCATCATGCACACAAGCGAGCCTGGAAATTGACTTAAACATCTAAAAACTCCCAATTAACGATTACCGATTCCCTTAAAGTGCAGATTCGAAAAGGAAATTTACCATCACATTAACACTAGGCAGTAATGGACACAAGTTGTGTCTTGGAAATCAGTGGTGAAGGTACAATTGTAGGTACAACATCAATCCCTCAAGAACGACATCATACATATTATACTTGTTCTTGTCACGCGTCTCGGAGCGTCACACACACACACACACACACACACACACACACACACACATTCACGCGCATTTATATATATATATACTTTACTTCCGCCAGCGGAGGTGGATTCAATATTTTGTTAAACTCCAAATTGTTTAGTCCAATACCAGTGCTATCATCACCACATCGCTTCATGGTTTAGCACGAACAAGTGATTCTAAAACATAATTGACAACTAATTAGATTTTGTTAATCACGCACTAATCCCTATTTCTGTTTAAGTACATAAGCTCTGATAACGAAACACGGAATATCTATACAAAACCATCCCAACACCTAACGTTTACTGTTGAACTAACTGTATAATGTTGAAGGTTTTCTAGCTTTGTGTTGACCTTTATTTCTCTCCCAACTTACACAAGTAGTCATAAACAGACCAGGAATATACCTATATATATGAACACCCCATCACAGATTCAGATTTCCACCCAAAGTTATTTGCTGTTGATTAGACTTCGTTGATTAATTGGCACAACTCGATGAAGAGCTTTGTTTCTCTCAAAGTAATCATTTTATATCTATTATGATCATCCTAACACACATTTCCGATTTTGATTCTACCTACAGTTTACACTAAATTGGACTGTGTTTACTATCTGTACCGTGTTTACGTATTCTATTTAACTCTACGTCTACCATCGGACTGATGTTTTTATCACTTCGGCACTACAAGTGTATACCAATCTGTCTTACTTCTGAGAGAGTATAAAACACATATAGTCTGAATTGCTGTGATGAATTTAGCTGTAATAAGTAACTATTCTGGTCTACCATTGTATATTGGCTGTTCTAGCAATATCAACAACCTTATTGAAAAATTACAAAAGACCCATTAAAATATTAACACATTACTTTTACTGATTGCAATTTCTAAATTTCAGAGAAGGTAAAACACTAATATATTCACGTATTTTCTTGCTGTACAGAGTAATAAGTTTCTATTCTGATATATTGCTGTTACCGATGTTCTAGTATTAAACCCCACTGTATTGTATATGGTCTTTTGAAGCACAAATGTTTGCTTAAGTGAATAAAGAACTTCGAACTTTGAATACCTTCTGAACTGCAATGTAAGCTATGAAATAGTTCTAACTAAGAAATATGAAGAAATATTACTTAGGTTACTGTGTCATCAGTGTGAGAATAAACTGGTTATTCTATCGTCAGGGTCCGAACCAGTTCGTGTTGAAGTTTAAGTCATACATCAGGAATATACTGTTTCAGACAGACTAACGAGTTTTCCAGTTTCATCTACAAAGTATTTTTCCGTACTTTTTGCAGGTCAGGTCCCAAATCATGTTGTTTTCTGTATTAATTGGGTCCATATTGATGATGTTCTGATTGATCTATTCTCAAACCGATCTGTTACGATAGAGTATCAGCAAACAGCCATTCCCTTAGATCTTACCGTTGCTAACCACAGAGTCGTGAGGCCAGTGCTAGATTAGATCCAGTTAACCGTGCTACTTACAGCTCCCCTATGAAAGGGCGTGTTTAATAGTGGTCATAATTACACGGCTTTAAGTCACGTGCCAATGCAATCAATGGCAGATGAAATTGGACAACTCATCATGGTCTGTCCGAGTGTCCCTTCGTTGATGTATTTGGTTGGGGTCCTCGAGATTTCCACTGTTCAGGGCCAATAGAATATTGTCGGCTGTATATCTCTTTATAAATAGGCCCCTGTTGATTTTCGATAATTGATATAAATTTCCATTTGGTGGATATATATCAACTAAGCACATAAATTGTGTTATACGGTATCTGGACCAATCTTACTCTGTTTTGGTATGCTTTGCAACTCAACCTTCTTACGCTGGAAAGTGATACTAGGAACATTACATAGAATTATGTATTATTATTATGATCATTACTGTTATGCCCCCGGATCGAAAGATCAGGGGTATATTGTTTTAGTGATGTCTGTTTGTCAGTTGTCAGCTTTAACCTTACCCATAACTATTGCACCGTAAGAGGTAGTGCTTTCATATTTGGCAGGTGTGTTCCTTGTGACAAAATCTTTCAGGCGGTACAAAAATATTTGATCATGTGACCTTCATCGTGACCTTTGACCTACATTTGAAAAAAAAATAACCACAGAGAAGACGTAAGTGTTTCACAAACTGTGCATGCAATTAGCACATGCCTTACGCAGTGCAGTTTTAATGTCCCACTTCAGAGTTTTGCTGCAACCGGGGGGCATAGTGTTTCATAAACACATCTTGTTTTCATTATCATCATATATCATACAAACGTCCACAAATAAATTTTATGTAAAGTTGATTTCAGTGTGAAACAGCTATTTATCAGGACTGTTAAAATGAAATCACTTTCTAAACCTGATGGAATGCGCTTCATCGCCACCCATTACTCCTACGACCTACACCGGTCGTAATCGATCACCTGATTGGTTCAGTATAACTTTTCCAGATCTTTCGAAATCTTGAAAGAAAATAAAGGTTACACATACCGAATAGCCGGCTATTTTCGCGGGATGATATTTTCGCTATTTCGCGGTATACAAACGTGATCGCGAAAATATAATCTGTGAAATAATGAGACGTGTGTATAGATGTTCTTCCACATCAAGATCGCGATTTTTATCAGATAAAAATAGAATTAGATCTTTTGAAAATAAAACTGAAAATTACCATTTACACGGTATTAGCTGCCGAGGAAATTCTTACAAAGTGCTTCACACATAAATCACATCTTACAGTAAAAACTAACAGGAATATTCGTTTCTCCACCTTCAGGATGATATAGAGGAATGTTTGAAAACATTGTATACAAACATATTAGGATTCTCAGGAAGAGATGTTTCATCTACCATCTTGGTAACAATGAAATGTTGCAAAAAATTAACATATTCATTAACGAACGTTCACTATCTTAAGTTTCTTAATATTTATATTGTTAAAAATAGCATAGTTCAGAGCAGTTTTCTCATGTTTTCCTTGGAAAGGTATATTAAAAAAGTGAATATTCGTGAAATGGGCACCCGTAACCAAATCTACTAGATGGGAGCTCATCCAAATGTTTACTTTTATGGAACCGTAAGAATGGGCCTCGCACCAAGGTCAAAGACCATATTTAGTTAACGAGAAGATAAAAATGTAACCACGATATAAATGTGGTGGAAATACTCTTTATCCTGTTCATTTTTTTAAATAAAATAGCCACGATACCAGGTTAGTAGTTAATCCGTCCTTATCCCTCGCATCAGCAAGGAGGATGATAGGCGAGTCTCATTCACTGTTTTAGTAACAGTTAAGTCGCTGGGGTGGTAATTGATGGAAGGAAACGTGTTAGGAACTTGTGCTGGTTAAAATTGTGTTGGTAGTCTTGGTTTATCGTATCTCAAGTGTTACCAGGATCAAAGTCTATCTATCAATTAGGCTCAGAGTTTTAACCAAGTCCACCAAAGGATTGTAGAAGCGAAAGTTTGCTTTTATTTTACGTTGATAAAATAAAACGAATTCCGCACCACGGGCTATGGTTTCCGGACAGACTTCCGGTAACCTCTCATCACTTCCGTCAGTAGTGTTTGTAGGATTAAGAACAAGCCCTCCAACTGATTTTTGATTCTCTGAGTGAAATCGGGTTATGGCCTTGTCTTGTATTAAATCCAGGTCACGGCTTTATCTTCAAGACAACAAATTTCCCCGGAGAATTTCAAATCGCTATACCGCCAGAAATCGACAAATAACTAGTAACCATGATTACAGATCATTTCTCTGTCATGTCGGACATGACATGATTGTCACAGTGATAGTGTCGTACAAAAATATATAAACTCGTTGATAACCTTGAATATAAAATTGTCATACAATCAGGTTGCTTGTATTATACAAAGACGTATGTATGTAGTTCTTGAACCTTGTGACAGTGTTCTAGAATAGAATTCATGACAGAACCTAAATGTGGACCTTTTGCCATTGAACTAATATGGACTTTGTGACAAACTTCTGTCGTCGACCTCGCTACGGTGTTGAAGTGTGGACCTCACGACATTGTTCGAGTGTGAACCTCAGGACAGTCGTCTAGTATGAACCTCGTGACGGGGTTCTAGTGTGGACTTCGTGACAGTGTTCTAGAGTGGAGCTTGTGATAGTGTTTTAGATGAACCACGTGACAGCGCTTTGATGTGGCCCATAGCAGGACACATACTTTTTTTTCTGTAATAAATGTGACAGGTCGGTGTTAGATAGCCTCAATTGTACTGGTAACTCGAGATTGATGAAAGAACACAGTCTGACGGCAGACGTCGTTGCTAGGCGTACATCATCTCGCATACGAAGATAAAACATTATGAAATCAATACTATGACCATGTTTATCGAAGCATTTCTTCTTTCTGAAACTCAAGTTATGCATTCTAACCTGATCTTTTACAATTCAGTGATTTCCTGCTGCGAGATAAGAGTAATAACACCCGAAAGTCTTCAGAACATTAAGTGCATTTTATAACATATATATAAAAAAAAAAATGGGAATAGTGTTTGATGATAGGTTCCAAAAATTTACACTAGTATAGTAATGGGAAAATGTCTAAATATGAATGATTCCTCGTCTTTTCAGAGGAGCCAGAGTAGAGGAATCCTGTGATGATTATGTTTGAATCTACGGAATGATTGGAATCGGTTTTATTAGTTACTGTATTAGTCTGGGTCCGTGAGACGTTTGTAAATATCACATGATAAGTTGAATTGTTCCGATCCACACCCGCTAGACGATTTCTACAGCTCTGATGTCATATTCCGAGTTGATATGAGATGTCGTTGAGTTGGACGCTTCATATCTTTGTTCGATCGCGAGTGACCTTGAAAATATATGCGATTTGAAGAAAAAAAAATCTTATCTGTGTCTTATCACTACAGTACGGAAGAGCATTTTTGCCACGCGGAGAAATAAATGATTACGTTTTTTCATGTTAGTAACTCGAAATTTCGACTTAGTAAACCGAAATTTCGAGATTAGTCGAAATTTCGAGTTACTAACATGAAAAAACGAAATTGTTTTTTTCTCTGCGTGACCTTAATGCTCTTCCGTGCTACTGACAGTAAATCACAAACGTTTACTTATTACTATATATTTACATTGATCAACAAAAAGTGATATTTATGGTGCCGTTAATGACACTCAGCGCGTGACTATTTTGACGTCATTATTGTCGGCGACGATTCACCGATAAATTGGCTGGACTACATGATGGATCACACATCTGATACATTAATTTGGTTACATCACGTTAAATTGGTATAAGACAGTAGCATATACAGAAAGTACAAAAATAAATAGAGATGTCCTGTTACGGCATGAATGAGTTTTACAGGCAAATTCCTCTCCTCGAGCGTTACCAATAGGGATTCACAAAGAAACTGATACTGGCATATATTTTGCTTTAAGTTCAGTGCAACTTTTAAGAAACCGATAAGCCTGAAGTAGTAAAGTAATATATATCCCCGTCACGTGGTTATATTCAAGTAAAATTAAGTTACGCTGACATTTCGGGTGCGTTAATTGTGTTTTACGTGGTCGTTATGAGGCTAAAACGTTAGCTTTCGTCGGGTTTATTGTCTTCAAAATATACGATACTAATAGCCCCTAAAGACATTTTACTAACACATATTAAATCACTTCTACCTGCGTGTAATGATTGCTGCTGTAAGTTGTTTTCAATATCGTGTTTGAAATTTTAACTTCGATAAAGAAGGACCAGCAAGTCTGTGTTCTGATCTGTTTATCAGTTTGTTTGTCTCAATATTGACTTTTTTCTATTAAATGTTTGTCACAACAGTTTCACTTCAACTGATACACTCTCTTTGTACTAATTGCCCTGTTGTGCAGCGTTGTTTGTTAATCTTTGTTATCTATTTATTTATTTATGTATTAATTTTATTTATTTATTTATCAATCTATCTATCTTGGTTTCATTTATGATTAATTTATTATTTGGCTCTTCTCACCTCACTCTATATTATGATAAGGTGCTACTTACTCTTTTTTTGTGTAATTGCTGATAATTTTTTGTTTTTTCTTTGATAAATAAAATTCGTGTTATTGTTTAAGTAAATTGTTTTATTATATTTTTTTTACTCTCAAGATTTATGAGTACATGAACATAGCACAGGACAGTAACTCACACACACCCTCACAAACACATGTCCTGTGGATGACATCATCATCATCACCATCATCATCATCATCATCATCATCATCATCATCATCATCATCATCATCATCATCATCATCATCATCAGTAAATATTATGGTATTTTTTCCATCATCGGGATATTTATGTCATCACATATTGATGACAATTATCACTGTAGAAAACCAAGTACATGTTTGTTGTCTGAAAGCATTGGCTGTATGTATCACAGTAAGAATTTCCACCGTCGTTTAGACGGACGTCTGGTGGTAAGGGAACTCTACCACTTTATCATACAATTGATCTCGGCGAGAGAATTTCGCAATAAAACAATTCCATGTTTTACACAATACGAATTGATCAAACTGAGATAAGCTAACTATGTTTTAGGTATTGTGATTAAATCTTAATGCATGTTTGTAACATAAAACCTGCAGAAATATTAATACTTAGATAGATCCGTATATAAGTTCAAACACATTGTAGGCAAAAACAAAGAAACAGGCAAACAATATGATTAATGATATAAAATATCAAGTACATTTTGATACTGATTGAGAATCAGATAAAGTAGACCATAATAATAAACAAAACTGCATCATGCAGCTGTTTTGTCCTTCTTTGACTCGCCAAAAATGCTATGGGGCTAAAATCATAAAGCGTAGGAGGCGACCTAGAAAATCAAATTGGCGGAAGAAAATTTAAAAATCGATATGGTGAATAAAAATAGAAATATCAAAAATTCTTTAAACTTTGTTATTACGCATTGAAGACTTAAATCGTTGTCGCGTTATTTGTTGGAAGATTGGTCGGGTGTTATGTGGCAGTGAAAGAATCAATAGGACAGTGACTCCATATTCTAAAAATCACTTCATCAATAAGGTGACCCAGTTGTAACGAATACATGTTTAGCTTTCTTAGTGTGGCGTGAAACCATATTTCCGGAAGTGTTCCTGGTGCAGACTGTTTCGTTGCGTTTCGTTCCTCTATGATGCAGACTGTATCGGTGCGTTTCGTTCCTCTATGATGCAAGCCGTATCGGTGCGTTACGCCCCTCTATGATGCAGACTGTATCGGTGCGTTATGCCCCTCTATGATGCAGACTGTATCGGTGTGTTTTGGTGCGTTTCGTTCCTCTATGATGCAGACTGTATCGGTGCGTTACGCCCCTCTATGATGCAGACTGTATCGGTGCCTTTCGTTCCTCTATGATGCAGACTGTATTGGTGCGTTTCGTTCCTCTATGATGCAGACTGTATCGGTGCGTTACGCCCCTCTATGATGCAGACTGTATCGGTGCCTTTCGTTCCTCTATGATGCAGACTGTATTGGTGCGTTTCGTTCCTCTATGATGCAGACTGTATCGATGCGTTTCGTTCCTCTATGATGAAGACTGTATCGGTGCGTTTCGTTCCTCTATGATGAAGACTGTATCGATGCGTTACGCTCCTCTGTGATGAAGACGGTATCGGTGCGTTTCGTTGCGTTTCGTTCCTCTATGATGCAGACTGTATCGGTGCGTTTCGTTCCTCTATGATGCAGACTGTATCGGTGCGTTACGCCCCTCTATGATGCAGACTGTATCGGTGCCTTTCGTTCCTCTATGATGCAGACTGTATTGGTGCGTTTCGTTCCTCTATGATGCAGACTGTATCGATGCGTTTCGTTCCTCTATGATGAAGACTGTATCGGTGCGTTTCGTTCCTCTATGATGAAGACTGTATCGATGCGTTTCGCTCCTCTGTGATGAAGACGGTATCGGTGCGTTTCGTTGCGTTTCGTTCCTCTATGATGCAGACTGTATCGGTGCGTTTCGTTCCTCTATGATGCAGACTGTATCGGTGCGTTACGCTCCTCTGTGATGCAGACTGTATCGGTGCGTTTCGTTCCTCTATGATGCAGACTGTATCGGTGCGTTACGCCCCTCTATGATGCAGACTGTATCGGTGCGTTACGCCCCTCTATGATGCAGACTGTATCGGTGTGTTTTGGTGCGTTTCGTTCCTCTATGATGCAGACTGTATCGGTGCGTTTCGTTCCTCTATGATGCAGACTGTATCGGTGCGTTTCGTTCCTCTATGATGCCGACTGTATCGGTGCGTTTCGTTCCTCTGTGATGAAGACTGTATCGGTGCGTTACGCCCCTCTTTGATGCAGACTGTATCGGTGCGTTATGCCCATCTATGATGCAGACTGTATCGGTGTGTTTTGGTGTGTTTCGTTCCTCTATGATGCAGACTGTATCGGTGCGAATTATTCCTCTATGATGCAGACTGTATCGGTGCGTTACGCTCCTCTATGATGCAGACTGTATCGGTGCGTTTCGTTCCTCTATGATGCAGACTGTATCGGTGCGTTAAGCCCCTCTATGATGCAGACTGTATCGGTGCGTTACGCCCCTCTATGATACAGACTGTATCGGTGTGTTTTGGTGCGTTTTGTTCCTCTATGATGCAGACTGTATCGGTGCGTTTCGTTCCTCTATGATGCAGACTGTATCGATGCGTTTCGTTCCTCTATGATGCAGACTGTATCGATGCCTTTCGTTCCTCTGTGATGCAGACTGTATCGGTGCGTTACGCCCCTCTATGATGCAGACTGTATTGGTGCCTTTCGTTCCTCTATGACACAGACTGTATCGGTGCCTTTCGTTCCTCTATGATGAAGACTGTATCGGTGCGTTTCGTTCCTTTATGATGAAGACTGTATCGATGCGTTACGCTCCTCTGTGATGAAGACCGTATCGGTGCGTTTCGTTGCGTTTCGTTCCTCTATGATGCAGACTGTATCGGTGCGTTTCGTTCCTCTATGATGAAGACTGTATCAGTTCGTTTCGTTCCTCTATAATACAGACTGTCTCGGTGCGTTTCGTTGCGTTTCGTTCGGTGCGTTTCGTTCCTCTATGATGAAGACTGTATCGATGCCTTACGTTCCTCTTTAATGAAGGCTGTATCGGTGCGTTTCGTTGCGTTTCGTTCCTTTATGATGCAGACTGTATCGGTGCGTTTCGTTTCTCTATGATGAAGACTGTATTGGTGCGTTTCGTTCCTCTATGATGCAGACTGTATCGGTGCGTTTCGTTCCTCTATGATGAAGACTGTATCAGTTCGTTTCGTTCCTCTATAATACAGACTGTCTCGGTGCGTTTCGTTGCGTTTCGTTCGGTGCGTTTCGTTCCTCTATGATGAAGACTGTATCGATGCCTTACGTTCCTCTGTAATGAAGGCTGTATCGGTGCGTTTCGTTGCGTTTCGTTGCGTTTCGTTCCTTTATGATGCAGACTGTATCGGTGCGTTTCGTTTCTCTATGATGAAGACTGTATTGGTGCGTTTCGTTCCTCTATGATGCAGACTGTATCGGTGCGTTTCGTTCCTCTATGATGCCGACTGTATCGGTGCCTTTCGTTCCTCTATGATGCAGACTGTATCGGTGCGTTTCGTTCCTCTATGATGCCGACTGTATCGGTGCCTTTCGTTCCTCTATGATGCAGACTGTATCGGTGCGTTATGGATTTTTTATAATGCAGTCTGTATTGGTGTGTTTCCTATACGATGCCGAATATTTTAGTGCATTTTGCTGTGAACAGAAACGTTCATAACGAGTCTGATATGAGGGAAAATTATAAAATCACGTAAAACGTCCAATTCCATTATATTTCACAAACATAGCGAATCTATAAATCGATATGGTGAATAAAAATAGAAATATTAAAAATTCTTTGAACTTTGTTATTACGCATTGAAGACTTAAATCGCTGTCGCGTTATTTGTTGGAAGATTGGTCGGGTGTTATGTGGAAGTGAAAGAATCAATAGGACAATGACTCCATATTCTAAAAATCACTTCATCAATAAGGTGACCCATTTGTAACGAATACATGTTTAGCTTTCTTAGTGTGGCGTGAAACCATATTTCCGGAAGTGTTCCTGGTGCAGACTGTTTCGTTGCGTTTCGTTCCTCTATGATGCAGACTGTATCGGTGCGTTTCGTTCCTCTATGATGCAGACTGTATCGGTGCGTTTCGTTCCTCTATGATGCAGACTGTATCGGTGCGTTATGCCCCTCTATGATGCAGACTGTATCGGTGTGTTTTGGTGCGTTTCGTTCCTTTATGATGCAGACTGTATCGGTGCGTTTCGTTTCTCTATGATGAAGACTGTATTGGTGCGTTTCGTTCCTCTATGATGCAGACTGTATCGATGCGTTTCGTTCCTCTATGATGAAGACTGTATCGGTGCGTTTCGTTCCTCTATGATGAAGACTGTATCGATGCGTTACGCTCCTCTGTGATGAAGACTGTATCGGTGCGTTTCGTTGCGTTTCGTTCCTCTATGATGCAGACTGTATCGGTGCGTTTCGTTCCTCTATGATGCAGACTGTATCGGTGCGTTACGCTCCTCTGTGATGCAGACTGTATCGGTGCGTTTCGTTCCTCTATGATGCAGACTGTATCGGTGCGTTACGCCCCTCTATGATGCAGACTGTATCGGTGCGTTACGCCCCTCTATGATGCAGACTGTATCGGTGTGTTTTGGTGCGTTTCGTTCCTCTATGATGCAGACTGTATCGGTGTGTTTTGGTGCGTTTCGTTCCTCTATGATGCAGACTGTATCGGTGCGTTACGCCCCTCTATGATGCAGACTGTATCGGTGCCTTTCGTTCCTCTATGATGCAGACTGTATTGGTGCGTTTCGTTCCTCTATGATGCAGACTGTATCGATGCGTTTCGTTCCTCTATGATGAAGACTGTATCGGTGCGTTTCGTTCCTCTATGATGAAGACTGTATCGATGCGTTACGCTCCTCTGTGATGAAGACGGTATCGGTGCGTTTCGTTGCGTTTCGTTCCTCTATGATGCAGACTGTATCGGTGCGTTTCGTTCCTCTATGATGCAGACTGTATCGGTGCGTTACGCTCCTCTGTGATGCAGACTGTATCGGTGCGTTTCGTTCCTCTATGATGCAGACTGTATCGGTGCGTTACGCCCCTCTATGATGCAGACTGTATCGGTGCGTTACGCCCCTCTATGATGCAGACTGTATCGGTGTGTTTTGGTGCGTTTCGTTCCTCTATGATGCAGACTGTATCGGTGCGTTTCGTTCCTCTATGATGCAGACTGTATCGGTGCGTTTCGTTCCTCTATGATGCCGACTGTATCGGTGCGTTTCGTTCCTCTGTGATGAAGACTGTATCGGTGCGTTACGCCCCTCTTTGATGCAGACTGTATCGGTGCGTTATGCCCATCTATGATGCAGACTGTATCGGTGTGTTTTGGTGTGTTTCGTTCCTCTATGATGCAGACTGTATCGGTGCGAATTATTCCTCTATGATGCAGACTGTATCGGTGCGTTACGCTCCTCTATGATGCAGACTGTATCGGTGCGTTTCGTTCCTCTATGATGCAGACTGTATCGGTGCGTTAAGCCCCTCTATGATGCAGACTGTATCGGTGCGTTACGCCCCTCTATGATACAGACTGTATCGGTGTGTTTTGGTGCGTTTTGTTCCTCTATGATGCAGACTGTATCGGTGCGTTTCGTTCCTCTATGATGCAGACTGTATCGGTGCGTTTCGTTCCTCTATGATGCAGACTGTATCGATGCCTTTCGTTCCTCTGTGATGCAGACTGTATCGGTGCGTTACGCCCCTCTATGATGCAGACTGTATTGGTGCCTTTCGTTCCTCTATGACACAGACTGTATCGGTGCCTTTCGTTCCTCTATGATGAAGACTGTATCGGTGCGTTTCGTTCCTTTATGATGAAGACTGTATCGATGCGTTACGCTCCTCTGTGATGAAGACCGTATCGGTGCGTTTCGTTGCGTTTCGTTCCTCTATGATGCAGACTGTATCGGTGCGTTTCGTTCCTCTATGATGAAGACTGTATCAGTTCGTTTCGTTCCTCTATAATACAGACTGTCTCGGTGCGTTTCGTTGCGTTTCGTTCGGTGCGTTTCGTTCCTCTATGATGAAGACTGTATCGATGCCTTACGTTCCTCTGTAATGAAGGCTGTATCGGTGCGTTTCGTTGCGTTTCGTTCCTTTATGATGCAGACTGTATCGGTGCGTTTCGTTTCTCTATGATGAAGACTGTATTGGTGCGTTTCGTTCCTCTATGATGCAGACTGTATCGGTGCGTTTCGTTCCTCTATGATGCCGACTGTATCGGTGCCTTTCGTTCCTCTATGATGCAGACTGTATCGGTGCGTTTCGTTCCTCTATGATGCAGACTGTATCGGTGCCTTTCGTTCCTCTATGATGCAGACTGTATCGGTGCGTTATGGATTTTTTATAATGCAGTCTGTATTGGTGTGTTTCCTATACGATGCCGAATATTTTAGTGCATTTTGCTGTGAACAGAAACGTTCATAACGAGTCTGATATGAGGGAAAATTATAAAATCACGTAAAACGTCCAATTCCATTATATTTCACAAACATAGCGAATCTATAAATCGATATGGTGAATAAAAATAGAAATATTAAAAATTCTTTGAACTTTGTTATTACGCATTGAAGACTTAAATCGCTGTCGCGTTATTTGTTGGAAGATTGGTCGGGTGTTATGTGGAAGTGAAAGAATCAATAGGACAATGACTCCATATTCTAAAAATCACTTCATCAATAAGGTGACCCATTTGTAACGAATACATGTTTAGCTTTCTTAGTGTGGCGTGAAACCACATTTCCGGAAGTGTTCCTGGTGCAGACTGTTTCGTTGCGTTTCGTTCCTCTATGATGCAGACTGTATCGGTGCGTTTCGTTCCTCTATGATGCAGACTGTATCGGTGCGTTTCGTTCCTCTATGATGCAGACTGTATCGGTGCGTTATGCCCCTCTATGATGCAGACTGTATCGGTGTGTTTTGGTGCGTTTCGTTCCTCTATGATGCAGACTGTATCGGTGCGTTTCGTTTCTCTACAGTGCAGACTGTATTGGTGCGTTTCGTTCCACTATGATGCAGACTGTATCGATGCGTTTTATTCCTCTATGATGCAGACTGTATCGGTGCGTTACGCCCCTCTATGATGCAGACTGTATCGGTGCGTTATGCCCCTCTATGATGCAGACTGTATCGGTGTGTTTTGGTGCGTTTCGTTCCTCTATGATGCAGACTGTATCGGTGCGTTTCGTTTCTCTATTGTGCAGACTGTATTGGTGCGTTTCGTTCCTGTATGATGCAGACTGTATCGATGCGTTTTATTCCTATATGATGCAGACTGTATCGGTGCGTTTCGTTTCTCTATAGTGCAGACTGTATCGTTGCGTTTCGTTCCTCTATGATGCAGACTGTATCGATGCGTTTCGTTCCTCTATGATGCAGACTGTATCGATGCGTTTTATTCCTCTATGATGCAGACTGTATCGGTGCGTTTCGTTTCTCTACAGTGCAGACTGTATTGGTGCGTTTCGTTCCTCTATGATGCAGACTGTATCGGTGCGTTACGCCCCTCTATGTTGCAGACTGTATCGGTGCGTTACGCCCCTCTATGATACAGACTGTATCGGTGTGTTTTGGTGCGTTTCGTTCTTCTATGATGCAGACTGTATCGGTGCGTTTCGTTATTCTATGATGCAGACTGTATCGGTGCGTTTCGTTCCTCTATGATGCAGACTGTATCGGTGCGTTACACCCCTCTATGATGCAGACTGTATCGGTGCGTTATGGTTTTTTTTTTATAATGCAGTCTGTATTGGTGTGTTTCCTATACGATGCCGAATATTTTAGTGCATTTTACTGTGAACAGAAACGTTCATAACGAGTCTGATATGAGGGAAAATTATAAAATCACGTAAAACGTCCAATTCCATTATATATCACAAACATAGTGAATCTATAATCAAGTCATAACAATGTTTATACGAGATTTAATCTACAAAAATGACGTCAAATATCATGAATTAGATGAAAGCTAGCTCTTTATATTTGGAAGAAACAACAGAGAAACACATCAACATAATCATCTTTCAAACTCAAATTCGATTTCATTATCGCAAGAGATATTTACACACAGACACTTAAAAATGTAAAATAAGACTTGGTGCTACGGAAGGTAAACGCCTTTTGCTTAACTTCTCATTGCACCAGGAAATAGAACATATCCCGATGCGATCATTATGTCGACCGCAAAACTTCCACTCATTACCCCCCCCCCCCCCCCCCCCCTGTTGTTAGTGTGTCTGTCAGACGCCGAATAATGTAATCATGTGTAAGGAGAAGTTATCAGATATCTGTTGTCGGTAGGCACAACGAAAAAAAACAACATATTTTGCAATCCGCGCAGAAAGAGCCGAATGAAAATGAAGCCGGTCTACACATCGCACATTTAAAAGAGCTCAAATTTGTGAAACATTACAAGTTCAAGTGTCCAACAGTGTTCAATAGTAGTGTACCCGATCTGTATGGTGATCTTGATTATTGACACAACCCATTGGTATATAAGCCTTAAAGCAAGGCTTCATTATTCATGACCAAGTGTGTTTAAGCAGATGTCGGGCTTAAAACTGCGTGTTAAAAAACCTCACGCGGTAATGCTGAAAACATGTTCTTCGCCATGCGAGTACCAATTGATCCCGACTCCAACAATTTACCAGGCTTCACATACATATCTATTCAATCAGTTTTTTAATGACATTTTCAGCGAGATGTTCGTCACTTCAAATAGGTAGATTTCATTCATTTAGAAACTGGAAAAACACACAGTAGACCAATGTCCATTTCTTGGAGATATTAGTTCTTGTTTTTGTCTCTTTCTAATTTTGTTTATTTCAATTAATTATTTATTTTTAAACTTATTGACGATTCATTAAACTTTTTCATCCCTCGCGAAACGCGTTTGCATGGAATTTTGATCTGGACCCCGGCTGTCCGTGCGTCCGGGTCTGCGTGGTTGCGACAGTCCGTCCGTTCGTCCGAGAGCTTTTACGGACTATAACTTCAAAACCATTCCATTCAACTCCACCAAACTTTCTGTATATATAAGATTAGTGCCCTAGTCGTGCCTTTTTTTATTGGGGACATTTTTGTATTTTTTTCTGTTACCATCGAATTTTTCGATTTATAGTGACTTTCTGTATTACTCCAGAATTTATTGTGTGTTGCATAAATTTGTTCATGGACAATACCAATCTCTGTTCAAATATCAACAGTTAAAAAATGGGATCTACATCAAGATATGAACTAATATTATAAGGTTGATATATGATATATGATATATATATATATATATATATATATATATATATATATATATATATATATATATAATGTTGAAGTTGAGGAGATCCAAGGAAATTTTTACTGATAACTGGCAAAAGAAGACGTTACATTTTGCAATAGCACTTTCACTGTATAAGATCTTCAGATGATAGTAACAGTACATAACTGAGTGACGTCACAAATTGTTATACCGATATGGATATATTATATTTGGGTTGTACACCAACAGCTGGGAGCTGAGGATAATGCCAGGTTTTGCGAATCCTTGTTTGTTTTGCTTATGAAATAAATGGCAAGAATATACTAGGTATGCTATTTTGGAAGTTTTTGCAATTTCTCATTTGATTTTTTTTCTTCGACTTCAGTTAACAGGAGTCATAACTTAACGTTTGGTTGTTGTTTCCTGAATCTATGTTGCCAATGCGTCGTACTAGCGACAAAACAATAGAGCGTTTCCACCGTACTTCGTCAGCTTCTTCTAAATCGCTCCGAAATTTCAGTATACTAATACCTATCTGGAGGTGTTAGTAATGTCAACCATATGTAGAATACAAACAGCATATATATAGAAAATCTCCGATAATTATATCGGGTTCTTGGAGTACCAGACATTTTGTCCTCTACATGTTTTCTTCTTCGATTTGCACGAATTTTTCACGAAATAAGCTTCGGTATATATTACAATCATGCGTTTAAACAGCTGTTCACCTGTTAAATACAGAAGCTTGCCTACGAGGGACGGACTTCAAATTTGCCAAAACGGCATTGGTAATTGCATTCCGACCAGCGGTCATGACTGTACACTAAATCTGCTGCAAAACAAATAACAAAGAACAAAACAGTGATCAATGGGACACATTGTTATGTTTATCAATGAAATGTATAAACGGAATTAAATAAATTCTATTTGTGCTTGAAAACATTTCACAATATGAAGGTTATGTATGATAAACTCTCTAATGTATATATTTTATCATACTTGTATGTACAAAGATGTACACGTGAATTAACCAGTTTATACAACCATGACTGGATTACTTATTTACAATCCGACAATTCATGCAGTCTAATTAACATTTAGGAAGCCATTGAAATACAATGCCTGCCGTAGTTTTTCCACCCTCCAATAGACTTCGAAAATACAACGACATGTCAGGTTTCAATCTCTTCCATATTGTATTGCAGTACCCCGAAAACATTGTACAATCTCTTCTAGAGTGCGTTGCGGTACCCCAATAGTACCTCTGTACCAATCTCTCCCAGAGTGCATTGCGGTACCTCAATAACACCTCTGTAAACGGCTCACGCCATCTCAACATTGTTGAAAAAGGTATTTCTGTCAAATAATATATTTCATTATTTTCATGTTTTGTAATTTGTATTATCATTTTGAAAATAGACGTTTGTTCAACTGGAAAACTATTGCATTAGTTTATACGACTGTAAACTTTGTGGATTATATCGCGGAAGATTTTGAGTAAACAGACACCAACCGTCATTTTGCCCCTTCACTTTTCAGCTACCGACGTGTTCTAAAGATAAATGTTCATATACTGTGATATCAGTGATAAGTGCTGGTCATTTGGCTACGATACTGGTACATAACTGGGTACATAACATCTCAAAAACCGCAGATGTCGTGTTTACGCTGATTGATGCCATACGAAACAGTCTACAGCTGAGTCCTACTTCGTTGTCGGGGATGACGCCATAGTTCTGTCCAACGTCAAACTTTGGCCCTGACCCTGAGGTCAACTATTGGTAGTCCGTGAGCCGTTTAGAGAGGTGTATTGCAACTGATAAGGAATGACAACTCTGGAAGAGATTGAACATTATATTGTGACTGTTAAAGAATGACAGATCTGGTAGAGATTGAACATTGCATTGTGACTGTTAAGGAATGACAAATCTGGTAGAGATTGGTCAGCGTTATCGATCCTGTCATTTTGATTGGTCAATGTTTATATTTACCTTGGTGTATTCCTTTCCAAGATAGCGATGTCTGTTTATTTTGTGTTATTACTCGTGTCTTCATCATTCCATTGAAATGATACTTATAGTATCTGTCAGACTATTTTTCAATATCAATACATTTACCATCTGACAGTAAGTGGTATGTGTTTGACTTAATTGAATGTCCAGCCTAGAACGTGATTGGGGACGGATGTTGGTAGCATTCTATCTCAGAATATCGTGTAATCCGCCCAATGATTCAAGGAATTGAAACATAAAACACCGGACGTGATATTCATTGGGTTCTACAAACATTAGATTGCAGACAAACAATGTATCGCTTTCTACATATCTGTGTGTAATAGTGGTGACTTCTTGTGGTGTACACAGAACACACTGGCTGGGTTCTCAGATTTATTCCGACACATAAAAATTCTAGTAGAAAAAAACTGGCGATTCGGACCGAACATTACAACACAGTACAAACGAAAACCACAAAAATAATACTTCATTTTTTAGACCACGACAACAACAGACGACGCATGTACACGTTACGCGTTCACTAGCGCCAATTATGAACGGGAAACAGACAAATAAATGTATACATCAAAATATGTCCCAGCTACATCTGTCATTACAAGACAGTTCGCCGCATTGCGAATGCCCAAACCGCGGACTCAGATGTCCCTTTTCGACGATCTGAGCTATAAACACTTTTTCGAAGACCAGGTGTAACATGTTATTTAATCACAGTTAAGTATCTCTACCAAAAGACATTTTTAACGAGAGGATGGTCATCATTACCATATGAACAAAATGACCATGTGAAACTTGCTTAAATTTCTTATAAAACAGACACTTTGGATTTAATTGTATGAGCGCATTGTCTTTTAAATAATAACCAAAACATATTGTAAGACAAACTCACAAGGCACCAGGAAGATTAACCACGGTACGACCGTAGTCCGGAGTTAATGAAATAACGATTTTTCATTACTTTTTTTTCAAATCGCGTGATGGACACAGGAATAAATAGTTTGGGCTCTCCTCTTGTTATTTCCAGACAATTCACATGTATACCGGAAGGCCAGAAGGATTTAATGATTACTGTCAATGTTATTTTCGAAAATACAAAAGACATTTGTTCTATTTCTGTTTTTCAAAAGAGCTAAAGTCATTCAAAATTAATACGTATAGCGAATGTGTCACCATCATCATACAGGTATTGTGGATTGGAGCTAAAACCTGAGTTTATACGATGTACTTTTATTTATTGTCACAATATTTTTTGATATATGAAAAATACGTGTCATTTTCTGTTTCCTCTGGCTAGAGTTACGCTAGACAGAACAATATCCGCCAGTTTCGAGCCATCTTGGAATTTATTGTTTCAAGAAAATCAGTAAAAAATGCATTTAATTATGATAAAACCAACAAAGTTTGAAAAATATACAAAAAATAAAAACCATGGGGGCAGATGTATGTGTGTAATAGTATTAAAGGGCTGAAAAGTAAGAGAGGGAATAACGCTTCCAAAACCAAACGCCATCGAAGGAAAGACTTCTTCATTCATTTAACACGTTTTCTGAATATGAAATTTCTTCAGTGAGCTTATCATTGAAATAACAGTATTTTAAAAAATAATAACATCCAAATACACCACCTTAGATCCGCTCACCTGAAATGGAGAGAATGTATCTCGGAAATATGACCACTGTTCCGTTTTCTGGTGATATCGCTCAATCACCGAGACGCTTTAATTGGCCTGAATTGAATGTGAAACATGGTTAAATGTACTGGGGTCTAAATACCATAATGATGAAGTGAGCCGCGGTTCATCGGTCTTTATCAGTATTTCTTACTAATCAACTTTGTTCCACAATTTTTTTTCTTTTTTACTTCAATTTACCCTGATTTATATTCTTTTACGTACATAAATAACACAGCAATCTGTTTGTGATGAGGGAAATTTATGGTGGGGCAGGAGGACTTGACCAAGGTTAAGTGAAACCCCCTGCCACACCATAAATATCCCCATCCTTGTAGTTATCGTTATCATTATTGTTGTTTGTTGTTAAGGAACATGATTAAAAGAAACATCAACTGAAAACAAAATATAAAGCCACTTCACTTTACCATGGGGGAGGGGAACACGGATTATTCACCATAAAGGTGAAATGAACCGCGGTTTGATAAATACCGGTGGCTTCACTTCATAGTACTACACCGGCAGCCCAGAAGTGCACCGATAATACATGGTATGAATGTGGAAATTTTCACTATAAAATCATTTTGTGAAAATGGTGGTTATTTGTGCTTGTGTGTGCATCTCCTTGAAAGGCTCAACTTTTCAGCTTTTGTTTTGGTTTTTTTCCCTCTCTCTCTCTCAGTGTCTGATTTTTCCCGTTTTGCCCTTTTTTGTCTGCCTTCATGTTGTATGATTGTATGGGTTATTTACATATAGAAACTTTATCTCATGTAAGCTCGCAATGGATCTCACTTGAAATTAGAAAACGCCTATCCGTTCAGGGTTTAGGATACCAGACGGCTAAGTGATAAACGAGTGCGTTGTGACTGCGCAACCCGACCACACCTGATGATAATGATGATTATGATGAAGATGGTGATGATGACGACGACCAATATGATGATGACGTGTCTTGTTAAAATCCAGAAAAAAAAATAAGTAAAACATAAAACACGTTTCAGTGAAGCCTTCAACCATGCAGTTCAAAATGTGCATCTCGTTAATCATTTTGCACTAGCTTTTAGACAGTACCTGGTTAGTGCTTCCAGAAATGAAGAAAATTTGACGTGCTAAAGCGAGTGATCAATTTATTGTGACGTTGAGGTTTTATGTGCTTGTGTTCATGATGTGATGTCATGATTTTGGTTGACGTTATACGCCGAATACTTGGATCAATGAAGACATTTTAATTCATGCCAATTTCATTTGCACATAATCATCTTTATGTTAAGTAAACATTACAAATCAATTTCGGAAAGCGAAAATGTTATTATAGTATTTTTGAAAAAACATCAGCTACAGGTAAAGAGCAGAGCACATATGTCCCATGCCTTTCACTTCCGGATGTTCCAAGCCCTTCATTTCCGGATGTTCCATGCCTTTGACTTCAAGAATATTTTTTTCTAAGATAGAGTAAGTTCTGGAAACTTTTAGAAATAGACGTGAACGAAACTTGGTCTTACACATGTTTCCGGTATTGAGCCTCACTCAAACAGAATAACAACGAGTTTACGACGTACGAATAACGCCATTTTCTGACTCGCGCATATGATTATGTTACATGTAAGAAAACATAAATGATAATGTGAATCACGGCATAGCCATTTTGAACGGGTATAACATTATAATTTATGTATGTCATGGTGGTAAGCAAACATGACATAATATTTGGTGACAATAACCATTTAACCTAAAGTTTACCGAACTCTTCCTTAAATGTTGTGTTTATTGTGTCCATAACTAGTTCATGGTGATTTGTCCCCTTGTTGATCCTTTCGGACAATCTCTGTGTGATACCAATCATGTAGTCTCGTTTAGCCAAACTTTTTGTATGCACACGTGATGAAGTGTCTTGGTAAGTGAGACTATTTGTTGCTATGTCCGCCATGTTATATTCTCCATGGGCACAAGGCGTTACTGGAAGTGCCACCTCCTTAGTCACAACTTCATGAATAATTGTCTGTGTGAATTTTATATTTTTCTTCGCGCCTGATATCTTCAGGGCTTTGTTTCAAGCAACACTTGCTGGGCCGCGCGATTTAAGCTCGCTATCAAAGTTGAAGTACTGCAATTACTGTAAAGCTAAACATATTGATATCATGAATTATGGCGTGATATTATACCTTATGTATTTCATTTGGCAACAATAATAATTTAATCTAAAGTTTAAGTAACTCTTCCTTCCTAGAATATTGTATTTACTGTGTTCCTTACTAATTCATGGTGTTTTGGTTTTACTAGCTCATCATTTCGGACAAGTTCTGTAAGTTTGCAGACAAACAAGTCAGATACTAATCGCGTATTCTCGTTCAGTCAAACGCTTGTTGTCTGCACGCGTAATAAAGGGTCTTGGTGAGCGAGACCATTTGAGGTGACAAAAGTATTTCACGTTGTGTGACGTCGCATCGTTTGCAAAAAACTGTTCTAAATCTATTCATACTGAACGGATCGTGTTTATTCACTGGGATTCCGGAGTAATGACGCGTGTCTCGTGACTGATTGCGTAATAAATTGTAATTTTTGCACCATCTGTCAAACCAACAACACAATAGCGCGTAAATCAAAAGACCTGACACCTGACCAGAAACGGCAGATCGAACGAATGGATGATACTGGATATTCGAAAACAGAGATAGCCAATATCATGAGGATATAGTCGGTTTACAATTAGTAAGTTTTGAAAAGATTTGAAGAGGAGGAATATTTCTAAAATAAAGAAGTGGTTGGCTGCGAGAAGTTAGTCAACAAGGGGACCATGTTCTAAATCTGTTTGTGAAAAGTGATAGAAGACGGTATTTGAAGGATTTAATGACTGAATTCAACAGTTCCACAACCAGTGTCTAAACGTACAATTCAGCGGAGATTGGAAGTTGAGAGCTAACATGGGCGATGTGTCACAAAAACACTGACAATATTGCCCGAAAATAGAAAAAAAATTATTGTGTCGTGATCGTCTACACTGGACTATTCAAATACATTGGGGGAAAAAATCATTTTTTCAGATGAAATGCAGGTGGTATTGGATAAAATTCGGCGTGTTTATGTGTGGCGAAAACGTTGGCGTGGCGGCCAGAGTGCATCGGCATCTACAATAGCAAAAACGTTGACGTCAGGACAAGCGTAATGTATTTGTATCGACGGAGTAGGCACAATTGTGGAAGTTCTAGGAAATATAAACTCTAGGAAATACATAGATATTCAGAAAGAAAACGCATGGCCTGTAATTGCCAAACATTTTCCCAGCGGAGAGTTTGTTTTCCAGGATGATAATGCGCCCACCCACAACTCTTTTGGGGACCTTGCAATGAAAAAAGGACAACGAAATTAATTGTTTTGTCTGGCCATCCCAATCTCCAGATTTGCCTGTGATTGAAAATGTGTGGATGATAATAAAGATCAGACTGGAGAAAGAAACACATGCAATAAAAAACCGCGCCAACTTGATCGCTGCCGTCAAAAGAATCTGGCTACGTTTTCTCTGACAAACATAAATAACTTATATTACGCTCCATGCCACGATGATTTCGGGCTGTTAACAAGGCAAAGGGTTATGCTGCCAAATACGAAAGTCTTAGGAAAGTAAATGTATATCTATTATCCGAAAATATCGTTTGATACTTTACCGCTACTGACGACGTAACCTTGTGACGTCACAAAACGTGAAATACTTTTGTCCGTCATTACCCTGAAAATTTCGCTTCGGTGTCACCACTTCATAACTGATAGTGTGTGTGAAAATGTTCACTGTTTTCTTCGCGCGTGTTATCTTTAAGGCTTACTTCGCAGGCGGGCCGTTCGAACCTATGCTCGCTAATATATATATTTGTAACTTTATATGTGAAATATAATTAATCACATGCAAAATTACGCATTAATCACTTTTATAGAAGATCAACGGCAAAATTTGAATGCTTTTATACATTTTTATTCAAATAAGAGAAATCTGCCCAAAATGTACAATTCCAGGAAACAATTTAAAGTTACAAATCAAGAAATTGCCACTGTAATTGGTGTTGGATATTGAACCCAGAACAAAACTTCACAACAGATTATAAAGGATTTATTTCGAGTGTTAAGAAATGACAGTTCATTTTATTCTCTCTCGTGTTAAATATCACATCGGAGAAGCCAGGTGCATTCTGTTTGTATGTTGGTGGGAGTTTGTGTTGATATTATTATGTGGAGTCTACATTGATCTTGTTACTACAGATTCATTATTGATTAAAATCGGCCTCGTTAGTGTTTATAAAGCATATCAGTGAGTCTTACAAGGTAATTACATATGTGTCATAATAAGGATAGTTTTCAGTTATCTTATCAAACTATATAGTGAAAGAACATGACAAAGTACACTTCCCTACATTCCTTGCTCCGCATATCGATCGCTTGCAATACAGAGTTGGGGCCTCAGATTGTGTCAGTTGGCACGTGCACGATGTGAGAGAAAACTTCACTCGCGAAGATCGTAGCTATATGGTTTGTGCATAATATTGTGTGACGAACAATATATACATCTCTGTTAAAATCAATCATATCAACAACAATCTTATGATGTCGCTAACTTATTTGAGTATTTTAGGCAAAAATGTCTGAAGGCGTATCACGATTACCCCTGGTATTTGTATAAATCGCACAAACGTGCGCCAAGCAGTCGTTAGAGTAAAATCGTCATAATTCGGTCATTTTTCAAATATGAAACTAAAATTCCGTAAATCAATGTGTTAATATCATATTAAGTACATATATTGATCGTCACTTACTTTATTTAGTATTTTAAGATATATAATTGAAGACGATTTCCTCGCGTGCGATATACAGTGCCGCCGGCGATTGAGGAAAATTTAACTCTCTCCTGGTCAATCAACTTTACAAATACAAACATGAAACTTAGTAAAAGGGTGTATTGTTATCGTATCTATGATGTTGCTAACTATATTGATTATTTTGAAATATATGACTTTTACCTTCGCTGGTTATCAATTGTTATCGACTATCTCGTAATTCTTTGGGTTCCTCCATATTGTCCGGCCCTGGATAATCCTCTGCAAACTGTGAAGCTCTTTGTGATTGACGCAAATTAATTGAATATTCTCATGAACATCTAGTCTGTCAATTTTGGTAGGTGTTTAGTAAACACGTGATACTTGATTGTCTCACACCGACAGTATTCTTGCATGACTGTTTTATAAGACTGCGGAATTGTTTCTAACATACGACTGCCGATAGGGGTCACTGGTAAAATGTTGGAATAGTTCTACCAATCAGAAAGCTCTGATTGTTAACAGTAACTGCTTTACTTTTAGCAAAAAAAAAGTGTCAAATCATTTTGTGAAATAAAATATGTTTAAACTTAGTGATTCCTACAGCTGCCTTTCTGTGAAACGGTAAGAAAATATAGGTTAACATAACAGATAAAAAAGGGTAACCTCCACTCCCTTCCAACAATAGAGTTAGGAGACAGTAATTAGACGACAGATCGGCAATAGATGTCTGTTCGGCTAGTAAAACCTCGAGGCTGATCTATATACCAAACCCACTGTACCTGATATAGAATGGAGAGCATCGTCATTTGTCGAGGACTAATTAGTCAAGAACAAATAGTGTAGTGTGTTACTGCCAAGCTTTATATGTAAATACAACTAGGACCGATAGTTTTGAAAGTAATCAGCATAAAAACTGAAAGACTTAGGTCATTTAAGTAAACTGGTACGATGTAATAAGTTCCCGGCTAATCTTAAGTACATTGTCGTTGTTATATTACGTTGTGGTATAATTCCTTGGTATATATTAAGGTTTTTGTGTATTTCATATCAGAAAATCTCATGACGCTGTGATATGTGTGTATTTCATCAATCTGTGTTGCAATTTATATATTTTATCCAAATTCTGATGACTTGACCTATTTAATTAATCTGGTACTTTTCTGGTATATTCCATCGCTCTGTATTGCAGTTTTGTTACATTTCGTCCAAATCTAATGACGCTTTTGTATGTTTGATCGCTCTGTGTTAAGATTATGTTATATTTTGTCCAAATCTGATGACGCTTTTGTATGTTTGATCGCTCTGTGTTAAGACTGTGTTATATTTTGTCCAAATCTGATGACGCTGTGGTTTATTTTATTCATGATATTTCACAAATATTCCATGCAGTTAGTATAGTGTAACATTTTGACACGATGTGCTGTTCTTATATTACTTGGTATTTTCATACCGATCTGGCGTACACTAAGATAACAAGAGCTTGTTAAGAAACCCGGATATACCATCTGATGTAGATTGTTGCAAGAGTACTATTATCTAATGATGTACAGTATATATATTTCTGTGGTACTATTAGAAGATGTCTTACTGATTGAGGAAAAGTGTCTATTTTATTCAATATGTAGAATCACAAGTCACATCAGAGCAAATATATTAAACCGGAAACAGTTGAGAAACCCATCACTTGCCACTAATGCGAACAATCATCGCCACATGTTTTGTATACTTTAGTTTCCAGTGTACGTGCAATAGATACAGGAAATGCATTTTCCAGCATGCAAAACCTGTAGGTTGATTTCAGTCGTATTTCCAGACGCAAACATTCTGGTGACAAAGTGGTTTTAAACTGAACTCAAGAGATCTAAGACCTAATGAGTCAATATAGCAAAAATAAACAAATACAATACCGGGGTCTTTAACTCTTAATTGTCAGGTGACCAACGTAAATAAAGGTTCATGACGTCTCGAACTCTTAACTGTCAGATCACCGTCGTTAAGTAAGGTTGATGGCGTCTCGAACTCTTAACTGTCAGATCACCGTCGTTAAGTAAGGTTGATGGCGTCTCGAACTCTTAACTGTCAGATCACCGTCGTTAAGTAAGGTTAATGGCGTCTTAAACTCTTAACTGTCAGATCACCGTCGTTAAGTAAGGTTGATGGCGTCTCGAACTCTTAATTGTCAGATGATCGTCATTAAGAGAAATATTCTGTAACAAGAAACTGGCGATGCTATACTCAAAGAAAAACATGACGGAAGATTTCTGGACATCGTAACTCGTATTTTCATAACCGTAACCCTAACGACTCCTGCACGTCTTAACGCAGTGCTTCCAATCATAGTTCTGACAAGACCAATCTAGTGATGGTCTCTTCTGTCAACTATCCGATCTTATTTTCCTGTTTATGCTGTAGCTCCATTCGCCATGAAATCAGTTATAGTGCAGATTGTACCAATCATTCGACATACCGATAATTTGCCGAGTCACATTTCTACTGATCTAATTAAGGATTAATAACTGCCCATCGACCAAGTACAGATTACATGTTCTATATTCGGCGAGGTCAACGTCTTTTATTATGTATATGTAGACATAAATCATAGATAAAGGAATCTGGAAATGTTTCTCGTGAAAAAAAGAAGGAGAAATAAGGAGAAGAAAGAAAACCAGATGAATACAAATACAAAAACATATTAATATTTCACAACAAATGAAATAATTGATAATAAACTCCTTCATACAGGAACATAATATACCGATTTTTGTTATTTTTGATAAGAAATTAAATTATGAAATCATGCTCAGTCTCAATCCTGTGTCGGGTCAATCATACACGTGATTAGTGCATCCACTTTGTGTCATGTAATAATTAATTAAATCGGATAGATCATTATCATTTCCGGAAGTCCTTTTCCGGTCTACTGCTTCCGCTACATCAGCGACATAAATAAGGCAGCTTTTAAAACAGGCTTCACTGATCACGTGATTAAATAAATGAAGCTTTGTCTGTACATTGTACGTAACAATATTCCACACTAGGCTCGTTACACTTGCGTTCTTCCACGTTGATGCCAATTTCAAATCGATAGTTGACTTTTGTTTCCCTCACATAAGTTCCCGGTATCGTTCCAGTAGAATGCCCAGTTTCCTTTCTCGTTCGTGGCTTTTCTGCATTCATCAAACGTTTCGCTATGATAACTTTGTTTCCATATGAACCTGAGGAATGGAATGTTGCCATATAATTGCTGCTGTTCCGGCTCCCACTGGAAGTTAAGTTGAGCTTGACGTTCCTTCTTCTACAGGGACAACATAATTTGTTACAACGGCATTGATGCATTGTAAATATGGCGTAAAACACAGGGTTCACAGCACTATGAACCATAAAAATAATTTCAGACACTTTTAGAGCTTGTTTCAGTTGGAATCTGTAATCACTATAAATACGTATTAAAGAAATTGCGAAATATGGCATCATGCAGACCAAGAATCCGATAATCACGGTCAAAGTCATTGTTACAACGCGCATTCGTGATGCCGATATAAGGTTACGTTTTCCTGACATTCTTGGTGATGAGTTACTTCCCCTTATACTGGAGCCTCGACTCCAGACGACTTTGGCTATATTATAATAGCAGTAAAACATAAGAATACACGGAACAAGCAACACGTACGATGAAAAGAACGTGAAGTATAACTTACGCTGCCACGGATGGTCGTATCCATGGCTTAAACATTTCAGTTTGCTTGAACCGTCACTTCTCACCACGCGTTCTTCCTTGAAAATAAAAAGTTGTGGCACAGCAAATATCAATGCCAGTGTCCATGCGAGCGCAACTTTAGTCCATATCTTTGGTCGCTTTGCAAGTGATTGCATAGGGCGAACGATGACTTGATAACGGTCGATACTCATGCCGGTAAGGAGGAATGTTGCACTAGCCAGAGTAACCACTTGAAGATAAACGGTCAGTTTACATAACACAGGACCAAGCACCCACTCACCAAATGCTACAAATAGAATTTCTGTTGTCATGGTAATGCACGCAACAGCCAAATCTCCAATGGCTAAGTTTGTCATGAAGATGTTGACTCTTTTAACTCGTCTACTTCGCTTACACAAAAGAAGCACAATCATCAAACCGTTACCGACCAGCGTTACCACAAGTATAAACATCACTGTGGTTACCGTGGTAACTATTTCCGGTGTCCACACATCTGCACCTCCAGATACCAGTTCACTTATGTTTGGCGTTACATGTTCGAACTCAGCCGGGGTACTTGTCATGACGCCTCACCTGACTAGTTCAAGTCAGACAGCTGATACTTCCAACCTGTAATATTAAACACAGCGGTTTAAATATCCAATGAAGGTAAGAACATGTTCTTCGAGTAGCTGAAGTGAAAGCCAAGCTATCATTCGCAAAGAAACCAAAGCAATATATTACATTTCCGTTTTCTTAAGCATATGACTATACGTCTCGTGCCACAATTTTGGAGATGACAGGTCGATGGTCTAGCGTCAGTTTACGATTACGTTGCACCTTGATATGTTCACACTAAATAAAAGCATGTAGATGTTTTGTAAAATGTGAAGAAATAGAGAATATAAGGTCAGTGTCTTCAAATATAAGATTTCTGTCCCGAGCTAAACTACAGCTTATATACACTGACCATGTATTCTATGTATCCTGCAATACTGATTAAAAATCAGACAACAGAAACGTTTTGTTCAATCTATGTTCACCTGACTTTGAATAGTCCGAATTTTGTCTGATGACGGACATCCCAATAATTGCTCCGCTCGGAATCAAAATTCCAAACTTCATCGGATATCAGCGATTTTATTCATTTTCATAATTAACGTATTCATCACAAAATGTAAAAACTGCTAATTTAAACAAATATTAATATTTCTAAACGTAATATTTAAGTAATTTCAGAAAGTTATTATGTCAAATTACTGCACGTGCTTATTCATCACAAAATGTAAAAACTGCTAATTTAAACAAATATTAATATTTCTAAACGTAATATTTAAGTAATTTCAGAAAGTTACTATGTCAAATTACTGCACGTGCTTATTCATCACAAAATGTAAAAACTGCTAATTTAAACAAATATTAATATTTCTAAACGTAATATTTAAGTAATTTCAGAAAGTTACTATGTCAAATTACTGCACGTGCTTATTCATCACAAAATGTAAAAACTGCTAATTTAAACAAATATTAATATTTCTAAACGTAATATTTAAGTAATTTCAGAAAGTTACTATGTCAAATTACTGCACGTGCTTATTCATCACAAAATGTAAAAACTGCTAATTTAAACAAATATTAATATTTCTAAACGTAATATTTAAGTAATTTCAGAAAGTTACTATGTCAAATTACTGCACGTGCTTATTCATCACAAAATGTAAAAACTGCTAATTTAAACAAATATTAATATTTCTAAACGTAATATTTAAGTAATTTCAGAAAGTTACTATGTCAAATTACTGCACGTGCTTATTCATCACAAAATGTAAAAACTGCTAATTTAAACAAATATTAATATTTCTAAACGTAATATTTAAGTAATTTCAGAAAGTTACTATGTCAAATTACTGCACGTGCTTATTCATCACAAAATGTAAAAACTGCTAATTTAAACAAATATTAATATTTCTAAACGTAATATTTAAGTAATTTCAGAAAGTTACTATGTCAAATTACTGCACGTGCTTATTCATCACAAAATGTAAAAACTGCTAATTTAAACAAATATTAATATTTCTAAACGTAATATTTAAGTAATTTCAGAAAGTTACTATGTCAAATTACTGCACGTGCTTATTCATCACAAAATGTAAAAACTGCTAATTTAAACAAATATTAATATTTCTAAACGTAATATTTAAGTAATTTCAGAAAGTTACTATGTCAAATTACTGCACGTGCTAAAATACAGCTGATTTTTCGTCACTAAAACAAATTCCGCTTTAGCAAGATATCAAACCCAATGGAAATGATGCAATTTTAATTATGTAAGGTTTTATATTGTATTGAAAACATAAATTATTTTCTTTTTTTCCCCCGTTGGCTCTAAAAGATTAGTGTTTGGATTTGAGAAATAGTGTTCAAAGTTTCAACAGTGCTTTTACAAAATAATAAACGTTTTTGACTATATTTTCAAAATGCAAGTTTCTCGAATATCCGTCAGGAACACATCTGAAAGGAACATTGAGAACCCACAGATGCATTTTTAAAGCGATTCATCAACATGATCAATTACATTGTGCTAAGAACGTGATAATTAAGTACTTTTTTCATTCCTTTTTCTCTCTAAAATCAAACTGACCTTTTGTCAGCCATTATTTCCTGATCAGTCTCAACAACACAATAGCGATAGCAATCTTTCATAGTTAGAGTTCAAGATTGCAAAGAGTCAGTTTTTTTCTGATGAGTCAAAAAATCTAATGACCAGAAAGGGGGACCAAGAAGAGGGATGACGGACAGGCGGACGGATCAAGGGATGCGATTTGCTGGGTCCTGCACTGTCAGACGATGTAGATGTTAAGTAAAATCTACATCACAAATGAAACTCTAAACTCTACATAAAATGCTATTCAGAGCCATACCATAAAGTGGGACGATGTCGTAAACAGTATCGTGTGACGTCAGGTTTAATGTTGGAAAGAGAAATGGCTTTATGCTTAGTTTTGGTTTTATCTTTTAATATATCCGATAAACAAATGGAAATAATCAATGCAAACTCTCGACCATGAATATAACCTCTCCTAAAGGTTTGATATGAATAGGACTCCGATGGTCACTATTGAATTCTACGTGACCGGAATACTTGTAGGCGACTATAAGTTGTGATGTCCAGTTCACGTGTTAACATAGTAATACAAGTAACATCGATTTGTCCAATAAAATGTTAGTCACAATCTATATATATATATATCTATAATGTGAGTTCGCTTCCAAAAGCTGCATCATCAACGATAATGACTTACATCAGTACATATTCTAGGGTTTCATGTAAACAGGGATCATACGACTGGGACACATTAGACTAAAATGGAAAGCAGTTAATCCCCGATTTTTTCTTTGATGAGAGAGCGTAGGCAGGGTAATAATGAGCTAAGGGAGGAATATTAATAATTACAGAATCACAGGATGGCTGTTGTTGACAGTGGCATCACATAACACTGACGCAGAAACAAGTTGCAATATTTAATTTGCCGTATGCACTTTATTTTCGGTGAAGCTATACAACAGGTAGTAAGAGGTCATTTCCCGATCGGCTGTGCAGAGGACATGGACATAAAACTTCGGTTTTGACTTAATACCGTGAGATACGGTAGATATTACGATAGTCGTCTCTTACGGTAATACACAGTGAGATACCGTAGATATCACGATTATCGTCTCTCACGGATATATACAGTGAGATACCGTAGATATCACGATTATCGTCTCTCACGGATATATACAGTGAGATACCGTAGATATCACGATAGTCGTCTTACGGTAATATACAGTGAGATACCGTAGATATCACGACAGTCGTCTCTTACGGTAGTATACAGTGAGATACGGTAGATATAACGATAGTCGTCTCTTACGGTAATACACAGTGATATACAGAAGACCTCACGATAGTCGTCTCTTTAGGTAATATACAGTGAGATACCGTAGATATAACGATAGTCGTCTCTTACAGTAATACACAGTAACATACCGTAGATATAACGATAGTCGTCTTTAACGGGAATATTCTGTAAGATTAAGATACAGTACACCTCACGATAGTCGTCTCGAACGGTAATATACAGTGGGATACGGTAGACCTCACGATAGTCGTCTCTTACGGTAATATACAGTGAGAGACGATAGACCTCACGATAGTCATCTGTTACGATAATATAGAGTGAGATACGATAGATCTCACGATAGTAGTCTCTTCACAGTGGGATAAAGTAGATATCATAAAAGTCGTCTTTTATGGTAATAAACCTTGAAGTACGACCGACCTGGAGATAGTCGTCTCTTACGGTAATATACAGCGAAGTACGGTAGATATTACGATAGTCGTCTCTTACGGTAATATACAGTGAGATGCAGTAGACCTCACGATAGTCGTCTCTTACGGTAATACACAGTGAGATACAGTTGATATCACGATAGTCGTCTCTTACGGTAATATACAGTGATATACGGTAGATATCACGATAGTCGTCTCTTACGGTAATACACAGTGAGATAGAGAAGACCTCACGATAGTCGTCTCTTTAGGTAATATACAGTGAGATACCGTAGATATCACGACAGTCGTCTCTTACGGTAATATACAGTGGAATACAGTAGATATCACGATTATCGCCCCTTACGGTAATATACATTGAGATACGGTAGATATTACGATAGTCGTCTCTTACGGTAATACACAGTGAGATACAGAAGACCTCACGATAGTCGTCTCTTTAGGTAATAAACAGTGAGATACAGTAGACCTCACGGTAGTCGTCTCTTACGGTAATATACAGTGAGATACGATAGATATCACGATAGTCGTCTCTTACGGTAATATGCATTGAGATACCGTAGATATCACGATATTCTTTTCTTACGGTAATATACAGTGAGATACGATAGACCTCACGATAGTCGTCTCTCACGCTAATATACAACGACCTGGCGTTACTATAGTATAGAAATATAGTAGACATCATCTCATACTATAACACATGATATACTATACGACGAGATACCCAAGACGTCTTTAACGGGAATATTCTGTAAGATTAAGATACAGTAGACTTCACGATAGTCGTCTCGTTCGGTAATATACAGTGGGATACGGTAGATATCACGATAGTCGTCTCTTACGGTAATATACAGTGAGATACAGTAGACCTCACGATAGTCGTCTCTTACGGTAATATACAGTGAGATACAGTAGACCTCACGATAGTCGTCTCTTACGGTAATACACTGTGAGATACAGTTGATATCACGATAGTCGTCTCTTACGGTAATATACAGTGAGATACAGTAGACCTCACGATAGTCGTCTCTTACGGTAATACACTGTGAGATACAGAAGACCTCACGATAGTCGTCTCTTACGGTAATACACTGTGAGATACAGTTGATATCACGATAGTCGTCTCTTACGGTAATATACAGTGAGATGCAGTAGATATCAAGACAGTCGTCTCTTACGGTAGTATACAGTGAGATACGGTAGATATTACGATAGTCGTCTCTCACGGTAATATACAACGACCTGGCGATACTATAGTATAGAAATATAGTAGACATCATCTCATACTATAACACATGAGTTTTAGGATACTATACGACGAGATACCCAAGACGTCTTTAACGGGAATATTCCATAAGATATATACAGTGAGATACCGTAGATATCAAGACAGTCGTCTCTTACGGTAGTATACAGTGAGATACGGTAGATATTACGATAGTCGTCTCTTACGGTAATACACAGTGAGATACAGAAGACCTCACAATAGTCGTCTCTTACGGTAATATACATTGAGATACGAAAGATCTTACGATAGTAGTCTCTTCATAGTGGGTTAGTAGATCTCCAGTAAAGTTGTCTCTTACGGTAATATACCTTGAAATACGACCGACCTGAAGGTAGTCGTCTTTTACGGTAATATACAGCGAGATACCGTAGATATAACGATAGTCGTCTCTTACGGTAATAAACATTGAGATACGAAAGATCTTACAGAAGACCTCACGATAGTCGTTTCTTTAGGTAATATACAGTGAGATACCGTAGATATCACGACAGTCGTCTCTTACGGTAGTATACAGTGAGATACGGTAGATATTACGATAGTCGTCTCTTACGGTAATACACAGTGAGATACAGAAGACCTCACGATAGTCGTCTCTTTAGGTAATATACAGTGAGATACCGTAGATATCACGACAGTCGTCTCTTACGGTAATATACAGTGGAATACAGTAGATATCACGATTATCGTCCCTTACGGTAATATACATTGAGATACGGTAGATATTACGATAGTCGTCTCTTACGGTAATACACGGTGAGATACAGAAGACCTCACGATAGTCGTCTCTTTAGGTAATAAACAGTGAGATACAGTCGACCTCACGATAGTCGTCTCTTACGGTAATATGCAGCGAGATACCGTAGATATCACGATATTCTTTTCTTACGGTAATATACAGTGAGATACAGTAGACCTCACGATAGTCGTCTCTCACGGTAATATACAACGACCTGGCGTTACTATAGTATAGAAATATAGTAGACATCATCTCATACTATAACACATGATAGGATACTATACGACGAGATACCCAAGACGTCTTTAACGGGAATATTCCGTAAGATTAAGATACAGTAGACTTCACGATAGTGGTCTCTTACGGTAATATACAGTGAGATACGATATACCTCACGATAGTAGTCTCTTCATAGTGGGTTAGTAGATCTCCAGTAAAGTTGTCTCTTACGGTAATATACCTTGAAATACGACCGACCTGAAGGTAGTCGTCTTTTACGGTAATATACAGCGAGATACCGTAGATATAACGATAGTCGTCTCTTACGGTAATATACATTGAGATACGAAAGATCTTACGATAGTCGTCTCTTACGGTAATATACAGTGAGTTACCGTAGATATCACGATAGTCGTCTCTTACGGCAATACACAGTGAGATACAGAAGACCTCACGATAGTCGTCTCTTTAGGTAATATACAGTGAGATACCGTAGATATCACGACAGTCGTCTCTTACGGTAGTATACAGTGATATACGGTAGATATTACGATAGTCGTCTCTTACGGTAATACACAGTGAGATACAGAAGACCTCACGAAAGTCGTCTCTTTAGGTAATAAACAGTGAGATGCAGTAGACCTCACGGTAGTCGTCTGTTACGGTAATATACAGTGAGATGCAGTAGACCTCACGATAGTCGTCTCTTATGGTAATACACTGTGAGATACAGTAGACCTCACGGTAGTCGTCTCTTACGGTAATATACAGTGGAATACAGTAGATATCACGATTATCGTCCCTTACGGTAATATACATTGAGATACGGTAGATATTACGATAGTCGTCTCTTACGGTAATACACAGTGAGATACAGAAGACTTCACGATAGTCGTCTCTTTAGGTAATAAACGGTGAGATACAGTAGACCTCACGGTAGTCGTCTCTTACGGTAATATACAGTGAGATACGATAGATGTCACGAAAGTCGTCTCTCACGGTAATATACAACGACCTGGCGATACTATAGTATAGAAATATAGTAGACATCATCTCATACTATAACACATGAGTCTTAGGATACTATACGACGAGATACCCAAGACGTCTTTAACGGGAATATTCCGTAAGATTAAGATACAGTAGACTTCACGATAGTCGTCTCGTTCTGTAATATACAGTGGGATACGGTAGATATCACGATAGTCGTCTCTTACGGTAATACACTGTGAGATACAGTTGATATCACGATAGTCGTCTCTTACGGTAGTATACAGTGAGATACGGTAGATATTACGATAGTCGTCTTTTACGGATATATACAGTGAGATACCGTAGATATCAAGACAGTCGTCTCTTACGGTAGTATACAGTGAGATACGGTAGATATTACGATAGTCGTCTCTTACGGTAATACACAGTGAGATACGGTAGATATTACGATAGTCGTCTCTTACGGTAATACACTGTGAGATACAGTTGATATCACGATAGTCGTCTCTTACGGTAATATACAGTGATATACGGTAGATATCACGACAGTCGTCTCTTACGGTAGTATACAGTGAGATACGGTAGATATTACGATAGTCGTCTTTTACGGATATATACAGTGAGATACCGTAGATATCAAGACAGTCGTCTCTTACGGTAATATACAGTGGAATACAGTAGATATCACGATTATCGTCCCTTACGGTAATATACATTGAGATACGGTAGATATTACGATAGTCGTCTCTTACGGTAATACACAGTGAGATACAGAAGATCTCACGATAGTCGTCTCTTACGGTAATATACATTGAGATACGATATACCTCACGATAGTAGTCTCTTCATAGTGGGTTAGTAGATCACCAGTAAAGTTGTCTCTTACGGTAATATACCTTGAAATACGACCGACCTGAAGGTAGTCGTCTTTTACGGTAATATACAGCGAGATACCGTAGATATAACGATAGTCATCTCTTACGGTAATATACATTGAGATACGAAAGATCTTACGATAGTCGTCTCTTACGGTAATATACAGTGAGATACAGTTGATATCACGATAGTAGTCTCTTCACAGTGGGATAAAGTAGATATCATAAAAGTCGTCTTTTACGGTAATATACCTTGAAGTACGACCGACCTGAAGATAGTCGTCTCTTACGGTAATACACAGTGAGATACAGTTGACCTCACGATAGACGTCTCTTATGGTAAAATACAGTGGGATACAGTAGACCTCACGATAGTCGTCTCTTATGGTAATATACAGTGAGATACGATAGACCTCACGATAATAGTCTCTTCATAGTGGGTTAATAGATCTCCAGTAAAGTTGTCTCTTACGGTAATATACCTTGAAATACGACCGACCTGAAGGTAGTCATCTTTTACGGTAATATAGAGCGAGATACGGTAGATATTACGATTGTCGTCTCTTACAGTAATACACAGTGACATACCGTATATAACGATAGTCGCCTCTTACGGTAATATACATTGTGATACGATAGATCTTACGATAGTCATCTCTTTCGGTAATATACAGTGAGTTACCGTAGATATCACGATAGTCGTCTCTTACGGTAATATACATTGAGATACTGTAGATATCACTATAGTTTTCTCTTATGGTAATATACAGTGACATACCGTAGATATCACGATAGTCGTCTCTTACGGTAATACACAGTGAGATACGGTAGATTTCACGATTGTATTCTCTTACGGTAATATACAGTGAGATACAGTTGATATCACGATAGTAGTCTCTTCACAGTGGGATAAAGTAGATATCATAAAAGTCGTCTTTTACGGTAATATACCTTGAAGTACGACCGACCTGAAGATAGTCGTCTCTTACGGTAATACACAGTGAGATACAGTTGACCTCACGATAGACGTCTCTTATGGTAAAATACAGTGGGATACAGTAGACCTCACGATAGTCGTCTCTTATGGTAATATACAGTGAGATACGATAGACCTCACGATAGTAGTCTCTTCATAGTGGGTTAATAGATCTCCAGTAAAGTTGTCTCTTACGGTAATATACCTTGAAATACGACCGACCTGAAGGTAGTCATCTTTTACGGTAATATAGAGCGAGATACGATAGATCTTACGATAGTCATCTCTTACGGTAATATACAGTGGGATACGGTAGATATCACAATAGTCGTCTCTTACGGTAATACACTGTGAGATACGGTAGATTTCACGATTGTATTCTCTTACGGTAATATACAGTGAGATACAGTTGATATCACGATAGTAGTCTCTTCACAGTGGGATAAAGTAGATATCATAAAAGTCGTCTTTTACGGTAATATACCTTGAAGTACGACCGACCTGAAGATAGTCGTCTCTTACGGTAATACACAGTGAGATACAGTTGATATCACGATAGTCGTCTCTTACGGTAATATACAGTGAGATGCAGTAGATATCACGATAGTCGTCTCGTACGGTAATATACAGTGAGATGCAGTAGATATCACGATAGTCGTCTCGTACGGTAATATACAGTGAGATACGATAGATCTCACGATAGACGTCTCTTATGGTAACGTACAGTGTATTAGATACCACGAGATGCTCTTTATGCAAACCTATAGTGAAATACGGGAAATATCATGACAACACAACAATGTGATGTAATATGGATTATCCCACGGGAGTATACAGCTTCAATATTACTGAGAGATATTTCGTAATTTTATTCATTAATTCCACAGTAAGCTTCTAACGCATTTGATATAATTAGCTCTAATGCATCAAGGGATAATTAGACTCGGCAATTAATAAGAAAGACGAATATTTAAATACTGAATGTATGAATACACAATTAGCATTTTGTCGTTCACCGGAATATCCCCCAGCGCCACTACCGGAAGAAATCAATGTTTTGTTTCGGATTTGGCTTTCCGATCTAATTAACGTATATCACCGTGGATTACTGCCATTCGCTTGGTCTTTATGACTTCCTTGAAAACATGTTTATCCCGTGAATGTTCATGTAAGTATCCTTTTTCTTATATGACAGTTATCTGCTGAATAATTACAAAAAGAAAAAGGTAGCTACAGTTTCGGTCTCTGTAACTATAGTAACCAATCAGGTACTAGAAGCTGTCCAGGTGAATGGATAAATCAGCTGAGTTATTTAACAATCAAAACGGTTATTAATGAGTTTCCAAAGCACCAGCTAAGTAACTTTAACAATTACCTAAATATGTCAGCTAATTTACTAGATAAATAAATCATCTTCAACATAAGTATACTCTATTTTATGTGTATAATGACATCATTTAATATCCTTTTAACACTTTTTTTGCTATTTGCATGAGAAAATATTATACTGCGTGGTACATTGCCATGTGCCCGTGCAATATTATACAAGTATGGACTTCAGGTGAGGTCTATTCCCGAGTTACGAACCTGGTCTGAACAGTGTCCACCGAGGCCGAATATTGTTCAGATAGGGTCCGTAATTCAGGGACAGACAGAAACTTAAGTCCACAGTAGTTGTATAACATGTATAGGACACATCCCAATGAGATCAGTTGTTGTCTATGCCATAATGCCATGACCACATGTCCTGGTCCATTTTTTGGTTACCGAGCAGAACACGTGTGACTTCAAAGTCGGATCCGATTAATGTGATGTTTTATTTCATGTAAATATCATTTGCACGCTTGGATTTACACATATATTTGTCTACTTGAGGTTGAAATTGATAGTACAATGAATAAAGTTGTTTAAAATTGGGAATGGGAAAGACATTGAGATAATATGTGCATGTGACATAACATAATTCAATGCAGTTGGTCTAGGACATGACTAAATATTTCAGATTATCTACACCGCAATCAAAATTTCTAATGGATGAGAAAATACCTCGACCTATTTCAATAGCGGTTTGTAACACTTTTCTTTTATTAATAACATGTTTCTATTTATAGAACGAGGTCTGTAACAGATTAAAATAAATTGTGACGTCACGTGGCTATTTAAAAAAGACGTTGATTTCAAGCGTTCTTTTCGTATTAACTATATCGTTTACTCCTCTGGTTTGATGTGGAGAGTGGATCCCGTTTCGTGCAATATAATACATGGTTAACTGCTAGTACCTGGGGTCAAATATTTTTGACTACAGTTTGGGAAGTCATGAAATTTATGTATAATACTCTACGGGTCAGTTTGCTTTCTGTAGAATATAACATTGTTGACTAATAAATTATTTTGGTTTTTATATCAATTGAAATTAGACTTGTGCCTAGTTCACCATAAATTCACGATAATTATGATATCAAATATAATATTTGTAGACTGGTCAACATTGTAATAATCCACTTTAGATGTTGTAGATAGCTGCAGTAATCAGTTAGGAGTCTTAAAACAAAATACCATTAAAGTGACGAAGTTATACTCTCGATCTTTAGGTCATTGCTGAGCAGAACAATCTATCAAATCGTCAATCATTTGTCCAGGAAAACAGAAAGGGTGAAATGATTGAGCACGACATAACCACCAGAAGCCTTCAGGGAGAACGGATTCCTCACCGTTACCAATGGTTCTCAGAAACTCAACAACCGTAAACATCCGAACCGTAGATTGACCCAAATACGATCCAAGATTCATCAAAAAATAGATTATACATTTAGTAGATCATACTGAATTAAGAGCGGGAAAACCCTGTATCTGATCAGACAACTTAATTACCGAAACGCCATTTTGGATCAAAGCTTGGCAGATAATTAAGAAACCACCTCACACAAGTAGTAGGTGTGACCCCTATTGGTATCAATTACAGCGGAAAAATACCTTCTCCGAGCTGTTTTTTTTAATATGTTGAACGTCTGGGGCAAATGGCGTTTGACACGTCAATTAAGACTTTCATGCAGAAGTTCCTTTGGTGACAAGTCTTGTGAAAGCAGACCAGTCCACCACATTATAGTTTCTATCAGGTTTCCTATTTTAGGATCACGCGGCGTCAAGTTGTGACGATATGTGTGCAACTCCGTCGATAGATATATTCCTGTCAAAGCCAAAACATTCCCGTACCGTTAAGTAACTTATTGGCAACTTAACCGCTCAATCGGCGTCATAACCGAAATTTCCCGATGAAGTGCCGTTAGGACCATTTGAAGTGAAAATTGCAATGACGATTCGTCAGCAAAGGCCCTCGGTTGGGACGCATGGTGAATTAAATTACCTGATCAGTTCACCGATTCAAGTGCTATGGTAAGAATGGGTGAAGGATGGGGTTTCGCCTGTTGAATTCAAATGAAAATGGCACGAGACACCTCCGCAAACACATCTGGTGTAACTGGCTCGTTACCAGCGACGTGACCAATGTGACGTCTACTATATCTGTCTGTAGGATTCCGATGGAGCGTTACCAGTGACGTGACCAGTGTGACGTCTACTATATCTGTCTGTAGGAATCCGATGGAGCGTTACCAGTGACGTGACCAGTGTGGCGTCTACTGTATCTGTCTGTAGGACTCCGATGGAGCGGTACCAGTGACGTGAACAGTGTGACGTCTATTATATCTGTCTGTAGGACTCCGATGGAGCGTTACCAGTGACGTGACCAGTGTGACGTCTACTCTGTCTGTAGGAATCCGATGGAGCGTTACCAGTGTGACGTCTATTGTATCTGTCTGTAGGAATCCGATGGAGCGTTACCAGTGACGTGACCAGTGTGACATCTACTATATCTGTCTGTAGGAACCCGATGGAGCGTTACCAGCGACGTGACCAGTGTGACGTCTACTGTATCTGTCTGTAGGAATCCGATGGAGCGTTACCAGTGACGTGACCAGTGTGACGTCTACTATATGTGTCTGTAGGAATCCAATGGAGCGTTACCAGTGACGTGACCAGTGTGACGTCTACTATATCTGTCTGTAGGAATCCAATGGAGCGTTACCAGTGACGTGACCAGTGTGACGTCTACTATATGTGTCTGTAGGAATCTGATGGAGCGTTACCAGTGACGTGACCAGTGTGACGTCTACTGTATCTGTCTGTAGGAATCCGATGAAGCGTTACCAGCGACGTGACCAGTGTGACGTCTGCTTTTACACTGAATAACATCGTCTGAGATCTCCTCCAAAAGTTAAAGATTTCTCTGTCATATCTTCAAACTAGTGAATGATTTTCCTACCCATTATCACCGACAATCTAAAAGTAGAATACCGATAACCTGACAATTATGGAAGCAAAATCAAGCAATTACGACTTGTATTTTCACTGATTTGCAATCTGCATTAAACATTTTACAAAGGCAATCGTAAATTGATTGGTATAAACAAACAGAATCGGAAACTGTCTTACAATAATATCAAACTTATCTTAAACTGTCAGTATCAATCAGTCCTGTCTCTCGCGTCACAATTAAGCAACTTCCGGTTTAGCACGTGTTTATGTTCTGTGCGAGGCTGTCTTACTACGCCAAGATAGAAATATCTTACCACACCAAAGTGTGGATATATATGTCCGATGTGGTAGAAAAGCATCTTCATATTCTACAACGCAAAAACATGACATTGGGAGAAAGTACAGTGCAACAATGCACTCTCAATCCCGCCAACGTCGTAACGCGAGATGGCCGAAATCGGACACTGTAAAACACACATTGTACCTGACGTAAATTCAATATCGTCTTTATAAATCAAAGTACGTGTTGACAAGTGACGGGAACTCTTGTTCACTCCGTTATATGTTCACCAATCGAATTCGTAGTTACGTCAGACAAGACACATTCCATGACGAAACTGGGTCGACCATGCCTCCCTAAATCTTTAAGGAAACATTGGTTTCACACTCGATGTACATTTCCTCTTCGGTTGCGACATTTGGGAATGTCGTTGAAAAAAGAAGCTGTTACGGGAGAAGTGAAAATGTCATCCCATTTAAGGATGCGCAGACGGGCCATATCAAACATACGATCTATCTGTACCAGGTTATTGTGTTAAATATCGTTGAGTATATATAAATAAAACACAAATGTTGATTACGTTTAATTTTAAGATTTCTAGTGTCTTCCGTGTCCCTGTTCCCTAGTGGCGGATGGTAATAGCTCCATACGTTGTCAGAAAGGGTTTGTTGTCTAGGGATTGATAATTATAGTGTCAAACGTTGTCAGATAGGGCTTGCTCCCCGGTGACTAATGATATTAGTGTAACAAGTTGTGAAAAAGTTCCTAGCGCCTCTAAATAATACCTTCACACACTTTAAAAAAGAATATGTTCCTTGCGACTGACAAAAATATCGCCACGCGTTGTTAGAAAGACCTTGTTCCCTAGCGACTAATAGTGGTAATATCACACGTTGTGAGGAAGAGATTGTTCCCTAGTGACCATTGATAATAGCGTCACATATTGTGAGGAAGAGATTGTTCCCTAGCGACCAATGATAATAGTGTCACATATTGTGAGGAAGAGATTGTTCCCTAGCGACCAATAATAATAGCGTCACATATTGTGAGGAAGAGATTGTTCCCTAGCGACCAATAATAATAGCGTCACATATTGTGAGGAAGAGATTGTTCCCTAGCGACCAATAATAATAGCGTCACATATTGTGAGGAAGAGATTGTTCCCTAGCGACCAATAATAATAGCGTCACATATTGTGAGGAAGAGTTTGTTCCCTAAGGACTGAATATTATAGTGTCACACGTTGTCCAAAAGAGATTGTGCTCATAGGGACTGAAAAATTCAATGTCATACGCCGTCTAAAAGAGATAGTTCTCAATGGACTAATGATTATAATGTCACACGTTGTCAGAAAGACCATGTTCCCTAGCGACTAATAATCATACCGTCACACTTTGTAAGAATGAATTTATTCCCTAGCAAACAATGATAATACCGTCACACTTTGTAAGAAAGGGTTTGTTCCATACCGACTAATAATGATATCGTCACACTTTGTCAGTAAGTCCATGTTCCCTAGCGACTAATAATCATACCGTCACACTTGGTCAGAAAGGGTTTATTCCCTAGTGAACAGTGATAATAGATTTATACGTTGTCAGAAAGATTTGTCCCCAAGTGACTAATAATAATAACGTCACACTTTGTCAGAAAGATTTGTCCCCAAGCCACTAATAGTAATACCGTCACACTTTGTCAGAAAGATTTGTCCCCAAGCCACTAATAGTAATACCGTCACACTTTGTCAGAAAGATTTGTCCCCAAGTGACTAATAATAATAACGTCACACTTTGTCAGAAAGATTTGTCCCCAAGCCACTAATAGTAATACCGTCACACTTTGTCAGAAAGATTTGTCCCCAAGCGACTAATAGTAATACCGTCACACTTTGTCAGAAAGATTTGTCCCCAAGCCACTAATAGTAATACCGTCACACTTTGTCAGAAAGATTTGTCCCCAAGCCACTAATAGTAATACCGTCACACTTTGTCAGAAAGATTTGTCCCCAAGCGACTAATAGTAATACCGTCACACTTTGTCAGAAAGATTTGTCCCCAAGCCACTAATAGTAATACCGTCACACTTTGTCAGAAAGATTTGTCCCCAAGCGACTATTAGTAATACCGTCACACTTTGTCAGAAAGATTTGTCCCCAAGCCACTAATAGTAATACCGTCACACTTTGTCAGAAAGATTTGTCCCCAAGCGACTATTAGTAATACCGTCACACTTTGTCAGAAAGATTTGTCCCCAAGCGACTAATAGTAATACCGTCACACTTTGTCAGAAAGATTTGTCCCCAAGCGACTAATAGTAATACCGTCACACTTTGTCAGAAAGATTTGTCCCCAAGCCACTAATAGTAATACCGTCACACTTTGTCAGAAAGATTTGTCCCCAAGCGACTAATAGTAATACCGTCACACTTTGTCAGAAAGATTTGTCCCCAAGCGACTAATAGTAATACCGTCACACTTTGTCAGAAAGATTTGTCCCCAAGCCACTAATAGTAATACCGTCACACTTTGTCAGAAAGATTTGTCCCCAAGCGACTAATAGTAATACCGTCACACTTTGTCAGAAAGATTTGTCCCCAAGCCACTAATAGTAATACCGTCACACTTTGTCAGAAAGATTTGTCCCCAAGCGACTAATAGTAATACCGTCACACTTTGTCAGAAAGATTTGTCCCCAAGCGACTAATAGTAATACCGTCACACTTTGTCAGAAAGATTTGTCCCCAAGCGACTAATAGTAATACCGTCACACTTTGTCAGAAAGATTTGTCCCCAAGCGACTAATAGTAATACCGTCACACTTTGTCAGAAAGATTTGTCCCCAAGCGACTAATAGTAATACCGTCACACTTTGTCAGAAAGATTTGTCCCCAAGCGACTAATAGTAATACCGTCACACTTTGTCAGAAAGATTTGTCCCCAAGCGACTAATAGTAATACCGTCACACTTTGTCAGAAAGATTTGTCCCCAAGCCACTAATAGTAATACCGTCACACTTTGTCAGAAAGATTTGTCCCCAAGCCACTAATAGTAATACCGTCACACTTTGTCAGAAAGATTTGTCCCCAAGCGACTAATAGTAATACCGTCACACTTTGTCAGAAAGATTTGTCCCCAAGCGACTAATAGTAATACCGTCACACTTTGTCAGAAAGATTTGTCCCCAAGCCATTAATAGTAATACCGTCACACTTTGTCAGAAAGATTTGTCCCCAAGCCACTAATAGTAATACCGTCACACTTTGTCAGAAAGATTTGTCCCCAAGCCAAGCGTAATAGTAATACCGTCACACTTTGTCAGAAAGATTTGTCCCCAAGCGACTAATAGTAATACCGTCACACTTTGTCAGAAAGATTTGTCCCCAAGCGACTAATAGTAATACCGTCACACTTTGTCAGAAAGATTTGTCCCCAAGCGACTAATAATAATACCGTCACACTTTGTAAAAATGAATTTGTTACTTAGCGAACAATGATAACAGTGTCACACATTACCAGAAAGGGTTTGTTCCCTAGTGACTAATAATAATAGTGACACACGTTATCAGAAATTAAAGATTTGTCCCCAAGCGACTAATAATAATACCGTCACACTTTGTAAAAATGAATTTGTTACTTAGCGAACAATGATAACAGTGTCACACATTACCAGAAAGGGTTTGTTCCCTAGTGACTAATAATAATAGTGACACACGTTATCAGAAATATACTGTTCCCAAGTGATTAGTGATAATTAGCAAATTATAAACATTGTGCCATAGCAATTGTTAATGATTTTTTCTTCTTTTTTTTTAAAAAAAGAATAATATTACAGTAATCAAGTTTTGTTAAAACTTTAACTTACCTTATCTTTTCAGGAATGTGATATCCGAGTTTCGCGGTTCTGTCGCACCGATACGATTACATTCAATGAGAACTACAGTCTCTCAGTTGCCATAGTATCTCCGAAAAAAAAATAGCTCATGAAACTCAATGGCGATTTTTCTCACGTTGTCAATTTATCATGGGAGATACTTATACTAAGTGTTTTGTTAACGTATCCGTGGAAATTTCACCGAACACGTGGCGATACTGTGCGATTGCGGTGACAAGATATCGGTAAATTACGGAGCACGTGGGTAAAACTATGTTTTCTGATGTTGTCACGTTGTCCATTGATAATATAGTATCACATACCAGTCGGTTGACAAGGAGATAATAACTAACATGACGTTGATGATCGACAGCACAAGCTGGACACGGACCACGATACTATGCTCATCGGTATGATGTTTTCACATACTGCCAATAAGGTTCTATTCTCGCACTAGTAACATAGTTCAATCGATCCGTGGTGGGTTAGGAAAACAAATACTTAGGGAGAAAACACGATATAAGTTATCATTTCTGACTGCGTGTTATAACCAAGGTACCATTCAATCCGACATATAGCATTTCAGAAGTCAGTTTTATTTGACTCTGCCGATGCTGAGACAACTACACGACAAGTTTTTTTCACACAAGATCATTGTTCCAGCATTTATTGCTTTCGACAAAAAACAAACTTTTATCTTTAAAAAGTAAAATAAAACCCAGACAAGTCCTAAGAAAAAAAATCTTGATATTTTTGCCTTCTTATATCTAAATAAAAAGAGACCCTTTAACAGTAACATTTCACTTTAGCATCTTTCTCATTTCCTCGTCCAATGTGAAACATGTCACTTATTTGATAATTACTTGTTACAAAGGCTGTTCCAGAACGATTCATCCAGTGTTAACAAACTTTAACAGTCAAAATCCAACATGGTCTCCTGTCTACTATTATACTAGCACCGTGATAGACCTAGGGCTAAAGGAAGATTCACCTAAAACCGTGGCGGCCGTCTAACACGATACTGTCAGGATACTGTCAGCGTCAGAGGTTCGGGTGGACTCTAGCTAAATGATAATACGTTTCTTATCGGCCGTCTAACACGATACTGTCAGGATACGGTCAGCGTCAGAAGTTCAGGGTGGATTCTAGCTAAATAATACGTTTCTTATCTAGGGACCTTCTCCCCTGATATAAGGTCAGACCTAACGTCAGTAAGGATATAGAATAATATGACATTCTGTTTCACGTTCTTACCAATATAGATGGAGTTTGATTGTGTAAACAAAATATACTGCCTCCCTTAAACCCAGAAAACAAACCCTACGGTAGAAGAGGGGATTTAAAAAGCAGAAACTAAATATTCACTTAGACCTTAGATCATTGGTACTAATTGCCAAATTCAATTAAATCCCTTTCAGCCACTCTCAGGATTCTTAATATTGACTCTCCACTTCGCTATGCTATTTGGCTCTCAGTGAGGCCATAACTGTGGCACAAGTACGCACCAGACACCCCCCTCCCCTCCCCTGTAAATGGTGACTATCAACCAGAAGATTTTAAGGCAGAACACTATACGCCTATCCCGTTCAAGTATACCGCAAAATATATATGGCGGAAATATCATCATCTGCATTGTTCAAAAGAATTTGGTTGAAAACGCTGGTTTGACATTCTGCTTGAAGTGACAGAACCCAGATGAAGTTGCCCCTAAAGTGTTATATTTTTAGAGAGAGAGTTATGTCCCATTATGTCAAAAACGCATAGAAATTTGTATCCTACACAACATAACACGAATCCTGTATAATCTCCTGAATAGTAACATTCTGAAATCATATGTATTCTAGCTAGTGAACTAAGTATCTGACTGACTTTTACAGTTCATCAACTGAATACATAGCGAAGGAAGACTGTAGATAAAGATGTAAATTTAGATAAGAAGGCCCAGCAAGCAAATGTCTAATTTTAAATCTTATTCACAACTATTTCAATGTAATGTCAAAAGACCAGATTTCCAGCCACGGGAGATTATCACTTGCAACTGAAGTATGAAAAGAATAAAGGGTGGTAACTCTCACAAAAATTGTCAAATAAGAATGCCACTTAGGAATGCATTGCAACATGCTTTGACCATACAGCACACAATGGTTTCAAGAGATTAAAGAAATTGGTGACAAATGAGTCAAGATTGAAATTAAATCCCTTCGAACCCCTCCCCCTAAAAAAAAAAAAAAAAAAGAAAGTAAAAAGAAGAGGTTCGTGGGCCACGAAACCATCTCCTGACCTGACAAGTTTCACCAAAACCTTATATTTACCCAATGTATTGTGTTAACAAGGTCAATGGTTTTAATTATGCAAAAGTTCATAGCTCTGCAAATTATGATGGAATCAATCCAATGAGTAAACTCCTACCAGATCTTATTGACATCTGGCTGCATACCAAGTTTTATTAAAAACTGTTTACATTTATACTTGTTATTGAGTCACAAGGTCTATAAAACTGCAAAGGACCGTAACTCTCTTAACTATAATATGGACTCATTCGAGATCTTTCTGATACAAGGCTGCATACCAAGTATATCAGAATCGGTTCATATTTACAGTAGAACTTGTGTGAGTTGAGCACTCTTAATTCACATACAGGGGATGATTTAAATGTTTTGGTTGGTCCTGATTTTCTATATATACTCTCCATTAACAAATTTTGTAGGAATGTCTCAAACATTGTTAAGTCGAATATAGCAGTTGTGTTGAATATATATTTACATACCTACTTAAAAAAACATTATCAAATTTTTCTCTGTTGGAGTCAAACATCCATAGTTGCCCATTAAGTCTTGGGTAAATCCTCTTTTTACAACCAGGCCAAGGTCCAATCAGCTAAATCAGACAATCAACCGTTTTCCTTTTTTAAACAGGTATAGTTCAGACTTTTTAACAGTACTATTTTTTCCAAAGAAACAAACCAAAATTTTTTGCTTCCTGGTTCATTATAAATCACTTGTTTGTTTAACTGTAGTTTTTCAGATTTGAAAATTGCTACGAACATAAGACATGAGGACATTATAGAGTAGGCAGCGATTTTCGCATCCCGTATTTTATAAAAGAATTCTGTACAAAATAACAGCATAAATCATTTCTGCTTTAATTTTTATTGATCAAAATAATTTACTAGTACATCTATAAGCAATATCACAATGGTTTGACTTGAGAGAAAAATACAATTCAACATGGTATCTATGTTGTTAATCGTGTCAACAATAAACAGACACACTGTACAACTACAGAGTCTAATAGTAATACTTTATGAGAAATATATTTCTATATATATTTGCTGTAACCAGACATTCAATAATAACCTTCTGTATTTGTCTAAGCCATTATACAAGATACAATTAATACCAGCATAAATTAGTTTAGGGGAATAGTGACAAAGAGCCTTACAACAAAACACAAGACTAAATTTTCAATTAACATGCATACTTCATGTATTCAGTCTGTTTTCTTCCATAATGCCTAAGTATGATTAATGCCATAATTTTCATTTCCTTTAATAGCACTGTGTCCCTTGTAATGTCTATACCAGTCTATCTATACCAGGTATTTTGATCTACTAGGGAAGCTGTTAATACTAACGTCTTTTCTTCCAAGTCCATTCAGTCTCAGATTTATATTGGCTATAAAAAGTACTTTCACAATGTCACATCAATGTCATTCTCACTAAACGGTCCAACACTAAACACAGCTACAGATTATCATGTACAAGGTCAAAGGACATACAGCTCTTTGCTGAAATTGGTCAAAATGACTCCACACTAATGAGTTTGAAGTTTGATACAGCCACAAACAATCCATGTGTTCTCAGCCTAGTGTGGACACAAATGAGTCAATGTTGAGTTTGGCTACAAAAAATTCTTGAGTAGTCAGATGGAGTGGATGCAAATGAGTCAATGTTGAGTTTGGCCACAAACAATCGGTTTGTACTCAGCTAGCCCGGAGAAGATACACATGAGTCAATGTTGAGTATGGCCACAACAATCCTTTGTACTCAGGCAGGAGAAGATACAAATGAGTTAATGTTGAGTTTGTCTACAATCAATCCTTTGTACTCAGGCAGGAGAGGATACAAATGAGTCAATGTTGAGTTTGGCCACAAACAATCCGTTTGTACTCAGGCAGGAGAGGATACAAATGAGTCAATGTTGAGTATGGCCACAAACAATCCTTTTGTACTCAGCCCGGAGAGGATACAAATGAGTCAATGTTGAGTATGGCCACAACAATCCTTTTGTACTCAGCCTGGAGAGGATACAAATGAGTCAATGTTGAGTTTGGCTACAATCAATCCTTATGTATATCTACTCAGTCCAGTGCTGTGTAATTAGGTGGTTTTTTCATCCTGTTGTCGACTGCTAACTTTTCTCTCAGCCGTCTAACCTCATGTAATAAAGCTATTTCTCTCTCATCAAATGCTCTGCCATCTCTATCGAAGGACACTATAGGAAAACAAGAAACATTATATAGATCCATGGATGAGAATAAAATAAGAAATAATGTCATGTTGTATTAACAGATTTTCATCAGTGTTGGAAACAAAAAGAATCTAAAATATAGTCATCAGTTCTCTCTTCCTCTTGGAATGTTTTGCTAACTTCGGTGTTTTTTCACGGATACAAATTTGGAAATAAAAAATTCCATCATCTCCATATCTACACAATTTTACGAATGTGCAGTCGTCAATCTACAGTTAATTTTCACAATTCTTTTTAAGTTTATTACTAAAATTGATGGGTACTACAATGTGAAATGTAAGTATTTCCATTCTGTAAGTGAACCCTTTGGTCTGTTGAATTGGACATAAATAAAGGTAAATTTTCTCTAAATCTGGACCAAAATACTATGAGTATAAGACTTAGAACTCACATGTAGATTTATCACTGATGTGGTAATTAAAGGCATGTATTTTGTTAATTGTTTCAAAGTTAAAAAAAAATACATTTTCAAAAAAATCATATACATTTAGGTAATGTCATTAAGCATGCAAATTCGCCATTTGACTGTTTCACAGTCTGAGGTGGCCAGTGTGTGGTATTATTATAATAAAAGTATTTACCTTTTGACTCTGTTTCACAGTCTGAGGTTACCAATGTGTGATATAACTCTGACTTACTACTGTTGTCAAGGCCAGCTAGTCCTGGTCGGTGACCTGCCATACACAAACAATAATACTTTAGAATTGTAAGGACGATAAAACCTAAAATGTTTCCTGTCAAACAGAAACCAACATATTTTAAAACTAGGTCAACAAAAAGATTGCCTGAGTGTTTTTCATGATAAGTGATTATCAAATAGGCCATATCTAGTCACTGAAACATTCATAAATTGATTAATTACTACCTAAACTGAAAGTACACATAGTATTCATCCAGTTCTGAGCGATAAACAGATAATTTTCTGGCCTTTCCTTCTGCTCTGATTTCAAGCACAACAAGCATCAAAGAAATTGAGCATAGGAAATAAGAGGTTGCAGTTGGCACATCACATAATAAATTGGTCAACCATTGGCCTCTTTATCTTATAGGCATACTGCTCTCTGTGTTATCATTAAAAGCCGATTACTGCCAAAAGTAGCTGGTTATTCATCAATACTAAACCCGCCATTATCTTAGAAAATAAACATAATGATACTACAATCAGTTATTTTTTTCAAAAACCAAAATCTTAGTGAGAACGCTGATCTTCATAACATATATGTCTATGAATTGTAAAACATTTTCAAAAAAGATAATGACAATGTTTAGCTTTGAATCTGTCTATAGACAAGGTAAGAATTATTTTACTCTCTTAATGACGAGTTGATCTATACATAACAAACCAAGGTTTTCAAACCCTGTTTACAAAGTTTTTTCACTTTACATACTATTTAATGATGATATTGTATCTTCAGTCAGCTTTTTGCCGTGATAATGTGCTTTGTATCCCTCCTCTTCAAGGAACTGTAAACGTCGCTGATCAGATTGTGCCGCCAGGTCTTTCTGTTCTTCTAGATGCAGTTTAGCTAACTCTGCTTCATTCATCTATAGAGGAGTCATAAAAAATAAGGTTTCCATATTGTTAGTTTTTCCTTGTAACAACAGAGTCAAAATCAACATGATAGAAACATCTGCTGACATTGATGTAGGAATTTCTATCATTATAAGTAAATCTTATTAAGCACAGAGAAATATGTTATGAACTGAAGTGATTTACAATCAATTCACATACCGTTTGGGCCTGGACTTGCTTCATCAGCCTATGTACTTCCTCTTCCAGCTTCCTGTTCTCTGTACTTTTCTTTGCTAACTGTAGAGGGACAAGTAAATTATGACATACACAACTAACATTGTCAAACAAGAATTGCATGGACAAATTCTAAAATAGGCAAAATGTAATAATCATTGGACAGTGTGATAGCATGGACAAATTCTAAAATAGGCAAAATGTAATAATCATTGGACAGTGTGATAGCATGGACAAATTCTAAAATAGGCAAAATGTAATAATCATTGGACAGTGTGATAGCATGGACAAATTCTAAAATAGGCAAAATGTATTAATCATTGGACAGTGTGATAGCATGGACAAATTCTAAAATAGGCAAAATGTATTAATCATTGGATAGCATGATAGCATGGACAAATTCTAAAATAGGCAAAATGTAATAATCATTGGACAGTGTGATAGCATGGACAAATTCTAAAATAGGCAAAATGTATTAATCATTGGATAGCATGATAGCATGGACAAATTCTAAAATAGGCAAAATGTATTAATCATTGGACAGTGTGATAGCATGGACAAATTCTAAAATAGGTGAAATGTATTAATCATTGGACAGTGTGATAGCATGGACAAATTCTAAAATAGGCAAAATGTATTAATCATTGGACAGTGTGATAGCATGGACAAATTCTAAAATAGGCAAAATGTAATAATCATTGGACAGTGTGATAGCATGGACAAATTCTAAAAAAGGCAAAATGTATTAATCATTGGACAGTGTGATAGCATGGACAAATTCTAAAATAGGCAAAATGTAATAATCATTGGACAGTGTGATAGCATGGACAAATTCTAAAATAGGCAAAATGTATTAATCATTGGATAGTGTGATAGCATGGACAAATTCTAAAATAGGCAAAATGTATTAATCATTGGATAGTGTGATAGCATGGACAAATTCTAAAATAGGCAAAATGTATTAATCATTGGATAGCATGATAGCATGGACAAATTCTAAAATAGGCAAAATGTATTAATCATTGGACAGTGTGATAGCATGGACAAATTCTAAAATAGGCAAAATGTATTAATCATTGGATAGCATGATAGCATGGACAAATTCTAAAATAGGCAAAATGTAATAATCATTGGATAGCATGATAGCATGGACAAATTCTAAAATAGGCAAAATGTATTAATCATTGGACAGTGTGATAGCAGGGACAAATTCTAAAATAGGCAAAATGTAATAATCATTGGACAGTGTGATAGCATGGACAAATTCTAAAATAGGCAAAATGTAATAATCATTGGACAGTGTGATAGCATGGACAAATTCTAAAATAGGCAAAATGTAATAATCATTGGACAGTGTGATAGCATGGACAAATTCTAAAATAGGCAAAATGTAATAATCATTGGACAGTGTGATAGCATGGACAAATTCTAAAATAGGCAAAATGTAATAATCATTGGACAGTGTGATAGCATGGACAAATTCTAAAATAGGCAAAATGTAATAATCATTGGACAGTGTGATAGCATGGACAAATTCTAAAATAGGCAAAATGAATTAATCATTGGACAGTGTGATAGCATGGACAAATTCTAAAATAGGCAAAATGTAATATTCATTGGAGAGTATGATAGCATGGACAAATCCTAAAATAGGCAAAATGTATTAATCATTGGATAGCATGATAGCATGGACAAATTCTAAAATAGGCAAAATGTATTAATCATTGGATAGTATGATAGCATGGACAAATCCTAAAATAGGCAAAATGTATTAATCATTGGATAGCATGATAGCATGGACAAATCCTAAAATAGGTGAAATGTATTAATCATTGGATAGTGTGATAGCATGGACAAATTCTAAAATAGGTGAAATGTATTAATCATTGGACAGTGTGATAGCATGGACAAATTCTAAAATAGACAAAATGTAATAATCATTGGACAGTGTGATAGCATGGACAAATTCTAAAATAGGCAAAATGTAATAATCATTGGACAGTGTGATAGCATGGACAAATCCTAAAATAGGTGAAATGAATTAATCATTGGACAGTGTGATAGCATGGACAAATTCTAAAATAGGCAAAATGTATTAATCATTGGACAGTGTGATAGCATGGACAAATTCTAAAATAGACAAAATGTAATAATCATTGGACAGTGTGATAGCATGGACAAATTCTAAAATAGGCAAAATGTAATAATCATTGGACAGTGTGATAGCATGGACAAATCCTAAAATAGGTGAAATGAATTAATCATTGGACAGTGTGATAGCATGGACAAATTCTAAAATAGGCAAAATGTAATATTCATTGGAGAGTATGATAGCATGGACAAATTCTAAAATAGGTGAAATGTATTAATCATTGGACAGTGTGATAGCATGGACAAATTCTAAAATAGGTGAAATGTATTAATCATTGGATAGCATGATAGCATGGACAAATTCTAAAATAGGTGAAATGTATTAATCATTGGATAGTGTGATAGCATGGACAAATTCTAAAATAGGCAAAATGTATTAATCATTGGACAGTGTGATAGCAGGGACAAATTCTAAAATAGGTGAAATGTATTAATCATTGGACAGTGTGATAGCATGGACAAATTCTAAAATAGGTGAAATGTATTAATCATTGGAGAGTATGATAGCATGGACAAATCCTAAAATAGGCAAAATGTATTAATCATTGGATAGCATGATAGCATGGACAAATTCTAAAATAGGCAAAATGTATTAATCATTGGATAGTATGATAGCATGGACAAATCCTAAAATAGGCAAAATGTATTAATCATTGGATAGCATGATAGCATGGACAAATCCTAAAATAGGTGAAATGTATTAATCATTGGATAGTGTGATAGCATGGACAAATTCTAAAATAGGTGAAATGTATTAATCATTGGACAGTGTGATAGCATGGACAAATTCTAAAATAGACAAAATGTAATAATCATTGGACAGTGTGATAGCATGGACAAATTCTAAAATAGGCAAAATGTAATAATCATTGGACAGTGTGATAGCATGGACAAATCCTAAAATAGGTGAAATGAATTAATCATTGGACAGTGTGATAGCATGGACAAATTCTAAAATAGGCAAAATGTAATATTCATTGGAGAGTATGATAGCATGGACAAATTCTAAAATAGGTGAAATGTATTAATCATTGGACAGTGGGATAGCATGGACAAATTCTAAAATAGGTGAAATGTATTAATCATTGGATAGCATGATAGCATGGACAAATTCTAAAATAGGTGAAATGTATTAATCATTGGATAGTGTGATAGCATGGACAAATTCTAAAATAGGTGAAATGTATTAATCATTGGATAGTGTGATAGCATGGACAAATTCTAAAATAGGTGAAATGTATTAATCATTGGATAGTGTGATAGCATGGACAAATTCTAAAATAGGCAAAATGTATTAATCATTGGACAGTGTGATAGCATGGACAAATTCTAAAATAGGCAAAATGTATTAATCATTGGATAGTGTGATAGCATGGACAAATTCTAAAATAGGCAAAATGTATTAATCATTGGAGAGTGTGATAGCATGGACAAATCCTAAAATAGGTGAAATGTATTAATCATTGGACAGTGTGATAGCATGGACAAATTCTAAAATAGGTGAAATGTATTAATCATTGGATAGCATGATAGCATGGACAAATTCTAAAATAGGTGAAATGTATTAATCATTGGATAGCATGATAGCATGGACAAATTCTAAAATAGGCAAAATGTATTAATCATTGGATAGTGTGATAGCATGGACAAATCCTAAAATAGGTGAAATGTATTAATCATTGGACAGTGTGATAGCATGGACAAATTCTAAAATAGGTGAAATGTATTAATCATTGGATAGCATGATAGCATGGACAAATTCTAAAATAGGCAAAATGTATTAATCATTGGACAGTGTGATAGCAGGGACAAATTCTAAAATAGGTGAAATGTATTAATCATTGGATAGTGTGATAGCATGGACAAATTCTAAAATAGGTGAAATGTATTAATCATTGGATAGCATGATAGCATGGACAAATTCTAAAATAGGTGAAATGTATTAATCATTGGATAGTGTGATAGCATGGACAAATTCTAAAATAGGTGAAATGTATTAATCATTGGATAGTGTGATAGCATGGACAAATTCTAAAATAGGTGAAATGTATTAATCATTGGATAGTGTGATAGCATGGACAAATTCTAAAATAGGCAAAATGTATTAATCATTGGACAGTGTGATAGCATGGACAAATTCTAAAATAGGCAAAATGTATTAATCATTGGACAGTGTGATAGCATGGACAAATTCTAAAATAGGCAAAATGTATTAATCATTGGATAGTGTGATAGCATGGACAAATCCTAAAATAGGTGAAATGTATTAATCATTGGACAGTGTGATAGCATGGACAAATTCTAAAATAGGTGAAATGTATTAATCATTGGATAGCATGATAGCATGGACAAATTCTAAAATAGGTGAAATGTATTAATCATTGGATAGCATGATAGCATGGACAAATTCTAAAATAGGTGAAATGTATTAATCATTGGACAGTGTGATAGCATGGACAAATTCTAAAATAGGCAAAATGTATTAATCATTGGATAGTGTGATAGCATGGACAAATCCTAAAATAGGTGAAATGTATTAATCATTGGACAGTGTGATAGCATGGACAAATTCTAAAATAGGTGAAATGTATTAATCATTGGATAGCATGATAGCATGGACAAATTCTAAAATAGGTGAAATGTATTAATCATTGGATAGCATGATAGCATGGACAAATTCTAAAATAGGCAAAATGTATTAATCATTGGATAGTGTGATAGCATGGACAAATCCTAAAATAGGTGAAATGTATTAATCATTGGACAGTGTGATAGCATGGACAAATTCTAAAATAGGTGAAATGTATTAATCATTGGATAGCATGATAGCATGGACAAATTCTAAAATAGGCAAAATGTATTAATCATTGGACAGTGTGATAGCATGGACAAATCCTAAAATAGGTGAAATGTATTAATCATTGGACAGTGTGATAGCATGGACAAATTCTAAAATAGGTGAAATGTATTAATCATTGGATAGCATGATAGCATGGACAAATTCTAAAATAGGTGAAATGTATTAATCATTGGATAGTGTGATAGCATGGACAAATTCTAAAATAGGTGAAATGTATTAATCATTGGATAGCGTGATAGCATGGACAAATTCTAAAATAGGTGAAATGTATTAATCATTGGATAGTGTGATAGCATGGACAAATTCTAAAATAGGTGAAATGTATTAATCATTGGATAGTGTGATAGCATGGACAAATTCTAAAATAGGCAAAATGTATTAATCATTGGACAGTGTGATAGCATGGACAAATTCTAAAATAGGCAAAATGTATTAATCATTGGATAGTGTGATAGCATGGACAAATTCTAAAATAGGTGAAATGTATTAATCATTGGATAGTGTGATAGCATGGACAAATTCTAAAATAGGTGAAATGATAGTGTTAATTATGAAGAATTATTTATTTGTTTTTAAAGGCAACTTAAAAAATAAAATTTAAAAGTGTTACTCATATGTGTCTATGATTTAAAAAGGAGCATAGTGTGTCTCCATAAAATCCTATTTAAACTCAGTCCCAGATTCTGAGCTGTAGCAAACCTTCATAATTCATTCCAGTCAGAAAGGTTTCTCAATCTTTCATACATGTGACAGTTACATTTCATATTTTCAGAAGGAATCTAATCTGAAATTGTAGCTACACAACACTATCAACTAAATACTTAATATCAGATTCACTCCACCAAAAGAAATGGAATGTTGAAAGAAAGATACATTGAGTGTATAACTCCACTTTTGAGTAAACTACATGAATGTTTTTTATGAATATTATCCAAGGTGACATCACTGCATTTTTTGTCAGATTCAGATTTTTATCACAGACCTGGATAGCTTTGCTCTCACGCTCCAGGTCTTCTAGCCGATGACGATGCTCAAACTCGTTTTGCGCCCAGGCCTCAATGTTCTGTTGGGCAGTCTGAGCTAAATTGTCCTGTAACATCTGAAAAAGACAGAAAACGAAATAGGAATAAAAATTCATTTCAAGAGCTAAAAAGAATTTTATTTCAAGGTTGAAATTAAAGTTTTGTGTTGTAATATTCCCTTTTTCATGAAAGGAGAGAATGACAACTAGAAATTCTATTTTACCATTTCTTTTTTGGTGGTTTTTCTCATTAAAATCCATGTTTCAACATTATATATGTAACTTTTGTAATGAATGAATTTTTATCACTAAATTGAATCTGATTGATCAGATTTTGTCATCATTAGATGACATCAATTTACCAAAGAAATTTTCACTATTTGTGTCAAGGTATCTAAAACGTTTGTAGGAGAGGGGCCTACAGAAGCAGTCAAAGAACTGAGATTCATGTAGAATAAACCCCTGATACATTTCATAGTATAAATTTCAGGTAAAGATATAAATTTTACTGATGAAGAAAGGGTAACATGAAGTGACGGACCTTCCTGACATCCATTTGTCGTTCCCTCTCCACATCCTTAAGTCTATCCTGTATACGATTCTCCAGCTCTGCCTGTTTCCTGTGCATGTCCTGTTCTGTACGGAGTTGATGGGACACAGTGGCAAACTCCCGGAACAGTTCCTGGTAATAGACCAAAGACACCAGTAAATTTCAAGGAAACATGCATGCAGGAAACAGATTTTTACCATGTAATGTTCTAGTTACTGTGATGTTTGTTTAAACAGTCTAAATATCTATGACAACTTTCTATAAACATGGTTGAAAATGCTACATTCCAACAGATGACCAACGTTTTCAGGCCTTTTTACAGTAGAAAAGTAAATGTACTTTACATTAAATTGACAAAATTATCATGAAAAGAATTTAAAACCTCGAAATTATAGCAATCTTGTAATCCATCATCAAAGTACCATAAATTATCATTAATAACTGAATTACTTGTTCAAACATTTTCTTTTGCAACTGCAACTCGATGTTCCTGATCTCAGCCTCCTCAATAGCTCCTTCTGTCTCCTGGTCCCTCAGCAGTGCCTATTAACACAAGTTACACAGTATTATAACATGTAATTTAGCTATTTCTGTCTCTACAGTGCCTGATAAACATATTACACACAATATGTGGACCATAAAACAAACAAACTCTTTAGGATTCAAATCTTACATCTGGAAGTTGTCACTCAAGAAAAGTTTCTTAAAGTTATAAACTTATAAGCATTACTTGTATGTTCCCATAGTATTAAACCTTTAACCAATGTGTCCTTCCCAATTTGGAGAATTTTTCACCCATTTACTTGTTCTCTTCAAGTCTTTAATAATTTTTCAAATATCATATCATTATGTTCTGGCCGAGTTACAGTCTTCTATATCAATGTTACTGTCAACCTGTTTTATCTCCAGGAAACAAGTAGATGTTGTGATATGAGTATCACTGCCATCACTTTAAGAGAAACAGGCATAATTATAAAGCCCATCAAAAGCGTGACTGACAGACAAAATAAATATTATGTTCACAGACATTACCTAGCCAAGTAAAAAAAAAAGGCCAGCACTGCTGACTTTTAAAATATCAATAAATCTTATTCGAGAGAATCGGAATTGTACTATCTAAAATACATCACTGTTGTATTAAGCAATTACCTTCCTCTGGACTTCGTCATCAAGACGGCGCAGTTCTTTCTGACGCTGTTCTTTCTGGAAGTGGAGGAACTTGCGACGAGCAGCATCCAGCAACTGAAGTTCCTTGAGCTTCACCTCACGATTCATGGCATATAACCTGTCACAACATATAGAATATTTAACACAACACACAGGATATCTTACACAACACGCAAGATTTTTAACACAACACACTGGATATTTAACACATCACACAAGATTTTTAACACAACACACTGGATATTTAACACAACACACAGGATATCTTACACAACACGCAAGATTTTTAACACAACACACTGGATATTTAACACAACACACAGGATATCTTACACAACACGCAAGATTTTTAACACAACACACTGGATATTTAACACAACACACAGGATATCTTACACAACTCACTGGATATTCAACACAACACACAGGATATTTACCACAACACACATGATATTTTACACAGCATACAAGATGTTGAACTTAACATACATGATATTTCACACTACACACTGGATATTTAACACAACCTAGGGGATATTAAAAGTCTAACAAAAGTTTATCTGATTACTGGGTACCTACATTTGTAGGATGCATTGATTTATTGAGGTATATTTCAAAACTTGTGATTTCTGCTCAGGAAGGTCAATCAGTTTTTGTGGCAAATTTTAAACAATTCTTAAACCTCTGAACAAAAGAGTATGGGTGACGATCTTACTATTGATCATCTGCCTTCTGCTGGTTAAAAACTGTGTTCCCTAAAGTATAATGTAATCATTTTGAAACTTTAAAGGGACTAGATGGTTAGGTTTCATTATTTTTTCAGATGCGTTTGATTTCAGGCAAGTATTGTAATACTTATAAATTAGACTATTCACAAAAGTATAGCACTTTCTGAGAGAAATTGATAAAATTGTCAGTTTCAAACTAACACTAATCAACACTCCTGTTGTGTCAGAGCAAAATAAAATAGTTAAATCGGTTATGAAATTTTAATCCCTTTAAAGATATGACATACTGCCTTTTGTAAGAATGACGTTTTTGTTTGTTTTCCATTTGTTTATTTTTATTATTATTAATCCAAATCTTTTAAGAACATATTACCCAGATTTGTTTTTCATCAAAATATTGATATTTAGAAAATGTGATGTTACCGTTTCCTCTGTGCAGTGAGTTTCTGTTCCTCTGTCTGGATGAGTACACGACGTTTTTCCTCAGCGTCCATAAGTAACTGTTGTTGTCTGTACCATGCCTCTTCCTCCTGTGTACGTTTCATCGTCTCCTTCTGCATCTCCAGTGACACTTGTCTGTCAATACATATATATACTTCACTGTCAATACAATTTATCCTCAGACTAGGAAACCCCTACTCGACAACCAGAAAAACCTGGCCATAGTTTATCAGTCAGAGGAAAATTCATGTCAATGGTGAAAGGGATTCCATAGTTACTACATAGTAACTGATAATTGTTTGAACAACAGCACTGCAAAATGGAATCTTAAGTTTGTGGTCAACAAACAGCAAAGTGGTACATAACAAAGGGCAAAATGCTATATTATGTCTCGTAACAAATTATTGAAATGCTGCATAAAACGTAACAGGAGCTCTTTTTTCTTGGCTTTAATGTATGATAAAATGAAAAATGCACATTCACAAGAAAAAAGAACAGCTTAAATTGTGAAAACCTTTTATTATGATATTCTATTTTCTAGATGAAAATATCATAACTGTTCAAATGTCCTAGAGGAACAAAGAAGTGCTAAGTTTATTATTAAATCTGATATCAGATGTCAATTTCATGGTGCCAATCTTAAGATGATTATTCCTCACACCGAGTTTGAACAAAATAAATTTCAAACTATGGAACTCCTACCTTTGGCGTAGATATTCCATTTCTTCCTGTCGTATTCTTTCACGTTCCTGAACCTGTAAAACAGTCACAATTGATAGTGTTACACCTCTTGTTTAACGTTGTGAAGGTAGACAGTCATGTGACCTTCTCCAATGACCTTGACCTTGTACCCAATGACATTTGTAGTTAATTGATACTCATTAAGATGTAATTTAAACCATATACCACAAGAGATATTAAATTTAACCAACTGGCTTAGACCATACAAGAAGGAGCAAAAAAGTAATCTTATAAACAATTATATCACTATATCATATATTTATGCTGTATCAACCAACACTAATTTTCAAAGATTTTTTATCACACGCGAAAAACTCTGCTTCTGTAAAAGTCTTCCTAACCTACTGTGTTCATTTACCTGGTAGTCTACTATAAACTTAGGGTATTTGTTGAAAACAGGGTACTGTCCCACAGTGAGAGGTTTAAACTGGGCCAGTGTTTTGTGGGGATGAATATCATCAGGTGTGGCCTCCATCAGTCGGTATGTCTCTTTGATAACTTGTCTCACATCTACAGCATTACGATGGTGGTAAAAAAACTGGAAATTTAAAGTTATATACATTGATAAATCATTGAGTAAATTATTTGATTGTGAATATAAAGATTTTCTCTAGGCTAACAATCACAATAAATAGTGAAATGCTTGTTCTGACAGAATTAAAGCCATACATAGATATCTATATCCTCAGACCATGCAAACAAAGAAAAAAAAACATTAACAGTGAATTTTTTCTCACAATTTGGCAATGGTCCATTTTTCAAGAAAAAGTTTTTGGAAAAACAAATTGCTATAATTAATAACGGTTGCATAAATGAAAACAACATTTTTTGCAACAGGTTACCAACCTTGAAATCATCCAGTTCAATACACTGCATCAGTGGCCCCCGGGCTGAGATAGTGTAGGCTACAACTGCCATTAGTAGGAAGGAAGGGTGATTACTGAAGACGTTATCCCAGAGCATCAACCATTCCTCCTTGGTCAGGACTTCAGAAAACAGCGTCTCCAACAGTGGCCAAGCATAGATCTGTCATTCACAAAAAAAAGGCTAACTATTGTGATAAGCTTAAAAAAATTTACACAGATACATAATTACCATTAAACTCTTTTTAGAAATTAAATATAATAATGAAAGATCACCAAGGGTATCATAATGTGCCAGACTATATACACAAAATCAGCAAGCATCAAGAATGCTGAAATGAGGAGAAATAAAGATAGACAAGGGACATAACTCTTGCCATTCTGAATAAAATTGGCTGCGAGACTGAACTTTCGAAATGAAATATGTGAAAGACAGGTAAATCAACAGACAGGCTGGACAAGATTCAAATAAAGTTGTTGTTGTTTGACTTTTGATGTAAGAAAAAGTGACTGACATTTACTTAAGTTTCTATGTACATGTGCTTCCTTCTGATTTCTTTAAAGGTTTATACTGCATGCTTCATGGAAAGTTTTGATTTATTTTGCTTAAACAACATTAAAAGTTGTAAGGGTTGTTTAATTGAATCTGAATATTACAAGGTAACCTTCAGAAGTAAAGTATAAAACAACTGAATCATGTTACCTTGAAAGTGATACTAGTTTATTGCACATATCAGTTAAACGTCACCACCCCAAAGCCTCTTGATTACTAAGGGAATTTTTTCTAAAGATTGTAAACCATATTCCACTAAAATAATCTGGAAATTTGTAAACCATATTCAACTAATATAACCTGAATATAGTGTCAAGAGTATCCATTTCAACAAACTAAGACAGTCCTGCATGTATACAGCAAAATATCATACCTCTTGACCTCTTGTTTATTCAGAAGTTGCTTAAAATTTTTTTTTAATGCACTTGACTAATTCCAAACTAAAATATTTGTCCTCATGATCAAATAGACATGAAATTTATTTTAATTCATACATACGTCAGTTACAGAGATTAAATAGATGGCTGGTTTAGACAGGTTTCAGATATATCTGTCTCCAAGATCAGATTTCCCAAAATCAAAGACATACACTAGAGATTGGCAGCTGGTTCACACAGATATAGGTCTCACTACAGAAATTTAGTGCTGTCAGTGCAATTATGTTAAATTTACATTTATATGCTTACAAAGTTTATAAAATGTATACAGAAACTTTTTCAAGGAGAACATATATTTACCTTTAGCATAAACCTTTAAGACAATGGTATCCACAGAATATCTGACAAAGGTCTAATTACATGTGTTATTGAATACATACATATTTCATGCTGAACTCAGCACAACATGTACTGCTCTGAAAAATTCCACCAACTTGTTTCACAATCATGTAAGTTGTATTTCAATTATGACAGTTCACCTCCTTAAATATGACACCAAAGGCATTGAATTTTAACAGACCTTTCTTTCCTTCATTTTATCATATTTTTTCCATTTTTTACAAAATGTAGTAAGACATTCCAACTATTGTCAATTATAATCTAACAAAGCAGAAAACAGATATGTATGTATTCAAATGACCAGAAAAATAGTGAGTAAAAAAATAAAACATCAACCATTTTTTCAAAGTTTCATTTTAATATTTATTCATAAATAAAAACGAATAAGCTTTTACAGCACTTTTTGCAAACATATTTTCAGTTTCTTGAAACAAAAATTATAATTATATCATAATTATAAATTAATTATATATACCATAAACTGTACAAATATGGACAGCTAAATATTCATAAATACTGTACACAATATACAAAAAGTATATACAGCTATAGAATCTATATAATCACACATTTATAAACGTGGATGCTTCTGATTACATTGCAATGTCCTGGGATTATTCCGTATGTAAAGGGAGATAATCCTATAGTCATCTGATAGCACAATATTTGTATTCTTTATATTTAAATATATATATATACATGTATATAAATCTGGTATTTCTGTCCAAAAAAACCCATTATATATCAATCAAGATAATGTTCACTTAGGTCTACAGTTATTTGTAAAACTCATTCCAAAATAGTGCAATACATTGGCTCTATGGTCCTTTAGTGTAAATCCCTGTATTTTAAGAGTTTTTTTTGACATGTACATGAGGTCCAGTATTTCTGAAAGCTACTGGTTATCTAATTTGAATGTTTGAACATGAAATATGGTACACTGGCTATCCCACCGCTAAGTAATGAATAACTTTCTATTATCTGAACGTTGATGGCACACAAAATCATGTCTCTCCCAACTAATCAACACTTTGAGAAGACGATAGTTCATTCAGGATTGGCCGACTGAAGACTGTAGAACTGTGAACAATACCTGATAACTGACGTATGATATCACCGTAGAGACGTGGAGCCTTGTCTTGCCCTCCTCCACGACCTGTCAGTTCACTACATATGGAAAGTAATTTCTTCTCCACTTGTTGTTTTTGTTTCTTAGGTTTTGTATTACTGGTTCTATTTCGTTTGTTGGCGAACCAGGCCTTGACCTGTGCCAGACTTAATCCTCCGTCCCTCGCCATTTGTTCTTTTTCTTCCTCTGAAGGATAAGGATTGTCTATGTGTTTTTCGTACCAATCACACATAAGACTTACACCTCGGACATTTAGTTGCCGTGACCTTGACCTCCCCTGAGCTGTGTTGGTGGTTGTGGAATCTGCCACAGTTGGTAGGGCAACCTTGAGGAGCTGTAGACTAGATGTAATTCTGTGTGTTAGATGCATGCGCTGGTGATCATGTACCTTGTGAATCTTACTGACTTCACTTTGATAGAAAACTGTGTCAGTCTCCTGTGCCTTCAACTTTTCAATAGCAGAGCAACGTTCCCTCTCAATATCCTGACACTGTTCACTGTAGAATTGGTGAAGCTGGTGAACTTTTTCTGAGTTGTGGGCAAACACACGCTGAAAGTCTGACTGTAAATTAGCTTCCTGTACAGCAATGAGAGCAGGATCCAATATCACAGGTACAGTCTCTTCTTCCATTGGAGCCACGCCTTCCCGACACAAACTGAAGGGAAGGGTCTGAAAGTTTTGGTAGCATTCACTGGTCAATGTCGCCTGTAAGTCCTCAAACATTGGATGTGTCGATAGTTTAGCCAGCTCTCCACCAGCAGGTGAAGATTCTGACTTAATCAACAGAGCCATTTCTGTAGTACACCTCCTGTTCAGCACTATAACTTCTCACACAGTTAATGGTTCTCGCTGGGTATCAGAACCACACAACACTATACAGTGTATTAATATACAACAAAGCACTTCACTCCACTGTTGATGAAACAAACTTTCGGCTTCTCACGAATACAGGAAAAACTACTCTTTTTTTTCTTGTCAATTCTGATAGTTCAGTTTTTACACAATTGTAAGTATCAATAACTTATCAAAAAATGTATTGATATATCCAAATGTCAAAGTTAGGATCAAATTCCTCTGACGACTGAACCCAAGCAAAATGTCAGAAAAATATATTCAAGGCACCAATTTCAGAGTGCCCTTGTGATCTGCTGGGACACATTACAGAAACTGTTGAACATTTCCAAACTGATAAGTATTCATGGAAGAAAGTATTCAAACATCCAATCATAGTTGACTTCTTCAACTTTTCAGCCAATCAGAGACAGGCTGTGTCATAGAGTGTGGGTTGGCAGGGTGTGAAAGGTCACTAGTGTTAACTAACACTCAAGTACAGTCACAGGTAAAACAACGGGTGAATTCTGGTCAATGGTCAAAACATAGACACTTAAGACATCTGACAGTTGATCACACCAAGCTTAGAAAGGAATAATCTTACAATATGAATTCTTGAAAATTCACATGTAATTTTGTAATTCAAAATGTATTAATTATTGAATTCACATTTCAGAATTAATTACATTTACACTTTGTTATACATGTATCATGCCATATATTAGATATAATTATATTTTGGGAACTCAGAAATGTGATTAATTAATTGGTAAATGAACATTGGTATTCAGAATTCAAAGAAAAATTATCTATAAACACGAATTATGAAAACATTACAGACAAGTTTTAAGGAGTTTTTCATTTTGAAATCTGTTTCAAAATAAAATGAAAATGAGTTATGAGTACATAGTGTATCAAGTTATTTAAGAATTATTACTTTACTGAAGAGGACAAAGCCAGATTATTTATGTTTTTGTATAAAGCACATGATGCCAACTTAATTTAACAATAACTATTGTAAACAGTATGAATTTTCATCAGCGTTTATTAAACACTCTTGCTGGGTCGTAAGAAGACAGAATGTCATATCCTGTAAATATGGGAATATTTCTAACTATACAGAATATGTACATGGTTGGAATGGTGACTTTTTATGTCTTATCAGACAATTACATGATAACAGAGTACATACTATCATTGGAAATATAAGTGTGATAACATACAACATTTCCAAACCATAACAAATATGTCTGTTACAAATGATTACTTTTATTACCTATAATACACTACTGTTTCTAATTTTGATACTGAAACTGGCAATGTTCTGCTATTTCCAAGAGAAAATGTTACAATACATGGCCAATTTCAAACAATATCTCTTTTGGTTTCATGCCCTAAGGTGGTAGCATTAAGTTGAGCTTCAGTGTCCCTAGGTAGGAGATTAGCAGTCCCTAATTGTCCAAAGATGGGAGACTGGTAAGATCTCTTTGTGTCTCATGCCCAAATGTATGAGTATTTACTTCAGTCTCTGTGTCCCTTGGTGGGAGATTAGCAGTCTCTAATTGTGCATTATGTCCCAGGATGGGAGACGGGCAAGGTCTCTTTGTGTCTCATACTCCAGGATAACAGTATTAAGTCATGTCCTGTCTCTAATCCTCAGGGTGGGAGATAAGTAGTGCCTCTTCATGTCTCATGCCCAAAAATAGTGGTATTTAGTTGTCTTTGTGTCCCCAGGTGGGAGATTTAAGCAGTGTCTCTTTGTGTCTTGTACTCCAGGATAACAGTATTAAGTCATGTCCTGTCTCTAATCCTCAGGGTGGGAGATAAGTAGTGCCTCTTCATGTCTCATGCCCAAAAATAGTGGTATTTAGTTGTCTTTGTGTCCCCAGGTGGGAGATTTAAGCAGTGTCTCTTTGTGTCTTGTACTCCAGGATAACAGTATTAAGTCATGTCCTGTCTCAAATCTTCAGGGTGGGAGATTAGCAGTGCCTCATGTCTCATGCCAAAAATAGTGGTATTTAGTTGTCTTTGTGTCCCCAGGTGGGAGATTTAAGCAGTGTCTCTTTGTGTCTTGTACAGGTAACAGTATTGTGTCCTGTCTCAAATCTTCAGGGTGGGAGATTAGCAGTGCCTCATGTCTCATGCCAAAAATAGTGGTATTTAGTTGTGTCTTTGTGTCCCTAGGTGGGAGATCTAAGCAGTGTCTCTTTGTATCTCCTATTCCAGGAAAACAGCATGTAATCCCCAGATGGGGATATTAGAAATGCCTATTTGTATCTCATGTCTGAGGTGACAGCACATGTATTTTGTGTCTCTCTTGTGTTCCAGCATAAGAGAATGGCAGAATATCTTTGTGCCATATGTCATGAGGTGGCTGTATCTAGTTGTGTCACAGGGTGTTAGATTAACAGTGGCTTAATATCCCATTTCCCACAGTGGCAGCATGTAATTATGTCTCAAGTGTCCTGGGGTGGATATTGTTAGTGTGATTTTGTGACTCATGCCGTCCAAGGGATGGAGGTAGGTAGTTTCTCAATCTCCCTGTGTCTTATGTCCGAAGGTGACAGTATACAGTTGGGTCTCCAGTGTCCGAAGGTTGGATATTGTCAATGTTATTTTGTGACTCATTGCGTCCGAGGGATGGAGGTAAATAGTTTTTCAATCTCATTGGGTCTTAAGTCAGAAGGTGGCAGTATACCGTTGGGTCTCCGGTGTCCCAGGTTGGGATATTGTCAATGCCATTTTGTGATTCATGCCATCCCAAGGATCGAGGTAGGTAGTTTCTCAATCTCCTTGTGTTTTATGTCCAGAGATGGCAGTATAGATCTCAAAATCACATATGACCTCCAAATTAATGATCTAATTTCAGGTTTCAGGCATTAGTCATACCAAAATATGCAAGCTACACTGAGAAACAGATTTAAATATAATGTATCACAGCTAACCTCCATGAACATTACCAAGTGTATCTCATTTTCAAGCGGTATCAAATCGACAAATGTCGCCATATCAACAAAACATCACTATGATTCAAAGAAATGATAAAGATTGATGCTTTTAAATGCAAGTGTTTTATACCATGTAGGAAATAACCTGTATCAAAAATCTGTTTGAAACACTTGCAATTGTTACAGTATCCTTTAGTAGAGATAGCCAAATTGGTTTGAGATGATATCATTATTATAATTATCATTTCAGGATTCAAAATTTCATGATCACATTAATGCCTCATAACAAAGTGAAAACATAATTCTCGTAAAAGTAACCAGTATATGCTAAGTCCCTTTCATCCATTGATGCTGTCTTTAAGATAATTTTGAAATAATGCCAATTATTTTCATAGAGCCTTCTATTTGTCCTTGGAAAGATCATACAAGTAAAAGTGTTGAATCTGATATCCCTGTCTGTAGTAAATCATAAGATTAAAATATCAACCCTTTTTACCAGTTTAGGATTTCCATATAACATCCATGGAATGGGACAGGAGGATTCCCCTTACATATATATGATAACATGTTAATGGTGCAACCCCCCCCCCCCCCCCCCCCCCCCCCCCCCCCCCCCACAACCTCAAAAAAAAAAAAACCCCAAGGAAGGCCAGCTAGGAAAATATATTGATAATTATTCACTCCTTTGGTGGTGAAATAGGTGGATCTTACTGACACAAATTTAGTTTGAAAGTATCAAGATCATCATCCTCTTGTCCACAACAATTTATTACCTTTTAGTTAGTAAAACGATGGAAATGATCAGTTTGGTGAATCTAGATCTGCAGCTGTGATGATAATTTCCTAAATCAGGTGATGTAACTTTTTGTATTGATCAATCATGTTAGTGCATTCCATTTTCTGCACTGAAATCCACATTTTAATTTGCTGAAATGAACCTATCAGAACAATGTGTTCTATGTGACAAGCTTTGATGAGCCAGTTTAAAACATGGTTTTACATAAATATGGTACATACATTGTTAATCTTGACACTTTGCTGTCGTTAAAAAATCATTTTCCATACTTTTATAGCAGTGTAACGACATTTTTTGTCTACCATATTTATCTGGTAAGAAGCCCTTGATTTGATTTGTTACAAACCAATATTATTTGATTGTTCTGTAATAAGCCCATCTAATATAATGTGTTGGTCTCCTAAGCTAACTGCACAATACAAATGATACCAAAATTTCATCTGAACATTTTTGTATACATATACGTTGCAAATTTATCTAAGAGAGGTAATATGTAATACCAATTTATAAACACTCAAACAGTGTCATCTGTTAAAACTGGATATCATTGGAACCTGGTCATATAACTTGTAAAAATGGAGCTTCAAAATCATTTGTTAAGTCTAATTGTCTGTGTGTAATAGAATATCTTTGGAATATTAAAACAATACTCTAGTAGGACAGAAGGAGTTCAGACAGATGCTGCTGCATTACATTTTAAAGTTCCAAGAAGTTAAAGCTAGAAATATACAAAAGTACTGTGAGTAATTATGTCCTGATAAACAAAGCCGGTTTTTTATTATCGCACGGACTAGCTAAACCAATTTTATTCATCAATGAAATAATGATTGACACAGTGATCTGATTTTGTTTTCTGTTGGGCATGGACAAGGCCTTTCAGGATCTATGTTACATAATATCTGTTGATCCATCACCATTTATGCCAGAAATGCTACATTAATATGTTCACAAGCCATTTTTCCCATGAAAATGAAAGAGGTCAAAGTGGCCTGTTTTAAGAGGTTCTACAGCAGACAATAAATTAGAAAATCCACTAACCTGTGATGTGACACCATACTTGACGAAGTGTTGAAGGAGATATTTGTCATGGTGAGCCAGCACATTCTCTATCAAACTCAGGATATTTATAGGAGGGTTGGGGAAATACTCAAACCAGTGTTCTGCCCAGTTCTCTGTGTAAAATCAAAATGTTTGTGTCAGTTTATTTTATAGATAAACACTAAGACTAACACACCTAGAAATCTCGGATATAGACTTTTCTTCTTTTGTACCTTTTTCTTTAAAAAACATGAAATCATTTGAAAATGGAAAATAATACATTAGACAAACAAACTTTTTTTATCTTCCATTAACTGAATATCAATTGAAAAGCCTCATTGTTGTTTTCAGTACGTTTTATCATATCTTAATTCATAAAGTAATTCTTTATCTATGTGAAATTTGCTTTGAAATCTGTCATGGTGATAACAAAAATATGTCAACAGTTTTCTGTTCTTTATTTATACTACATACAACTAAAGGCAATGAGACGTTCAATTCCCTATTTAATCCTGTAGAGAAATATCTTAATATATATGGAAGGTACACACATTTCAATTCAACCTACCCATGATTGTGGCGATGATTTCAAAGCAGACTAGATGGTTGTTCTGGAACAGCTTGACAAATGGGAATGCAAGCACAGGTAGATACTGTGTCTCTCCAAAAATAGGGGACCAGTGGGCAAGTGCGGACAGGATTCTGAAAAATATTGTAATAATACTACCTTACTTTTCATATCACAATATGACAGAGGAAATTTGTGTACCATTATGTACCATTATAAGATCAGGCAGAATCATGTTGCACAAAAAGAGAAGAATTCCTAGTGTATCACTATAAGATAGGAGTGCCTGCATAACTCAAGACCATCTCAGGTTAATATATATAAAGAGAGTAGTATGATGCTTCACAGTAAAACCTTCACTAAACTACATTATAACTAAAGATTTAATGCCTCGTGCATAATGACTGGAACCTACCTCTGAAGGACTCTGAGGAGCTTCCTACTCTTTATAGGATACTCTTCCTGTAGGTTGACATATGCAGGATGAGTGCCTTTATCTACAAGAGCTGCATAGGCAGTGTGGTTCTCAGGAAGTCGTAACACGGATCGCCAAATAAACATTCGGTATTTACTTGGATATTCTCCATATCCCTTTAATATAGCCGTTAATCTTTCCATATTTAGTCTCTCAGGAATCTCAATCTGTAAGATCACAAAAAACAGGTTTCTGACTCATGTTTCTTAGATCATGTACGAAACAACAAACATCAATTCAACTATTACATATCATTAATGGCCGTCTCAGTGTCACCAATATAAGGCTGTTTACTACATTAACACACAATAAATTTGATGACTTACTTCCCTTGATCCTTGGAGCTCTCCAGTCATTTTATTCTCCTTTCCTCCTGCATGACCTTTACCCTTTTGTTTGAGGCTGGGCTTGGTAGAAGTATCAGCCATTTTATTACTGGACACTACCTTGACTAACGGAGCAGGTGGCTACAAAAAATAATGAGAAAGCATTAAGGAAAAGATTTTGTAGGTTATATTAATTTACATAATAATTAAATATGGACAAAGAATATTAACTCAGAAAACAGATCCAAAGTAGTGATGTTTGTTAATTGATTTGTCATAAACACGGTTGAAATTAAAATGATGAATTAATACAACACTCATATTGATACAATCATTTGTATCAAGAAACTCTATATGCTAAATGTTGCTGATTTAAATCCATGCTGACAGCCAGACTGTCCACCATACACTTAATGAACATACTTACTTTGTTGAGTTCAGAGGACATTACATGTAGATTATACACATTCAGGCTTCCGTCCTCCATGACTGCCGATAGGTGGCGCCCTGATGAGCTAATGGTGATATTGTTGATCTTATTATCTATACTTCCAACATCAAATAATAACTTGCAAGAGTTGATGTTGATGAAGCGGACGATACCATCCTGACTGAGGACTCCTAGCACCTGCAGAAAATACAGACCTAACCTGGTGAACGTGACATGTAAGTGATAGATATTGACAAAGATACATGTCTGGTGAGTAAGATGACAGTTAAGTCTGATGTAAGTGATAGATATTGACAAAGATACATGTCTGGTGAGTAAGATGACAGTTAAGTCTGATGTAGGTAATAGATATTAACAAAGATACATGTCTGGTGAGTAAAATGACAGTTAAGTCTGATGTAAGTAATAGATATTAACAAAGATACATGTCTGGTGAGTAAAATGACAGTTAAGTCTGATGTAAGTAATAGATATTAACAAAGATACATGTCTGGTGAGTAAAATGACAGTTAAGTCGGATGTAGGTAATAGATCTAAACACAATGATATCATAATATTTGTGATACACAAAACTATCCACAGAGAAAGATATTCCAGCTACTCCACAGAGCTTAAATTTCTTAAAGGATTTTTCAAATGACAAGTGTTGAAGACCCAGATCTTAATATGATCAGTCAGCTGTTTTTAAAGTAGAACCAGCATATGTACATAGGACAAATGTACAACAAAAGAAACATATATTATTTAACCAGTTGAAACTCAGAAAGTTTCATAAACACTGACCTGAGTAGTTATTTCAGATTTCTACAGCGTGATCCTGATTTTAAAATTCATTCATCACTCAAAAACAAAATATCAAAACCACATCCAGTAGTAATGAAAGTAAACAGTGTACCTGATTGGCTCCTGCATCAAAGTTGTCTGGGAGGAAGACCATTTGTTTGACCGAAGTCACCTTGACAGGTAGCTCAACAATGCGTAGAAGTCTATGTGTGTCTAAGTCCCAGAGATGGATGAACCGTGACTTTCCTCCGGCTGCTAAGATTCGTCCATCTCTAATAAGAGAAACACAAATAAATTACAGACATAGTGTTTAATAAATGTCAAGTCTTAATCACAATGAATTTGTGTAAACGTACTTTGAACAGTAAGTATCAAGCAATTCAGTTCACATGCACATCACAGTGGCCATCTCTATAATTGCAACTCACAGGTCAACTCAGGAAAATAGATATTTTAATTCTTAATAGAAGTGTAGCAATTCTGAGAGATAATAATATATTGTCAATCATTTTCAACAGAGAGCAGTCACTTCCAGTCATCAATTAAATACTAAATAATCAATGATAAAAATGAAGTGAAGCATGAAGTATGACAATATAATACTGTAATTAGCACTGCCATATCATTGGATAAATAGGATTGGTATAGCTTTCAAACAGAAGGTCAAAGGTCATCAAAAGCCCATTTATAAATATGAAGCTCTGTATACAATTGCTTGATCATGTGATCATGTTATGGCTCCTGATATTGATAAACATTTCTGTAGAGCTGTTTTTATAACAGGTGATGCAACATTAAATCAAAACAGAATAAATCTGATGTGCAAAATATCTGTATGCTTTGATAATTGTGAAATACAGTTAAAATTCAATGGGAAAATATTAATAATATCTTCTATATACGTACTCAAACCTAATCCATACTTACTTGGTAGATATGAAAGCTCTGTAACGTGGACTGTTTCCAGGAGGTACAGGTAACTGGTATTTACACTTCAAGGTGTCAGACTCCCAGGCAAATATTGTGTCATCTTTGAAGCCAGTTATTATCACATTGCTGAGTGGTAGAAAGAATACCTAGAACAAAAAATTACTTAATGCTCAAAATTGTTAGAATATTATTCTTTAGTACCGTAAAAACCCACGTAATTCACATTGTAATGTCCGCATACACTCTGGGGAAAAAACCCACCTTCCATGTAATGTCCGCGGGTAAAAAATGCAAATTGAAGCTATTTCATCACGTACGCTAATAATGGCCGAGAGCTCGCATTGTGTATAACATACAGGTACCATTCAAGAATTCACTTAATTGTTTATAACAACAGTTATTCTCCATAATGGTACAGTAAGCTTACCAGTATGACAAGTCCTCATTTCGATAAGTGGTATAAGGGTTAGCCCAGCAGTGTTATAAACAGCTTGGGTCATCTCCTCACCTCGAGTGTGAGTGAGTGACAGCGTGTGATTAGCCAATTAATGATAACTATACAGTAACATGACCCACGGCGCCACTGACCCTACTGACACACCATCAGACGACGAGAACGCCATTTATTACAACATCATAGGAAAAACCATAGAACGATAATATCAGGTATGCTTGGCTTTTAAGAACACAAGGAAAAAAGTGTCATTTCCTCTATATCTCTGTAATGTCCGCAGATTGGGCGGACATTACATGGGTTTTTACGGTAATTCACATTGAATATAACTCATAAGTAAACCAAAATAACTCTTTGTGAGCTCTAGAATAACACACCTGTACAATTCCAACATCCTCCTTGATGTTCAGTTTGCGTTTACGTTGGAAAGTGTCAAGATCCCATAGTTGGGCTGTATCTGTTGAGGTTGTTAGAGCATATCTTCCTGATGCATGTACAGAAATGTCTCGGATCGCAGACTCGTGCCCTTTCATCCATGCAACCATTTCTTTTGTATCTAAGGAACGAAAAACAATAGCTGTTATGAAAAAGGGTATGTGAAATGTCAATAGTAACTATAGTAAGAGGTAGTCTTGTTTGGAGACATGAATGTGAAAATGCATTAAAAAATGTGGAATAAACAGATTGTTTACAAGCCTCATCATGCCTTGATGCTATTTCATTACTCAAAAGTCAATTCCAAATGTCAAGTTTGACCTCTCAAGTTGTTGGATAATAGAAAGCACTCTCAAATATAGTGCCAAAAATAGCACATGCCAATTTTCTAAACAAGGCTGCAGTCATGTACATGACAATAGTTACACTGAGCAGAGAGGTCATTGAATATATTGACCATAATATATATTCTTTAGTTAGAAACACTTAGAGAAGAATTGGTAATGTACGTAATGACCATCAACACCAACCAGTATCAAAGCACTTGAGTGAGTAATCTGACAGTCCCACAAGGAACTCAGACTTCCGACGAAGGTTGAATGCTACAGCAGTACAGGGATGTCCAGTCTTTTGTCCGAGAAAAAATCTACAAAAAACATTACATTTTTATCATTTAAATATAGAGAAATATGACATTGACTGTGTCCTCATGAAAGATACTTGAATATTAAACATATGAGCAAAACATATTCGTTATTACTGAAGACTGCACACTTGGAAAGATACTTAAATATTACACACATGAGTGAAATATAATTGTTGTTCTTGACGATGCTGTAAAACATTCTCTATTCATCTGGTTTTTTATTAAACACATCAAATCTTAAATAAAACAAACAAGTACATGACTTTTATTAAACAAATCCCATCATGTACACTTATATAATGAAGACTGCTATCTGAATATACCTTGAAAATTATTAAGTAAAGAAAGACATATGTTTTTCTCTTAAGATAAAAATCCTAGGACACAGAAAGAAAACCAGTACAATTGTATGGCTCTTACCTGTTTTTGTTGAGGTCAAATATGTAAACATTGCCCTGGTGATCCCCAGCCACGAAAGTTTCTGTCTGGCCATCGTATGCAGTATGAAGAAAACGAACATTGCGACTGAACTGAGAGAGGCTTCCTGCCTGACTATGATTGATATTGACCATCAACCTACAGAAACATAGATATCCAGGAATTATTTGTAAATAAGTATCTCTTAAGACTGGGTGTAAAATCTAAGCCATTACATGTACATTAACATATTACAAAACTCTTCCATTTAAACTGTTAATTTTATCACCAATGTTGATTTATATAACATATTATATTCATTAACAGAAAATTTGTAAGATTGAAAAGCTAGGAGTTTCTGTTCAAAAAAACAAAGAGGCCTTAAAGTTTGTGACAGAATAGCTTAAAAGAGTTATATAAGATACACCATTTCATCTCCTTACCCATTATCAGCTGATGGCGTTGGCTTACGGTGCCATATTTTTCCATTTGTCTTGTGAGCTACATCAAGTGACTGCATGATGTATGTTGACACTTATTCACTTTAGCCTGTACTTCAACTGATTTGTATTTGCTGACTTCAACCTCTTATATACATCATCATTCTAGAACCAATCTGAAAATTAGATGTAATATATGTATGTATATAATATACTTTTTTTGGTCAGAGTGACATCTGATTTATGTAACTGCATCATTTCCCCATCACTGACAAATACATAGATTTCTTATATTAATGTAAGAATTGATACAATTTTCATATTGTATTTATACTAATCGGTGTCAGGTTGTTTCGGTAACAATTCATTTTGGGAAAAAGTCAGAATTGAGGCCAACGCGCTCAAAACAATATTTCAACTAATGAGAGAAAAAAAGGCTGCCATCTTGGGTTTTCTACGCCAGACTTATGAAAATGACCAAGTTCCATTATAAAAGTTATAATTAATAGGTGCATATCTTCAACATATGTGTATAAACATCCTACAAAGTTTCAAGCTTCTACGTCAAAAACTCTAGGAGTTGATTCTACAAAACTGGTACCCCTTTTCCCTGCCCACCCACCTGACATTCACCATACTATAACCCGGATTTGCACTATGTGCAACCCAGCTAAAAATTGATATTTGAAAACAGATACCTGTTAGGGTACACTAATATTACATATTACAAAGCATTTGTGAATCCTGTAAACTCTTGTGCAGTCGCTTGAACTGCAGGCGACACTGCCAGATATACTGTGATTTGGGACATGACCTCAATCATTCGGAAGTGGTAAAGTATTATCAATGATCCAGATAAGCTACATAATAGCATATTTAACCCCTTAAATTGATGGAATATGCATTGATGATAAATTTCATGCATATCCATTACATAATCACACTCTCATTTACCCAACAATGTTTAATAACATGCATATGTAATTGAGACTTTACCAAACACCCCTTCTAACTTTGTACATGTATAATTATAGTTATATCAACAATTTTCCCCACTCTAACTAAACTTGTAAGCAATGATTCTGATATGTCTCATTTCTAAGTTGACCATTACCGAGAATGGCAGGCAAATTTAATCTACTTTTCAACACTAGAGCAATGGTGAGTGAAATCCTTGAATATATGAGTAACAACTATTTTAGATTGGTTTCATTTGCTAGATTAAGAAATTATCACACAAGTCATACTGCAAATGAAAATATACTCACAGCATAGCATAAACTAAATCATCTTTAACCCTAAGGTTGGAAAAGTAATTAAGAGTAGTTTACCTATTGGTCAAAAATTATCTGGAGCAATGTAATATGAAGACTGATCAAAGTTATCTGTCATCTGTTGCATTCATACTGATAATATATATAATGACAACCAATCCATTACATTCCATCAGGTATCGGTTTAAGATATAAACATCTGTACTTTATCAAGTTATTAAGTTCCTTCCAGTATGTGAACTATAACCCTTGAAACCGTCGCCAGATTTGTCATTGTCTCTATGAATGCAATCATAGTGATATATAAAGAAAGAGAATGACTGCCATCAGGAGTACATCATGATTATGTATCTGTCACCCGTTGCATTTATATTGAAAAATATATATATTTATAATGAGAACCATTCATACATTCCAGCGGGTATCGGTTAAGCTATCTGAGTATTTGAACTGTAACTCCCGATCTAACGCAGTAACGGCAGACTGCAATAAAAAAAATAGATTTGATTGAATTTAGAGATTTGTGGGTTTGGGGAACATTTTTGTCCCATTATATTTAGTTGAGCTTCCTTGAAAAGAAGTGAAAAATATCCACATTATAACTCACGGAAACATGTACTCTCATGGTCACGAACTGGCGAAGACTAAGTAGACGTAGTTGATTGCTGTCAGGGGATAAAATGAATCGTGATCAAATAAACATCTAGTAATTGTGTAATACAGTACCGTCTAAACAGTGTCCATGACAGCAACAAGGGGTTTTCCTAGATATATTGTCCATGAATGTCATCGTGTCTTTATACTAAATCCTCGTGTTTACATGTGAAGCGGGATCGGACATGTTTTCAATTTTGACGCCAGTGTTAAGTAAATATGCAAATTTTCATGTGGAATAAAAAAATAATCTTAACAAAGGAAAATGTTTAAAAAGTTGCCTAATTATATTTTTCATTTATCTAGAAAGAAAGAATTTGATTTGAATTATGTATGGTCGCATGAAAGTGTATTGAAAAATTTTCTTTGAGTGCGTTTCGCCTCTGACGAATATGAATGACCGGGAGGCTTTCGTTTATGTGGTTGGAACGATACAAATAGTATTAAAAATAAAATAACCCATAGCAGTCCCATAATTCACACGTTGAGATATGAATTGCGTAATACTGGAGTTTTATTGTCCGACATGCACGGCTAATTGCATTCTAATTTTGAATGAAAATAACATTTCGTTATTGAACTTTGCGGGAGAGAGAAAATCCGGGATATGTATCCGCCAGTAAATTTAGTAATCAGATAGAAGCTTCCGGTTAAATGAAAGCGAAGACAGGTACACGTCAGGCTAAGGCAACTGAATATACTCACAAGTTTAGTGTGGTAATTCATTGAGAATCAAACATGGCTTCAAACGACATTGGAGACTGGTATAGAGGCATTCCGTTTTTAACGAAATATTGGTTTACTGGATCCGTAGTGGTGCCCATATTAGCCCGATTTGGCATCTTGAATCCGATGTGGTTGTTTCTACATTATGAGTCTGTCGTGTATAAGTTTCAGGTAGATCTACGTAATCATCTTTCATAATAATGATATATCATTTGAAATCATGATATAATTCTAGGTAAGCAGGAAGGACGTAAAAAATAAACAAGATTTTTTCATTTTTATAAAACACATGTTAAAAACGAAGTTAACTCGGCTGATGTAACAACTTTTGTAACTGATTGCCAAAATGTTTACAGCGGGAATATTATTGATATTTCAAATAGGGATAATATTTATGTCCTATTGAGATCACCGAGACTTAAGATTTTTGAATTATAAATATGTTTGTTCCTGACTCCGTGATATTACAGGCAAGCATAAATAGGTACCTTAGAAATCATCATTTGGTGTACTGTAGTTTATGGTTGGAGGATATACAATAACAATGTATAGAGAATGGTTGGAGGATATACAATAACAATGTATAGAGAATGATTATACTAGTATTGTTCAAGTAATAAGAGACATGATCATAAACAGTTTGTTGAAGTATGTATCAGATCTTCCTTCGGCCTATCATAATACTTCTGATACTGTTTTGGAAAGGACTAATTAGATATAAGTTAACCTGTAACAATAGAGAATACAATTTCACAAGGCCATTAAATTCAAGTGAATTTTGATGGAACTTCATTTAATATTAGTTTACATTTGTTTTTGATGTCAACATGTAGTGAACATTTCTCAATTTTATGAATCTTTATAACTAAATGTGAGTCTTCGATAATCTTATATAAGCCTGATGATGAGATAGTGTATGTATTCCTGTGTCTGCTAGTTAAATTCTGACATACATTGTATATCTTTGATATATTACATTGATATATTTTTTTATTTGTAGTTTTGGAGACCATTGACGTCTGTGCTGTTCTATCCTATATCTGGAGGGAATGGATTCCATTACCTAATAAATTTATATTTCTTATATTCATACTCGACACGTTTGGAAACAGGTATGTAAAAGAACAGGACAACTACATATGTGTCTACACATTTTTTGTATGTCCTTTATGTCAATGTCATGATACATTACCATTCTGTTTAATGTTAAAATCCTTTGGTAATTAATTGTGACACAAATGACAATATAATAATTTGTACTTTAACATTAAAAATGTAAAGGGAAATTATTCAGATACTGATATTCCTCAACTCAAATAAAAATATGATATTCTTTCATTGCTAAACAACTTTAATCCTGCATATTTACTTTTACATTAACTACCAGGAATCTTTGATGGAAAGCCTGCAGAATACCTATTCATGCTTCTCTTTAACTGGTTATCCCTGGTGGTATCCTTTGTCATCTATTTGATCACCATAATCTGTTAGATATTGACTGTACAATATATATTAGATTTACGCGAAAACATTTCCTCTTGTACAAATGCAGTAAGTCAATTCTTATGATTTATATTGTAATAAGCTTATCGCATTGGGTCTAAACATGAACTTGTTGAAGTCAGAGGATCGACAAACTATATATACATTTATCTATCAGGATCGGAAACGCGTTGACCGTCTTTATCACTAGCTCTCCACCTCTGGGTCATGAAATTAAGGCCTAAATGCAGCAGTTACTGGCCACAGGACAGTGTTTTTTTCTAGGAACTCCAGCTTTTGAAGTCGTGAAACTTTCAAAACAGTATGCATGTGCAGAATCCAGTTAGAATGTAGTGAATGGCTTCAAGTAATATACATCTCTTTTTTTTACAACATTTTCAGTACAAGTTTAGAAGGACAGAATAAAAATAGTTTCAGTATTTAGTAGGTGTAGTTATATTATCCTCTAGCACCAAATCCAGGTTTCGGACCAACGTGAAGGAATCTGTATGTTGATAGGTTTTTTGGTGTTGTTGTCACCTCTGTCAAAGTACTTGGCTTGGACCAATAAATAGTTTAATGAAATATGCTGAAACACAGACACCAAAATATTGACCTGTTGTGCATAAACTTTCCATTCAAATGACCAATTCTCAATAACCAAAAGGCCCAGGGTGCCGATATTAGGTTGTAGTATAATGGGATATAGGGGTACCAAGTTGGATGATACAAAAGACCTTGACCCCATTTCAAGGTCACAGGGGTCAAATATGTTAGAATCTTTGAACAACTTCATCTCCATAACCAAAAGGCCTCACTGTAGTGCATGTATAAAGATTATGATTTCAACTTCGCAGAAAATGTCTTTATGAACCATCCAATGTCTTCTATGAAGCTATAGTGTAGTTGAACAATTTATTTTGAGCCTATTTGGCTCCTTTCACATATAGATCTTCATAATGAGATGATCCTGTGGGCCTCTTGTTTTCTTGGAAAGGGTTGTATTCCTTTCTTTTATATGTCAAAATATGTTTGACAAATGACTTTGTTTGAGCTTGTATGTTTGAGCTGACCTTATACTGTGTAGCCAGAGAAATATGATAATGAATGTAATGGTGGCTAAAAGAGTTTCAATGTTTTTGTTGTTTTTGTTTTTCCTTACATGTAATAATCAGATAATTGGACTTATTGGTGAAATCTTTGTAAGTATTTTTTTCTGAATATCAGATTTCAATATGCAAAATCTCATTTACTCTGTGCGTTGAACCTATGTAGTCCACACAATAAATACTGTATTTCTGTTTTGAAGATTGTACTTTCTTTGTTACCAGCTGGCTACTTTAACATGAGGGAATTATGCAATGTTTCATGAACTCTGTCATACTTAAATGTAATATTCATACTTCAATATTGGTTTTTGAAGATTTTATTTTTCTTTAAACAAAATGTTTCTTAGAACCATAAATCTTTACTGAAGATACTTTAAACTCTAAAGATGGTAAACAATATGAACACAATTGTAATCTGTTTCTGGTATAGATCTACTGCTCTGTAGACCTAGAGAATTGTTGTCCATTTCTTTTTATATCTTTTATGTATTAGTTATTGATGGATCCCATGGTCCTGAGTGTTCTGTATGTGTGGTGCCAGCTAAACAAGGACACAGTTGTGCAGTTCTGGTTTGGAACACAGTTTAAGGTTTGTACAATATTATGTACAGTTCCTGCACAAGGTCATTGTTGTACAGTTCTTGTTTGGAAATCAGTTTACACTTTTTACAATAAGATATGCAATTCCTAGACAAAATCACTGTTGTACAGTTTGGAATACAGGAATCTTTTGTACAGTTTATTAGTATAGTCAAGTGTCATAATTTCAAATTCAGTTAAATGTTGGTTTCATTGATTTAGGATGTTCATCATGTTTTGTTGACTGTAACCAAAATTATTTGGCAATATGCCTTCTCCTGGAAATACTTCTGTGCAGTAAAATCATAAGAATTCTGTTTCAATGCTGTGTAAAATATTCACCCTCTGACTATAAGTAAGGAGTAGTGTGCTGTCCTCCATGGGTTTATTTCAGAAAAATAGTATTTACTATAAAGCACTGCTGAATGATGACTCCATTTTCACCTATCTTCCCTGTTTAGTTCTAGTGTTAAATGGTATCAACACCTACTTGACAACACCATTTAGACAGATTCTTATGATTTATATCATCAATAGATATAACTAAATTTTTGTAGGAGTTCTCAAAGAGAGTGCAGAAAAAACAATTCCAAAATTTTGACGAGTACCAATGCTAAACAATATAGTGGGACATCAAAAATTTTAGGGAGTCCCACAGGAAAAGGCTGTTGTCAGTGAGCTTGCTTTTTGCTGAATTTTTGTTAATTCATTTTAAAAGAACAGCTCAAACAATCCTTCAAAAATACTTTCATAGAACAGATTGAAATAGCATTGAACAATATGTAGATAGATCTAACCGTGAAAAAATTTTTTTGATTATCCAGTTGTATTCAGTCATTGTAGCTAATATTAACAGTGTTTCTTTTAGTAGTTAGCTGACTTAAACAGAAGTCACTTTAAGCATTATTATTCCTACCATCTGTAAGTACAGTCTTAAAGCTCATTGGTTTTATAGTTTGTATCAAATGTGAACTAATATGATAAATTATTGAAGATATTGAGAATTAGTCATAAATCCAATGTTATTTTCAGGCGATGTATCTGCCATGGGTTCTGCTGGCTTTCAACATGATCTTGGGACAAGGGTATGCATACATAGCTTGAAGAATGACTACTGTGATGTATTTAAATGATGTTTGAAGAGTGAATATCTAGTCAACTAGATGAGTTAGCAGTGTTGGCACAGGTTACCATTGTCATAGCAACATGGTCTGAACTTATTAATGCAGTTATCTGTATGTCTGTTAGACTTGGTGAAAGTATGAAATATTTGTATCAGAATATGGTCCTGATTGTTCACAAAGAAAAATCAGATATTAAAAGTTAAAAATCACATTGAATATCAGTTTGTGGACAGATTTGAAATAACATGAATGTAATAACTGTGGATCTTTTTCTGATTTTTTTTCACCTGCAGAGGAATTTCAGAGCTTCTCGGAATCCTTGTTGGACACCTGTATTTCTTTTTGATGTTTAAATATCCCCAGGATTTTGGTGGAGTGCGTTTTCTCACTGTACCAAACATATTGTAAGTATAAATAAAAGCTTTTGTACAAAATGTTACTGTTTATAAAAAATCATCAACTAATTTGCATGGGAGTAGAGCATTTACATTTTACAGGTGTTGTCTAGTTCATGTTACAGATCTGATCTCCTTAAATTCAAACTAGTTTAGTAATAAAAAAAACCCAGAAAACAAATGATCAACTATTTCCTAGTGAGTAGAGCATTTGGCAACGACCCTCAATATGGAATCCTACAATTTGGAAAAGACAATCAAGAAATGAATAGATCAGATTTGAGAGTAGAATGTGAGGATGGTGAACATCTGATATCATAGAGCAGAATCAGACAATTAATGATATTAAAGGTTGATATTGAAATAGCTGCATGTGCATCAGTTAAAATAGGAAAATGACCAGTTAATTGCTGTTTTGTTTTTGAGATTTGTAGGTTAAATTTTCTGAAATAGGATGGATGTAAGCACTCTCTCATTAATGATTAGAATTGGCATCAATCAGTTTTAGTCTGTAACATTCCAGTAAATCAGTTCATTGTTTTTCAAAGTATCAGATCTAGTTTATATATATTTCCTTCCGTTAAGTTAAATGTCCATTTCGTCTGCAGGTTTAAGTATTTCCCTAACAGACGCGGCGGTGTGTCAGGTTTTGGGATGGCACCATCTAGTCGGCGACAACAGCGAGACGATGGGAACGAGAATCATAATTGGGGACATGGCAATCACATGAACTAACCTTCCAAGTTACAATATACAAAGCTGGTTCATTTACATAGTCATATTTATAAAAAAAAGAGTTTGATATTTGTCAACTTTTTGAAATTCCCAGAGAACTTCACTGATACTTTGCTATGGAAAACTGAAATTATTATATTTCAGCAAAGCCAGGAATGTTGGTGTAACTTAGGCCATATAGTGAGGCACAACTTCAAATCTCTGTGGGTATTGGACAAGCTTATAACATATGCAATATCTCAAAAAGACTGACCTATACATACATTTAATATGCATGTGTTAAAGTTTGACTTTTTGACGTTTCCATCAGTCACCTGATAGGTGTGACCATTTATGGTCGTTGTTGGTTTTAAAACCAACATGATGATGATAGATATGCTTGTTGGAATAATTTAGTGTTGTTTTTTTTTTTTTTATGTCATAGGATATTTTTTCTCATGGGTCTATTTTTTTAAAGAATATAGATTCTTTGAAAGATTTTCTTATTTCTGTGAAATATTATTGGAGTTTATGTGATCTCTGAAAACTGTTCAATTTAGCCTTGTGTACTATCTTACGTGTTGATAAAATACTTAATTACATGGAAAATAGAAGCTTTACTAAGATTTGCTAATTTTATTACAGAAGGCAGGTTGTATGTCAAGATCATACAATTTAAAACGAATTCCAGATGAATTCCAAATGGTGGATTTATTTTGACAAATTCTACAAAGCATGCAGACATCTAGACACACTTTCTTCTATTCTTCCATATCAGTTAGTAAGAGATATGTAAATCACTGACGTGCTGTTTCTACTGCCATTCATTATCTGCAGAACTGACTATATGTATTGTTGCTGTCAACATGTCCATAATATAAAATCCATTAGTCATATTCAAGTCCTCTTTCGTTTTCATCCTGTTACCTGTTAAGGAGACAAAGTAATGCATCATATTAATCATTCCGAATAATGTATTCATTAACAATAGTTTAAAATTTTAAAATTCCAAAACTGATTGAAAATAATACATTACAACTTCTATTTTTCATGAGCTATATCGGTCTTAAGAATTCCTTTTATATAAATATTTATCATATTGGATGTGAATACCATGTTTGACCTAATAAATAGACTGTACACTGACGAAAAACAAAGGTCTGTACTTAAAACTATCACAAAGATCAAATTTACTTTTGTTTGTGGAGACCTAAAAATCTAGGGAGAAAATTGGATTTTTATAGCAACTCAATTATAGCTGAGTTTCAGCCATATTTCCTTGCGGGTCAGAAAACTGGTTTATTGGGTTGAAGCACAAGTATTGTTTCTCTCAGAAAAGAAGAGAGACTATACTTAAAGGGGCAGGTGTGTTTATTAGGTCAATTATGATATAATTAGAAAATGTTTTATTGAAGCCATTAAACATATTTCCAATTGCTTGATGCTTTCTTTCATTCTTCTCAATGCTAAGATTCTTCTGGTGATCATTAGAGGCCAGCAGAAGGATACCAGGTATGCTGTGTTATGGGTTTCTTAATAAGAGACCTACTTAAAGACACTTAGTTAACATTACAATGGAGGAGCCTTAGTTTAATGAATAACAGTCTCATTTACTCAACCAAATATAGTAATTAAGAGGATCTAGAAAGGAGAGGTCCTGAGTCACAAGATTATATAATCTGCTGAACTTGTCCTATTTGCACAGTCTTCTGCTTTCAGCACCACACACTTTGATGGACAAGATATGTCCTTTGTTAGGGCTGGAGGAAACATTATCTGATGTTTTTTAACACATCAAAGTCTTACTTACGCATAATGAAATTGGAAACAACAGCCCGAATGTATTATCAATATATACACGAAAGAAGAATGGTTAGTCAAGGGGGACAAGCACAATTTTGTGTAAAGTTGGTTTCTCTTCTCCAAGGATTCCTCACTTCAAATTTGGTTGAATTCACATTATTCTTACAGAAGAGGGAGTAATTTTTATACGCCGCCGGAGGCGGTCGTATATTGGCGTCATCTTCTCCGCCCGTCCGTACGTCCATTTCTTGTGAACGCAACTCCCCCTTAACTAATCATCAGATTTTCATGAAACTTACTCAATATCGCTACTACAATGAGTAGATGTGCATGAAGGGGCGATTTTACGGTTCATTGATTTTTGTAACATTTTACGATATATTTTGTGGCGGCGTATATTGTGTCCGTGGCACTCTTGTTTATATATGTATCTCGTACTGAGCCCGATCATTTATACAGAACTGGTTCCTCTTCGCCTATGATACTTCGGACCAAATTTGGTTATAACATTTGCACCATAACCATAACAGAAGAAAAAAAATTATCAATGAATTTCTAAACTGTATGGGTCCCTGCCCCTCTGTCCCCGTGGGAGTGAGGCATACCGGTGCCGTTTATACAAAATTGAGAACCTTTCACCCAAGGATGTTTTAGACCAAATATGGACAAAAATCCATTCAATCTTACAGAAGAATGATAAATTTCCCCTTTTGGATCCTGTCCTCTATGTCATACAGGCTGATGCGCATTTACCTATATATAATCCACTGTAAACTCACAGGTCCTTTGGCCCAGTTGTGCTTAATTTTTTTGTAGATGTAACCCATAAAAGTTCAATGTAATTTCAGTTTTACCGTGTGCCTTTCAATTTTATATATCTTCAACTACATAAGATTTACCAAATTGTATGTACTTCGATATTTCAACAAAGGGACCGTTATACTATACACAGGAACAAGAAAAACTGCAACAAGGGCTACCTTTTTGTGTCAGATCCAGTGTGGGCTGACTTCAATATCACGCAATCGAACTTTGACTATCGGATGCAATATGATATTAAATCTGTTACCATTGATATATATTATACGCCCTGGCTAGGCCTACACAATTGTAATCTTATTGGGTGTTCATAAATTTTACCTTTTCACGCCGAAAATACATGTCCACCGGAATCTAATTATACAGTTTGCTTTCTTTAACTCTTTGACTTTAATTGGACATTTCTGCCACATTTAGGAAAAAAATGGCGAGTTGAGATTGAAATTTTTAGGAGTTGATAGCAAAGCCCTCAGAAAAGGACCTGAATTATGTGCTTTGGCCATTGTAAGCCGATGTAGTATTTCGTACATAAACATTCAGTTATCGGCCGTGGGCCCGAAAGAGATATACATTTCCCGGTCTTTCTGTACTAATCAGCAGTATAAGGAGACTGAATAAGTCAATTATTGGGGTAGTCCGAATCATTCTGATACTCTATAGATTTTCTTATATATCGATCTGGAGTCAAATGCAAACTGACGTAGAAAAGTTGATAGAACGTCAGAATAATTTGGACTATTACTGCGCTTACACCCTTGCCAACAAATACTCATACAATTAACATACAGACAAGCATGTAAAGCATCTTAATCTGACCTTGCCACATATATTTACCAGATTAACTTCCTTGAGGAGTTAAGATCCAAAGACGCATTTTAGAATGAGTATTTTGCAAAATGTTTATTTGCAATTCAGGTCTTCATGTCAAAACGTGAGAAACTGACGGGTTCAACATACCTTTTGCGCCTCAAATGCACACGTGTTGCATCATCACAGGTTAAAACTTTTTTTTTTCAACGCTTTAAGTACAGATTTATCGAGTTCCAAATTACATTTTTATTTCTATTTTTCTTTAACTATATTTTTTTCATTTAGTCATGTGATTTATGTTATTTTATCGTGTTTAACTATCACGTTTCTATTTAACACGCCTGGTTCTAATCGCTAAATTTTATGCCTTCCCGTTAGTTGAGGACTACGCCGTTTTTGACACGGAACGACTTTTTACTAAATGTCCATTAACATACAACAAACTAGATTCCTTCATTGCATGAACTTCCCTCCCTGATAAAGTTGATTAAATTAATGGAGAGAACTTTGAAGTCAACACACGTATAAATTGTAAAACAATACAATATTTCACACCCTTTGATTAGTGTTCTCTTGTGATTTGATATGTGAACATAAAAAAATCTATTTTATAAAAACTAATGCAATACATATACGTTCGAAATAAACTCTAAACATCACATACGAATCTTACTTTTTATAAGCCTTCATCTAATTAAAAAAAACAGAAACGCAGGTTATATTACTGAACCAAAATTAGGTAAATGATATAAAAGACCGTATAAAAATGCGATGTTTGTAGTTTTTCTCCGGGCTCTACCGCGTTCACCTTGGTTGTAATTAGAATCACTCGAGAGCTCGAGATCCGGCGTGCGTTTGAATAGGAAGAGGTAATTCGGTCAAGCGTCTGAGAAACGGTAGCTTTTGAAGCGTATTTGAAACGCATTGTATGCGCCATTTTTGGGAAATTTACATGGTATAACAATCCATGTAATCATGAATTTAGTAAGGTATGAATGCATTACATAGATATGCCAACATCAAATTCGTTCTTTGAACTTGATAATCAGAATTTTATTTTGTATATTATATAAGTCTTTATGTTGCAAACACGACTTTTGTTAGGCCGGTACACCGTTGTTTACATTTTGTATTGATACTCGGGGGAAAGCTTTAGTCCAAATTATATTTCTCTTCAACACTTCACTCTGCAAAATTATATCACAGATTTAGATATATCTAAGTAATGTTATTTTCTGATGTTGTCGAGATACTGTGCGAAGTTTCAGTTTGTAATTATCTCGTGTTTAGAGTAGGATGTAAATAATCGTATCCATATTCCTGGAAGGAACTGTCCCTTCCAACACCAGACTAAGACATTTCAATGCACATACGTGCGTCATGGTCATCTTGTGGCTTATTGTCAAATTATGGCATATACAGCCGACTCGCCTGACTGTCGAACGTTTGATGTTGCCTTGTGCGTGAAAAATTTATTAATGGCTGTCTGGTCATAAACTCATATTTCTCTGTTAGCTTCGATTAATTTATTTAGTAACTTGGCCATGGCTTTTTACGGGGCGATAACACCAAGCAAACAACAATCGAGAGTGTGTTTACATTAAATGTCGATTATTAGAGGATGCTGTAATTATTTTACTGTTGGCAAATGATGGTTTTGAATAACGAGTAGTTTAGTAAAACTGAATACTGGATAAAAAAATGAAATTGATTTGTGCAAAGATGTGATTAATAAGAACAGAATGTGTGCATTGTTTATTTCGGAATTGGTCCATTATAAATTTGTTGTAATACCTTTTCTTTTGTGTATTCAGATTTTTGATGAAACTCAGTCATGAAACAGTGACGATAGAGCTGAAAAATGGAACACAAGTCCACGGGACCATAACAGGCAAGTTCAATTGGAAGCTGTTGTAATAGATCTGGCCATTTCAGAGTTCGGTCAGAAAGGGTACAGATTAAGTTGGATTTCCGTCTGTCTGTGACCCTTCTTGGCAGAGAAATGCCTCTTTGAACTTAGAAAATTCTCTGGGAATATTGTTTTCCAGACTTTTTTGGTTTATCCTTTTAGTTATTGAAATGAAATTTGGTATATGGCTTCTTGTTGGAAGGGTACAGATTAGTTTTGATTTCCAGTTTGATTTCTGGGTGAGCGTGACACTTTATGCAGGCGACACATACAGTTCCAAGGAACTCTTGTATTATACATGTATTGCGTTTGTGTTCCAAATGTGAATAGCTCAGGAGAGTTGATAATTGATGATGAATATATTTAAAACTTCATATTGGTTGTTCCAGGAGTGGACATTAGTATGAACACACACTTGAAGGCTGTGAAAATGACACTCAAGAACAAAGACCCTGTACAAATAGACTCTCTCAGTATCCGTGGAAACAATGTGCGTTATTTCATCCTCCCTGACAGTCTTCCCTTGGATACACTTCTCATTGATGACACACCGAAGACCAAGGCAAAGAAGAGCAGGGATTCAGGTAAGTAATGATTAAACCTTAGAAAAAAAAAATCAGGAAACTAGTGGTCAATTAGTATACATGTGTTTTGCTAGATTTTAAGTAATTGATTATTTCTAATTCAAAAATATAGTAATGTCATTATTAGTAGTCATTAAAAGGTGTGGTTGTATTGAAAGGTTTGAAAAAGTACCAAGATTCAATTGTTGACATCAGTTTTAGAAGGGCCTTTTGTAAACTATTTATTTATGTTTACCATTGTCACTTTAACATCATAAGGCAACATAGAATTTGTGTAGCCTGTGAAAATATGTAAAGCAATTATCTTTTTAGTTCTTAATGGTAATTAGTTTGAATGTGCAATATTTCAATAGCCAACTGATTTCATGGAAATGTGAAAACTTGTTGAAAATGAATGGTGTAGACTGGGAAAAAAATAAGTGACTGATATACAGATAATGTCAATGTTTTGTTACAGGTGGTATGAGCCGAGGACGAGGTCGTGGACGTGGTGGTGGTCGCGGACGTGGCGGCGGTGGTCGTGGAGGCAGGGGGCGTGGCCGAAGATAGACAACGGAATTCCATCAGTGTTGTAACATGTTTTATACATGTTCTGTGGGGTGGATAGACAATTTGCAAGACTATATAAACCTCCACAGGGAAAAGTGACCAATTTGTAGAGGTGCAACTATGTTTCTAGAACAGCTCAGTTGTTGGTCTTCCTATCCCGGTTAGTTGCTGCACATATATACTGAATGTTGGAATAAAAATTGTGTAGCCTTTGCAAAATTACATGGTTATAATCATGTTTAATCTCTGGGGGAAGACTTACCTTCTTTGTATCTAAGATAAGTGTTGCACAGCAAATTGAGAACGGCACCAATCTGGACTATTTGTCAATTCAAACAGTTTTGGATTACCAATAGAAGTGGTTTCATAAACTGTCTGGAAGAGGAAAGATACATGCCATCTGCAAAAGCTGATCGAAACTCATTCAAAGGAATAAGGAGGGCTTTGTGCACATTTGGTGTGTAGTCTATCTTGGGGAAAGACTTAAGAAGTCTTCAATTGTACAGACTGTACAATGGAATCACTTTAACGAGATATACTACATCTATCATGTCTTCACAATTCTCATTATAATGTCATTGTTTCATGATAATAAATCATACTAATTTCAAGTTCATTTTGTTTGATGTTATTTGTCAATGCCATAATTGGTCTAGCTGTTTCTTTGTGCTATCATAATAGAATTTATCAACTCTGAACATTTAAATATCTTAAGACCTGAGCTGCTGACATTTACAAAGCTGTTAATCATGTGTCTTTAAGTAAGATGGCTATTTGAAGGGCAACATTAACGCTAATCCAGTGTAGTCAGGTTTGGTGACACTCGGAATGTGATCTTTTGTAGACATTGTTGTAATGGCTGAAATTTGAATTGAAATTTCTAAGTTTAACACTTTTTTTGCTTGCCTGGTCCAAACGGCAATGTAGCTCAAATAATTCTGATTAATTGAATGGTGTAGAATCGTATTTGACTGGTAGATTCCAAGATAAATGACCTTGCCGCGTAGTCGAGCATCATGGGGTCAAATCTGATGAAGACCACCATCTCGGAAAGAAAAAAATCAAACTACTGAAGTTGCATTGGTGCCATATTGAACTGATAATTGGTGGTAAAGTGCAGGAAAGGAAGTAGACAAAAGAAAAGACAAAAAAAAAAAAAATCATGTGTCGTCATGGTTTTCTTGACACCTATTTCGCAAGTTAAACAAGTGGGGCACAGCTCAAAGGTGCCCGAGATGGTCCTGACCAATTGTTGTTTTTCCAGATTGGTCTGGAATCTTATGTGGCCTTCCTCCCCGCCATCTTGTAAAGTATTTTTATGGGACTATTCAAAGCTGAAACGAAGAATATTGTTGTTCTGCTTAACTAAGGTAACAAGGCTTTCCTGTGCTGTACTGGTTGTCTTTTGCTAAGAAATTTACTGCAATTGCTCTGGATAATTCCAGTTGACACAAATTTGTTGGAAATTAATTCTTGTTACTAATATAACTAAAGCATCATTGGATCAAAATCGTTTGGTTGTTATTGTTTGAAAATGACCCTAATAAAGGCCAAGGATGTATAAAGCAAACTTTAAACTAAGAAATTTAAAAAGTTGATCAGTCGTGCCATATGCCTGACTTTTCATATCTATTGAACTATTAGAATCGTGAAGAAACGGTTGACATACTTTCACATGAATTTCTCTTTTTATAATGGATACAATCAATCGACAATGATTGCTGAAGGTAGAGAGTGATACTCAAGTCCTTCGTGATACAATATTTACATAAGAAATGGTTCTGTATGATGAATTCATAAGTGGTATTAGCAGAAAAGTTATCACAAAACTGATGACACATTATAAAGCCACTCTGCAGATTACTTGAAAATAGCTCATTTTATTAACACTTCTCATTCAAAACATATGTTGCCTTCTTGGAACAATACAGTTCTAATTTCCAGTATATTTATACACAAACAAAAATTCTATGAAGCAGTATTTAAATCTATTATGTGTTTGCTAAATAACATTTCTTGAATCGTGAAGATATTTTCAAATTTACCACAATAACATAAAAAATCGAAAGATTATAATTTGGTACATATTGGTTTCTATAAAAGTACATACACTAATTTGATTATACTTTAATAGCAAAACATAAATATTTCTCTTTGCATTCTGTTTTGTGAAATTTAAATGAAAGTATGTTCTAAAACAAGCAACGCTACACACATTTTGTTGTTACTGGTGCAATAAATAATGAATCTTAACTTTTGTATCCAAATATTACCAGGTGGAAAAATGTTGGATGTTTATTGGGTTATATTTTGAAAATCAATGACTTGCATAGAGAGCGAGAATTCTTTGATCTAGCTCTTGATAACAATCTTAAAAAAATTTGTTTTATGCAACACTAGTATGAAAGTACATGTATAAAAACATTGAATCACTGAGGAATAATCTCTGATATGTGTTGTACACATAAATATGTAAGCATTTTCAAAACTGATCACTACAGATGATTGTCCTGAATTTGATAAATCTTTAAGGTGGAATACGAAATCTATAGATATGATCTAGATATTTAGTGAACATCAGCACTAGATGTTTATATCAATTCAGTCCTAGACTAGAGGTCATGTTATGGCATTTATAGTCTAAATGAATGTAACAGATTAGCAGGCAAACATCATACTAAGATAAGTGATTTATTAATATTGCAACTCGTCAGTTGGCATACCCATTTTGACATTGAACCTTCGCCATATCTATGCCCACAATAATGACGTCGCATTTAAAGTCTCCACCATCACAGATATATCTGCGTACTTTATGTAGTGGCATTCCCATGCAAATGTAAATAAAATACATCCTTCGTCTGTCAAAGCAAAATAAAAAACTTAATGGGGATATTACAGACAACATCAGGAACATCACATTAACTAGTAAACTACAACACCATACTCCACCTTATAAGCATACCTGCCCCTATAAGCACACCCTACATTTTTTCCAGGAAAAGGGGATGAGTGTGTTTATTAAAACCTGTCTAAAGCTTCTTTCCTTACTGATCTACCAATACAATCATCAGTCTTTTAATCAAACATAAAGGTATTCAAATGAAATAAAAAAATGTTGGAAATTTCCCCCTGTATATGGTTGTATTTAGAGCACCCCTTTCATGTTTTTGTAAGTGTACTGTGACCTTATTTGGGTGAATACGGTAACAGAATAACAGATTTATAAGAAAACTACTTTAGAATAAACCTGATCACAAAACAAGCCATTATGCTATTTTTGGTTTTGAAAATTTCGTGAAATGGATCAGAAATGTATTGCAGTGGATACTGGTATGTTTTGAATTAAACCCTAGATTTCCTTTAAAAAAAAAAAAAAATTATCCAGCTACTTGCTATCTTATGTTCCACAAGATTTGCTTCAAATAAAATTTCTCTGAAAAAAAAATTGCAAACAAACACGTTTTACAATAGTGTCAGATTTCTCATGACAACCTGATGGCAAACTTCCAAGATTACTTCAATATGACATCGGTGGGGACGTTACAATATACATTACAATATACATAATATTCACCATCAGCTGTAAAGCAGGCACAAGTTAATGAACCTAGGTATGTAAATTTATGTTGGCAATTTATGCCAAAGCTGTCAAAAACAACCCATGTCAGTTCAAATACAAACAGCGTTATAACAATTCATACATGTAGTAAATAAAAACATGAAGTTTGATTGGATAATAACACAGTCAATACTGTTTTCTCTCTATATGTAATAAAATACTCAGCGTCACAAACTTCTAAGCATAATCGTAAGTATAAGACTAAAGTATGGCAAGAAAACAAGCTTTTAGAGGCATCTTGGTACCCACCATTGTTTGCAATTAATTCATTCTGTTCTCCTCTTGACCTTTTTTTCCCCTAAACATATGGATCTCAAATCCAAGATGGACATCTTGAAGGCTATTTTGTTTTACTGATCAGTCCAAAAATCATAAGGCGACAACTACAGAGTAACTATAACGTATATATTTGAGAAAAACTTGTCTAGTATTTCTGAAGGAATATTGAAAATAAACTTTCATTGTGAAAATTTCAGATGGCCACCTAACGGCATTTTGTTTTTCTGATCCATCCGGTCCTCTAGATATACTCACTAGAATTGAAAATCAAGACAGGACAGATTCTTCTATATCAATTACTTACTTTAACCTTTTCTTACCACAAAACCTACAGGGGCAGCTTTCAATCAAGCTGTATAATAGTTGTGATGATTTCAATATCAGTGCTGTGAATTTAAAGCATCCCTGACCTATGGTGATTTTGTATTTAAGGGCTTCTTCCGAATATCCGATTTCTCGTCATGCAAGAAGTCGCGTAACAAGGATTTGAAAGATGCAGGTTGATGAAGATTATGGGGAAATTTTGTGTCATTATGATTTTATTGGGAAATATTCTATTTCCTTTGGAATTTGCAGCTGGACGTGTTTGATGCTCATTAGTATCCTTGGTGGTTCTCTTGTTGTTTATCATGTTCTCATTTAGGAACTATCTAATTTGAATTGACAAAGATTTACATGGTGGATGTTGTCAAAAAAGGAAGATGCTTACCCACCCTCAACATCTGTTCTTATTTTCCTATTTTTCCAGGAGTCTCTGTGTGTAAATCTTTCTCTTGTTCATATTTTGCCCTAGTTTCCACCTTATATTCATAGTCAAATCCAAGATGGTTGCCTAGCCACCATTTTGTTTTTCTGATCAGTCCAAAAAATTTGAGAGTGACCCATTAAATACTTCTTCAGAAATAGTGATAACAAACTATGTCAAAATCCAATATGGACACCTGTCGACCATCTTGTTTTTCTGACCAGTTTAAAATTACAAATGAAATGAGAATGATTCATTCAGTGCTCCTCCAGAAATACCAATAACAAGAATTCTTTATTACCAGCTCGATGAATGAAAGGCAATTTGAATAACCCATCCTCTGAAGATGGTGTGTTGATAATGTAAAGCATACTGATGTGACATGCTAGCAGCCAACATAAAGCTAAAAATGTTCATATTCAAATTAATGAATTGAAACAATTAAAAAAAAATCCGGTTTCAACTGAATAAAAACAGTAAGTATGAGACAAAAAACGCATGCAACAGAACCATAACTGCTAATAAGTGAACGTTTGATCTAAATATAATTTGGCGGACACAAATTATGATCTTGAGAATAAGAGATTCAAACATGGTTAAGAGAATAAGAGGCAAGATATTATCTGGGAAATAAGAATTCAGGAGAGTAAGATTCAGACATATTCCTGTAATGTGAAAAGTAATAGATTAAAAAATAGTTGGGAGATTCAGATATAATCAGGGATATATGAGATTCAAGCATAATTTGAGAACTTGAGATTCAATCATGATCAAGGAGAATTAGAAATTTACACAGGCAGGAAATATGATAATCAAACATTGTCACCTCTTAATACGAGATCCTTCAGAGTGAATTGATATTTTCATAAACTGTTTCTGCAATGTCAGTTTTTGAAAGACTAGTTATACAAATATACAGCTGAGATGACGCACCAACAGAGACAATGCTGCCTCGAGACATTGATAATACCGGGAATATAATGTAGATACCAATCATATTGGTAGTCAGATGCTGATCATCACCGGATACTCATGAAAACTGACCATTTTACAACTTTAACTTAAACAGACCATCACAGATTGAACAAGGTTTCGTACAAAAATGTTATTGCTTGGCACCAAACAGATTGGCTTGTACAAGCTTTCGGCCCTGCAGTCGTGGAGACACGGATGCTTGATACATTTTTCTGTATTTACTGATGTGTGGTCCCCACTCCAATGTTGGCTGTGTTAATTTCCATATACGCTGAAAGATAAATCAAAAGAAAATGGTGAGTTCTGCTTCAAAAACATCATAGGTAATAGACTTATTATATTCAAATCCTGTTCAATTTTTTCCTTTAAGAACACACATTTATGTTGTTGTCAGTACTGCACAACGCTGAAATAAGCATACAAAGCCTAATGAATGATTTTCAGATTTTCAGTATTTTGGTGATGTAGCTGGTGTAATGATATACAAAGTACTTACTGTGTATCACAACTACTTGCACACATTCCCACTATTCTGAGAAAATCTATTGTGTGACATATCGCTGTACATCTAATAAATATTTTTATGATGAAACAGTAAACAGTGTACTTTAGCATGTTTATAAACTAAATTTTACTGTCAGTTGCCCGTAACAACTGGAAATTCCACATGTGGGTGTATAAGGTTTTTTTTTCTTTTAAGAAATCAGATCTAAAAGATCAAAAGGTAAAATATATGGACTGGTTTTTAGAAGTTTTACATTCATAAGTATGTAACATACACTTGATTCCATAACCTACACCATAAAACTTATTGCTAACCCTATGTATGTTGCACAACAATGAGGGAAAAATAAAGGAAAAATCTAATTGATCTATTAATGAATTTTGGCCAATTAAATGTTCAAAATTTGTCAGAAATACGACACTATGAAACTTTTTTCCACATTTGAACTCCATAACACCTAAAATCACTGTATTAGAATGAATAGGAATACCATACAGATATTTGCATACTAAACTCATTATTATATATCTAAGTAATGAAATAAAACCAACCTAACTACCACTCATAATATTGTGATAAACTTAACCCAGACTCAAGTATAACTCTATAAATACACAATGATCACATATACACAAATTACATTGTAAACAAAATAGAAGGATACGCTGTGCTTAATCAATAATTGCAAAATTTTTTTTTATGAAATCCATTTCATATTGAAAAGAAAGAAACATAGTAAAAGACTATACATTGCTTTGTTGGGTATAACTGATCAAAGGGGTCAAAACTCTTACTAAGACGTATGGAAACAAAATTCCTGGTCTTTTATGCACAAGTTGAATGTGACCAGCAAATGTATGTTATAGTTTTGTTCAAAGGGTCAGTTCATAAGGGACTGTGCAGACAATATGTGTTAATTGACAGATTGATATCAAATTTCTATTAAAGATACTTACATTTACAATTGGCCCTTTAGCTTGTGCGATTTGTAATACCATGAAGACAGGAACTGGAATTATGGGTATTACAGAGAGCAAAAGGCCAAACGCACGTGCCATAGCTGGATAAGTATAGCCTTCATAGGTAGGGGGCTGGTAGTTCATCATTGTCGCTGTGAAGGCGATCTGGAAAAAATAATAACCTTATGATTCATGACTAACATTTAATTTGTATGGTGTAAATGTTTTTAAGCACTGGGGTTAACATGGGAAACAACAGTAACAGAAAGTATAAATCCTTCAAAAATGCTAGAGGTTTACAAAGCAAGATACTTTTGACAGGTGCCTTAATGGAGTCAGCATAACAATGAAACAACAACAGATAAATCTGCCATGTTATAGGAGTAAGAATAGTGATGAGTAACTGTTGAATACTGCATTCTGTACTCTGAATACCTTCAGGTCTCCATGTTTGTAAGTCATGGTTACTTAAAGGTTTGGATTGATAGCAAAACATAAAATCTTTCAAGTTTTTAATTGATTGCTGCAAATAAGAGTACCCACCAGCATAATCAGGGGTGTGATGACACACCAGCACAATCGGATGATAATAGGAACTGGTCTTCCCATCATTAGTTCTACATCTCTACTGAAACGGTCTGCTCCTACAATAATACACAATCACAGTTATATCTTATAAACTTTGAATCTTCAGTCATGTTGCATAAGGGAGATAACTCATCTCAAACTACACACATCAAAATGGACAAAACCATTGGTTTTTCCAAACAAACATGACAATGATAACTAAAAATATCATTACTTTGGTCAGAATGTCACAGAAATGAACACATCAAAATAGTTCTTATATTCCCAGAAATCTTTATCATACAGAAATGCTATGCTACTTTATAGACAGATTGATTAAAGGTACGAGCTAGTCATCAGTACATTACCATAGAGCCATCCCACAATGATGCACTCAAGGAAACATGTAAGCAGTACACACAGTGAAGCAGCGTACCAGTCAACTAGCTGGAAGATGTACATTCCACCCTGCATGTTGAAAAAAAAACACTGTTTCTACATACATAACATTCAAGCAAGGAAAACAACATACACAGACAGCATTTGAAACAATACCTAAAATTTACAGAATGTTTTAAAGACAATTTTTTGAGATGACAGTGACCACATAATGACACCAAAGGGGGTCTACATATGGAAGTTAAATATCTCAATCCAGTGCTTTTCAAGAGATAATGATAACAAATTTTTGATGTTCAAAATCCAAGATGGCCGTCTGTCAGCAATTTTACCCCCCAAATCAAAATTAAACAGGCAAAGCAAGGGACAAAGAGGAGCCCACATGAAATTTGAGAAAGATCCATCTAGTATCTTTCAAGAAATAGAGATATCTAGCATTTTTTTTGGACAGATCATGGGCAACAGATATAGGGTGATTTGAACAGCCCACCACCATCAATAGCCCAATATTTGATGATAGTAGGCAAAACAATTTGTAGGTAATATCTGCTTGTTTTGAACTAGGTTTTTAAGCATATATAGAGATATACAGGTTAATATCATGCTCTATTTCAAAGATCAATCACCTGTTTTAAATCAAACAACGGTGATGTAAGTAAAAATCGTGTAGACTTACATTAGTGGTAAATGGTAAGCCTAGTATAAACAGCAGCAGGGACAGCGCTGCTGTCAGTAAGACCTTTCGCTTGCCCAGCAGACGAGGAAAAGCATCTACCAATCCACTAGACACCGTCTCAAATGTCCCAAACTGTTAACAGAAGCAGCTTTTATCAATGCTATATTCCTAGAAATCTCAAATCACTGCATTTCTTTTATAGTAAGATATTTCATGCTGTTTATCTTAATGAATTATAGTTTTAACAATGATCTGTGGATTTTAACATTTGTATATTGTATGTTGTAATTTCTATTATAACAAATTATCAGGTATGTAACCTGTTCTTTCATTTTCTCTCCATTAGTGAATGACTTTTATATCATATAATATAATTCATGTGATTCAAAATTCTAGATTCTAATTCCTATTTATCATATACATAAAAAAAAGAACAGCTATTTTTTTGTAATTGCAATTTTAATCACTTAATTAGCGTTTGAGATATATAAGTAAATGAATGTGTAATATAGCTATAATGTTGTAAATAATCATTTCTCATTCTTATTGATACAAAATTTTAACACAATCCACAAAACACATGTTTGCTATTGATTATCTAGCTAATATGGTGAAGACAGCTACCAGTACATTATTAAAATTGACTGTCCTGTATGGACATCAAAATTAAGTTTTGTCACAAATGATGCTGTACTTTTAATATTTTCCCTACCAAACTTTTCTAAATATGATTTAGAAATTCATTTAAAACGGAATTTGAAGTTTTCTTGTTTTGTTAGTATACCTGACTGTCAATCCCCAGAGCTAACAACATGACAAAGAAGAGGACGGCCCAGAGTTGTGGGAGTGGTAACTTGGTGATAGCCTCGGGGTAGGCTACCAACGCCAGACCAGGTCCTACAACAAACAAATGAGTACTGCAAGCAATCCACTGTCAATCATTCACAGCCTATTTTAGGTATCACTCTAAAAATTTCTACCAGGTATGTCTGTAAATGGAAGGAGGTGGTAGGGTTGGGGACTTAATAAAAACAAGGCCATAACTATGCATTTAGTGGGGCATGTAAGCAAATTCCAGTAGTGAACATTACATCATCCTATGAAATAACTTACAAGATAACACAGAGTGTGACAATATTCCCAGTGTCCATTGTTTCAAAGACACACAATCATATATATATTTCAGACACTGAAACACAATTAACAAAGGAAATTTTTTTACTTTACCCCGTCAGGGCCTCAAACTAATAATCACCTAGCAAAGAAATTCCAGACTGCTTAACACCACCACAACATCCCCATGTATAAATATTTATGTATACTGGCCTGGAAAATCTGAACTTCCTGGTATTGCCTATCTGTTTCCATGATAACAGAAAAAGTATTTATATGGTAAACTTCCTGCTAGTAAAAGGCTACTTAATAAATGAACAAAGTTACAAGTAATTATCTTTAACAGTTTCAGAGCACTGGTCCGAGATAATAGACCTGGTATGATAGATAAGCCAAACAAAGTGAACAAGGGGTGTAACAACATACATGTAAGTGTAAAGTTGTTCAAGATAATATCCTAGAGGAAGTGAAAATCAGAGAAATCGTTTATCACGAGAATGATATGGACAAAAACATGGGGAGATAATGTAAATATAGAAATTTATTTTTCAACAACTCTTGACTAGAACTGGGAAACATACAAGGGGAGATAATACCACATCATCTTATACCTTACAAGACTAACATGACATCAGTCTTACATAGAAATTCTTATTACATTTGTCTATTGTATACAAGTATATAGAAGCTAGTTTCCATGTAAATCGAAAATTCCACCACTTTCCAACATACATTTGTTGAAGACTTAAATGATTGTAATTTCTTACAGATTTACACAAAGACAGGTCATAAGACATTTTAAAAACCCCTGAAAATATTTCTAGTAGAATGAATCAGTATAAGAGTATTTAATATATGTGTCATTTTGACTTGGTAAATGAGAGAAATATGTCAATATTTTCTTATTTGGTTAGAGATGACACCTAGAAATATTTATCCAATAATAAACCCAGTTAGCCAATACATTACATCTAACTCAAAGTCAGAGAGTGAACTTTATATTTTATAACACACCAACAATACAGCATTTGCTGGTAATACTATTGCACTACAATGAATAGACACGGGTTTGATGCTACATATCCATGTTATTGTGAAAGTGAATTCAAACATACCTGAGGTAGCAACTTCATTGATGGGTAGTTTAGACTCGTACGCCATGTACCCTAGCACTGAGAAAATCACAAACCCTCCGTAGAAGCTGGTAAGAGCATCAGCCATACTGCCAATAATGGCATCCCTGTAATAGAGAATTATCAAATTTTCTTGTAGAATTGATGTTCTCCATATTTCTATTTTTTCAAATTAAAAATATGTATAAATCCTTTGATGTTCAATATTACGTCCAAAATGTCTGTCTCCAACTATAATTCTATATAACCAACCAACACGATATTTTAACAAAGATCATTCTCAAATATTGTAGCAAACTTATGTAATCAAGTGTTCTTTTGTATTGCAACGAATATACCAAAGTCATATTTTCTGCTCTTTAGTGGTATGGAGTGGTAGTGGAGGAACCTACAAACCACCCAACTAGAACATACGGCATTGACTCTATTACCTGTACTCAAAGTCATATTTTTATACAAAAACTTTTTAGATGAATTCCATAAACATAAACAACAATGTTCAAGCTGGTCATTCAATATATAATTTGTCTTTATACTTTACATGTTGACAGAATCACTTTTAATTGAAACACTCAGACTAGGCTGATACAGTTTAGCACTTGCAGATGACATTTACTGAACAAGTTAAAGAATTTCTCTTAAATCTAAAATTGCAATATTTTTACTCCAGGTCTCTTAATTAGGTCACAATCCATGTGTAAATGTTATTTCATGATTGAAACAACGAGAACACACAGCCAATCACAACTTACAATACTTTTTTAATTCTAAATAAACATGTTCATTATTAATTTATTACACAGGTACTTGAGGTGCTTTATGACAATATATAACAGGGTTATTACCTAATAGGTGTTATGAAGATGTAACAGTGTTATTATTTAATGGGTGTTATGACAATATATACATGAATGTAACAGGGTTATTATTTAATGGGTGTTATAACAATAAACAGTGTTGCTATGTGATAAATGGCTTTACCTGAGACAATTATTTGTAAACTTGTTATAACTAGACATGGTTATAAGTCCTCCCCAAGCTGGTCCTAGAGAATAGAACACTTGTATCCCTGCCTCCAACCATACCTGTATAACAGAAATAACTGTTAAGCTGAGTTATCATTCTTAACTTCATCTAAAACAACAATAATCTTGCCAGCTGTATCGCTGCTTCAGTTCCATGAAATTTTGACGAAAAAGTTTTTAAAATAGTTTTATATAAAAAATCATCAAAAATTAATGAAAATCCTGTTCAGCGATCAGTCCAGATGAAGCTTACCTGGAAATCAAGAAGTCTTTTAAAGTCTGGAGTGAGGTAGAAAAGAATACCATCAACTGCTCCAGGTAACAGAAGGCCACGGATCAGAAATATCGTCAACAATACATAGGGGACAAGGGCGGTAACATAAACAACCTAGAAAAACAAACAATTAGTCTACATAACATTTAAACCAGACTGGTTAGCTTACATACAAGGATCCCACAAGTCTCATTATCCCCATTTTGATTCCTGAAGTCTGATAACACAAAATAATATACACAATTCAGATTCATGAATCACTTTGTCAAAGGCTACAAGTACAAAGTAACCTACAGGTACATTTATCTACTTTCAGTTTGAAATTCCATTATTGTTAGTAACACAAAATGAATTTCATTTAATTTTTTTTATCAAATTCATTTTAACATTTGAAGTCATTAGATATTTTATCTAAACATAATATTACAATAAAACAATGGTTAGTGTCAATTTAACCATTATTATAGGACTATGTCAATATGACCTTGTCTTGGGTAAATAAATACACGTATCCACCTCTGCCAAAGTAGATAATGCTAAAATGATCTTCATTTGCATACAAATACAGTTAGAATCATTGTATTGTGATGTTTCGGTATAGCAGATACCTTGCCCACAGATTTAACACCCTTCATCAGACAGAGGAAGACAAGGACCCAGGCCGCAGCTAGAGCTAACACTAGATGCCATCGTATTCCGCCGAGATCACCAAAGCCAGATGAAATCTGTAGGACATTCAATCTGTAAATAAACACAGGAAAATGCAGCTTCTTACTCTAAAACTTGAAACTACTTCATGTTTCCTATGTAAATTATTGGAGCAGATAATTATACATGTATTTTATTACATATGCCTGCCATTGCACTGGACAATTACATAGAGGAAAACGACAGGCCATCTTCGTTGTTTTCTCAAAGAAGTCAGTGTTTAAATATTCAGACAACTTCCATTTATTTTCTTAATGATTTTTCAATGATAACCTGTTCATATTGAGATGAAGTTTACAAAATCAAATATTTACATTATTTTAATTCTGTATCATTCTTCTGTAGCATTACTAGGTATAGTGAAGTTTGAACAGTTTTAATTACATAGACAAACACTGTCTTAATTAGTTCACATTTTTTAAAATGAAGTATTACATTTGCAATTAAGACTGAAGTCACTATAAACTTATTTAAGAAATAATTCTCTCAACTCAAATTTGGTTGTAATTCATTCAAGCATGAAGAAAGAGTAGCATTTTGAAACAAAATATTGACTAACTTCCCCTTTTGGGGCCTAGCCTTAAAGTCCCTAGGAGTTGAATCAAAATTCTGGATTGAAGAAATGGCTACCATCACCAATGATGCATCAGACCAAATTTGGTTGAAATCAATCCAGATATGAAAGAGGAGTAGGGTTTTAAAGAAAAAGTTTACGCACGATACACAACGACGGACGAAGCATGATGACTATAGATCATCTTCACCTTTCAGGTCAGATGACCTTATCATTTACTTACTGCCAGAATTCCTTAGCTGCTGTTGCTGGTGTAAAGCTGTCAGCAGAGGCATTAAAAGAATAATTGGACCCAGTTAACATGGAAGAATTGCCATCTACCAAGGTCAAGTTATTTAGAAAGCTTTTAGTGGCATTGATCTTTCCTCGATCCTCAATACAGAATGGAGTGTTCCAGGAGTTGGTGCAGACAGACCAAGGTAGCGGGTCGAAGAAGGAATTGACGAGATAGTAGATGACCCAGACAAGCACCATGATGTAATACCAGGACATTAGGAAGGACACAATGACCATCAGGTAACCAAGACCTAAACAACAACACAGGTATAAGGTTCAAAGGTCATACTGATGCAACATGTTATGAGAAAATATCATCTAGAGGACATTGTTTCTTGATGAATTACAGTTGAAATTCATTAAGTTGAGTGAAAAAATATGAAAGTTTCCATCCCACTCAATATAACACAAATGTTATTCATTAAGACACACAGAATATTCTGCTTATTATATATTTTCTCACACTTTATTGATTCTAATTTATATTGGCCACACAATGTCTATTAGCAGTGTTCTGTTACCGTTATCATTACACTGCCAGATCATACACACTGATTTTAAAATTAAAATACAAGTCTTAAAATGATTCCAAATACTTAGACGTTATTAATTTCAGGTTGACCCAGATCAATACAATACTGTGACCTTTACTCCAATTTCATAGGAGGACTCTTAGAGTAATTGATATTTTTACTGCAAAACCTGTTATCTGATTTGTCAAACATGAACGAAAATATAGTGGATTAAAACTTATATTTCACTGTGAGAAATGTTAAAATATATCGCTTATTAATTATTGGTTGAACTTTTTGTTTCAATTTTACAAACAAAGGTCATCTGATAATTAATCCAAGTATATGCATCCATTCTTTCACTTTGTTAAAAGTTGACCAAAATACTGACAGGTATATCAATAAACCATCACTCATTTCATCAAACATTTGTTGTCAAAACACTTGCTATCAAACTAGTAGTAAATTATGAAACATTTCAAAACTGATACTGACAAAATATTTCTATATTCACATAAATCTAAAACTAGCACTGTTGATGATCTTACCTTTAAAAAGTGGACAGAGTGACCACACAAACAGGGAGCTGACACCGGAGAACTGACCAAGACATAACTCCATGAAGAATAGCGGGATCCCACAGAACACCAGGAAGAAGAAAAATGGGATAAGAAAAGCACCTGAAAAAAATATCTAGGAACTGTTACTAAGGTAATAGATATCTGGGTTGGGGACGATGATCTATACATTACATAATATGTAGAGCTGTTACCAAGATAATAGACATCTGGGTTGGGGAAAATGAATCTGTACATTACATAATATTTTGGAGCTGTTACCAAACGCAAACTTTGTCAAGCGTCATACCAGCCAAATATCATGTTTCTAGGCCTATTAGTTCATGAAAAGAAAAATTTGACCCCTGTGACCCTGAACATAAATCAAGGTCAATGTTTTTCGCAAACTTTGTCAAGCTTCATCCTAGGAACATACCAACCAAATATCATGTCTCTTGGCTAAACTTTGAAAAATAGGGTCAATATTATTCCTGAGCATGAACCTACCACCAGTAAAATAGTCCTCTCTTTTCTTTTTGTTTTCACTTTATTTACAGTTTATAGCATATAATAATGATAATCATTTGTGGATATCCACATGTACCAGGTATATATATCTGAATGTGTTTAAAGCTACCGCGATGAAAGGGTCATAGGTCATGCCTACAAACAATAATGTATGTACATGTAGTTCTAGGCTTGTACATATGCAATGAAAGGTGAATGTTGTTTAGAATTATTGTCTTGTAAACTTTTAACTATTCTACTTATTTGAACTTGACCTTAGACTTATGACCTTGAGAAATATTAATGTAAAGTAGTGCAGTGAAAGGTCAAGTTAGAGCTACTATGTTAGAACAGTTTGGAATGTCAATACCATGTGTAGCAGTACAATAATATTTCTATACTATATTAGTGGTCTGATAAATGTAAATGAAAGAGCACTTAAATGATTGTGTTAAGATATGATGACAATAATTTTATTGGATGTGCGTTGTTTATATAACACTTACTGGGATGCACAAATTCATCACTGTGCTTATTCATCAAAAGGTGGAAATGTCTTTAAATCATGACTGGTCAAATTAAGTATATTAACAGTAGTCAAAACTGCATGCAGTTTTAATTTGAAAATGCAACAAAAAAAAACAAAAAAAATCATCTACTTTTAGACAAGGGTATCAATGAAACTGATGTCTTTAATAGACGCAATATTTTAACAAATGGCAAAAACCGGTAAATATGAGGTTGCAGGCCATGGGTTTGGTATACTGCACATTCTCTTTGTATGACCAATGTATACACCAAGTTTCATTATCCTAGTTATAATGGAAGCAAAGCTATACTTGTGACACAAAATTTTAACAAAGGTCAATAACTCTGTAATTAAAGAGCTGCAAGCCCTAACATTGTCTTAGTAAGATCAATGTAGACATCAAGTCTCATTATTCCAGCTTAAAAGCAAGAAAAGTTATGCTCTGGACAAGGTATTTCAAACAAAGAGCAATAACTCTGTAATTGAGCAGTCTAGGCCCTGAATTTGGTACAAGGTACGCAGCACACTGTCACAGCATGATCAATGTATACACTAAGTTTCATGATCCTTGCTTAACAGTGAGCAAAGTTATGCTCCAAACATGAAAGGATAGATGGAGAGATGGATGGACGGATGGACAAGGCAGCGACTATACTTTATGCTTCCCTAAAAATTGTCCGGGAGCATAAAAAAAGAGTGGTACATCATCAGATGATGGAATGATGGTATTCCTTTAAGCAATCATCAAACCGTTCACCATCAAATTTCTTTCCTCAGAGAACGGAAAAGCTACTTTTTAGATAAATAATTAATCTACAAAGCACATATTCATTATGTAACCATAGTAACCTACCTCCGCCATTCCTCATACAGAGGTAGGGGAATCGCCATATATTGGACACACCCACTGAGTAGCCCACTATAGACAGGAGAAAGTCACATTTCCTTGTCCAGGTGCCACGGTGGTAATCTTGTGGCTCATCATGATTATCCATTTGCATCTCTTCCACGCTGGACAATCTTAATTTCTCAGCTTCCTCTTCTTGTTGTTGTGCCATTGTCTAAAACATACAAAACTTCACTGTAAATTACAAAGACACTTCAACAATTCTGCTAAACACTGTCAAAGCATGAAAAATAGTTCACTTCCTGAAGCTGGAATAAGTATTCCTTCCAGATCTCCAATTCTTCTGTGATGACTTTGGCAATGATATCTGTGACTTGGAAATTCCAGCAGATTGACTGTATGTATGTCTATCATACACCAACAACCTATCATCCTACTGAGTAATGATAGTAATAACAAATTCTTAATATCAAATACATACTGTACTTGATCTAAATAGCACCCACACTTTGATAATCCTTCACATCTAAAGTTAGAAGTACAAACAACATGGTTTTAATGAATTCACATCTGAATAAAGCTCACTAACTGTACTCTCCCAGAATTATCGACAGTTTTAATCCTGGACTTACTGGTTAACCTAATGTTTTGAATATATCATAAAAATACCTGTTATTGATATAAACATGTGAAACTTTTCTTTCTTTTATTCACCAAAAGTCTCAAGACTTATAGGTACAGACTAAACATGATATATTGTACATGTATATGTTATAGGAGAGTGACTATAAGCATACAATACAGCATAATACAGAAGCACAAAAGTTATAAATACATGTAGCTGTAATTAATTAATTACGTCGCTTAGTGGCTAGATACAAATATTTACCTAGATTTGACAACTCTTTGATGTTATTTACAGATAATAGTTGGACAAGTTTGTAAACAGAGGGACTCTTATGATAATACTTCTTTATATATTTTAACCTTAAATCAATATAAAAAGGACATACAAAAATGAAATGAAATTCGTCCTCGATGTCTCCCAAATTACATTTGCTACAGTTCCTATTTCTGCGAATGATATTATTGTGTCTACCCATTTCAATATTCAGTTTATGAGACGAAGTTCTAAATTTAGTTATCATACGTTTGTATTTAGATTCAATAGGTTTACGGAGATAAAACTGAATACAATGACTGTCTATAAGGTATTGATATAGTCTACCTTTTGAAGAAGCTGCTATCTTTGCCAACATATTTTGCTTAGTAACATCTTTCAATCTCTGTTCAATAATTTTAAAAGAGTTAACAAATGGTAGATTTGATTCAAAAATATAACCAAGACCTAGGGCAGTTAACTCATTCTTAATATTACAAATCCACGGATCATTCTCGTTGACACATTCATCATAACAAGTTTTTAATATCAAATTATCCGATTTCGTCAACTTCAACCAATACTTGAATACTTTTAACTTTCTTGTAACAATTAATGGTAATCTACCCAATTAACAATAAACTAAATCATTGGACGTAGATTTACAGACTTTAAGAACTTTTTTGCAGAAATTCAAATGGACTCTCTCTACATCAGGAGCTTTGTGAAACCCCCATATTTTTGCACCATAGCTTAAGATGCTGCTGATATAAGTATCAAAGACAGAGCACTGGGTTTCCAGATTCAAACAATGGTTCTTTAAAGAGGCTGATATTGAAAATAAGGCCTTTCTTCCTTGGTCTGCTAAATGCTTTTGGGTTTTATAAAATTTACCATTGTAATTAAAAAACATTCCCAAATATTTGAAATAGTCAACAATTTCTATGCTCTCATTATTATATTTCCACACTTCATTATTTCTTATATTTCCCCCGTTTCTAAAAACCATGACTTTCGTTTTATTAACGTTGACTTCCAGATCCCATTTTCTAGAGTAACTTTGTAAAGAATCTAACATGTTTTGTAATGCATCAGGACTATCAGCAAAACAAAACATATCATCAGCATACATTAGCAAGAAAAGGTTAAGCATCTGTAATTCAATACTTGGACAATTATCATTAATAAAGTTAATTTCAAAATCATTCACATACAAAGAAAACAACACAGGTGACAATATTTCCCCTTGTAAGAGACCGGTATAATTAGGGAAACAATGACTTAATTGACCCTCAAATTTTACACAGGATTTGACATTTTCATACAAGGATGATAATATCTTTAAAAATTTTCCACGAATACCTTGGTGTATTAATTTACTCCACAGTTTCCCTCTATTAACAAAATCAAATGCTTTTTTAAAATCAATGAAGCAACAGTAAAGTCTCTCTTTTTTACGCAATTTCTTGTTAATTAAAGTTTGTAAAACAAATATGGCGTCAATGGTTGAACTGCCTTTTCTAAACCCAAACTGAGCATCTAATATTATAAAATTTTCTTTTTCCCATGTCATAATTCTATTATTCAAGATTGATGTAAATAATTTACCAAAACAGCTTACAAGTGATATACCACGATAATTATTAGTGTCGTTATTACAGCCTTTCTTAAAAACAGGAACAATACATGCTTGTGACCATGATTTAGGGAAAAACCCATATCTAAAAAGAGCATTAAACAGCCGTTCCAGGTATGGCACTAGGATATGCTTTCCTAGAATAAAAATTTCGTTTATGATTAAATCTTCACTACAACTTTTGTTTGATTTCAGGTTTTCAATGGCTTTAACAATTTCATTTATTGTGATATTGGAGTCAAGATCTTCATAAACTGACTCTATATTAATATTAGGTACATGTTGGTCAACGTCATCAATCTCATTTTGCGCAAGATCTTTAAAGTGTCTATAGAAGTCATCTATTGTGAGTGTATTGATGCCTCTGTTCGACTTCCGATTTTTACAAATACTATAAAATTTTCTTGGATCAGTTCTTTTCAAAAAGGCTAACATGTCGCCTTCATATCGCTTATATTCTCTTTTAAGTTTATACACCAACCTTTTGTAATTACGTTTGGCGGTTATTAAAATATTGTAATTTTGATTTGATTTATTACGGTTAAAATTAATCAACGAATTTCTGTATTCAGTATATAGATCTTTGCACCGTGGAGTTATCCACGGTTTATCTTCAATAACAGCAGTTTTAGTGCGGTGATCGCGGGAGTTTCTCAGAGGGGTATCTCTACACTCACAAAAAGGTAATGTACAATCATTTAATATACTACTTATATTATTTACACATTCATCAACTGCATCTTGGTTATTTAAATCAACATTCAATTGTTCATCGATTAACTCACAATTCTCACTTAATTTATCCAAAATTAGCATAGTATTCTCGCCTTTCCATTTCACAGTCCTACAAGTTCCACTACTGTACATGGCATTGTCATCAGCCAACTCATTTACAACTTGTGTATTTAAAAATGTGCAGATATATATATGACACATAACCGGACAATGATCAGAAAACATGTTGAATTTACCAGAATCAAACTTTAGTATATTGTCTATTTTCGCATTTTCAACCAACAAGTAATCAATCGTACTTTTACCATTATTATTGAAAAATGTACATGTACCAATATCGTCATCTGGGTGCCGCCCATTGACTATACACAAACCTGATGACTTGCACAAGTCAATAAGCTTACGGCCAAAAGAGTTTACCTCCTTATCCATATTCTTACGCTCAATGCTGACAGTTTCAACATTATAATTAACCACATTTTCTAAACTATGTACTAAACTATCATGTAATGTATCTAATTCTATATAATCATGCCTGCTTCCAGTGCGTGCATTCATATCACCGATAACATATACATCACCCATGATTTTATATCTACCAACGGAATCTTCTAAAATTTGAAATAAATTTTCATCACAGTGATCATAAAAAATACTTCCCTCAGGAGGGATATAACAAAATGCAATAAATGTGTGTTCTCCGGAGTTACATGTACCTGTATTATTAAGCTTAAGCCAAACAATACTGTCGTGGATATTTTCAACCACTTCAATTTGATCGGCCAGATCTGGTTTGTAAAATATTACTACACCACCTCCTCTACATACTGCTCTTGGGAATGCAAAATGACTATAGCCCGAAAGCTGTAAAACATCAAACTCTTTTATCCAACATTCCAATACGCATACAATATCGAATGATACTAACAAATTCCGGAATTCCGGATCCTCAAGCTTATCTACTAGACCCCTGCACACATTCCAGGAGCACACTGAGAGACCACTCTCCTGTCTGTCCTATCTCCCATACATCTGGGGATTACCATGTGGAGGGTTGGGTCATTGGGGAACAGAATGTGCTCTCCAGGACTGACTTGGTCCAGAAGGTACACGGTGGGTGTTTCTTGGTGGACCACAGAATGAGTCGTCGTTTTTATACGGTCGCTGATATTCACTGTGTGGGTTCACTTCACTGTGTGGCGCACTAAGTGTTCTTTTAGGCTCTGTGAATGACATGTCATTGGATCCCATGTACAACTGGCCGTTAATGAACAACTTGTCCCTGACCATCTTCGTATGGTCACCGTGCTGTTTGTGATGCTTCATTACAGGGTAAAGTCTCCTACGGCGGTCCTCTATAGCAGCCGGAAATTGCTCATGGACTCCAAAGCCAGAACCCCTCAGACGGTAGGAACTGTTTTTCACCAACTGAAGATCTTGAAACTAATGTAATTATCTGGTTTGAAAAATGTATGTTTATAATGTCATATGATAATCATTGTAAGTAGGACATCCTGAATGAGTGAAGAGACAGCAGGTTATGTGAAGGGGAAGAACATAAAGTCATTAGTAAGTTGGGGTGATAAGTAGGTAAAGGTGAATGATAGAAAGTGACAAGTAGGTTATGATCATAATATATACATGTGTTATTAATAATACAACTGTGCTACCATGTACTTGACACATGCACACCGAGATGAAATTATGAACTCTATGTGCATCATCATGATAAGGGGCTAAGTTGCTACACATCTTATATGAGGATTCCAAGTGCTTCATCGTAGGCAACTACCTTGTAAATATCTGATCTTAGGCTTCCTGGTTTATAAGAAAAAGTTGTTTAAGGATACCACAAATTTGACCTCTGTGACCTTGAATATTCATCAAGGTCATTTTGCAACACTTTATCCTGGGAAACTACTAGCCAAAAAGCTCAATGCTAGGCTTTGGGTTATTGAGGAAAGGTCATTTAAGTGTTTCAACACAACTGATTGCTGTGACTTTTTTTCAGGGTCTTGTCAGACTTTGTTCCCAAAGACCTACCAACCATTTATCTTGATTCTAGCCCTTATGGTTATTGAACAGAAGTTGTTTATTTGTTTTATCAAATTTGACTAAATAACCTTGAATAGGAGTCAAGGTTATTTCTTTTGGCAAACTTTGTTTTGCTGTATCCTCAGAATCTGCCAGCCAGATATATTGATTCTAGGCATTTTGATTACTGACAAAAACATATTTAAAGTGTACCCTGAGAGTAATTTTATATTTAGATATAATGTTAAGAATGCCGTAAAAATAATAATAATGAAAACCCCGTCAAAATCTGTCGCCCCAGTGTCGAGTTATTAAAGCTCAAAGTTGTCGATTTTCACCTGTCCGCCCAGACCTAATCAGCCGAATCGTCATTTCCGCGGAATCGAGGCTCTTCTACTCGTGACGTCATAAGTTCAACAGAAATGGCAGTCAACATGACTGACAGTGGCAACGACACCGCAACTGAGAGCGATTTGAGCATGAGTTTTGAGGAGTCTGATTATGGTGTGAATGATATGTCTGAAGACGGAATCCAGCCCTACCGATTTGAACTGGAATTACAAGACAATGTATCCAGTGAGGAGGAAAATGACCCTTCGAAAAGTAACGATCGTTTGGGTAACATAGATTGGCACATACTTCACTGGGTCTCACCAGTAGTCGTGAAAGTAGTCGAACAGTGAATCGTCGTTTCAAAGAAACAAAATAAAATTGGGTGTGGTTTTGGACTAATTTTACTATCTTCAAGTCTCGATCAACAATTTCTGATGTCGGGAAATCGCGTTTGTGCAAGACTGCATACATTCACGAGGTGTCGGGAATTTTCTTACCGAAGAAGTTTCGTCCGAGGGTAATTTTTCTTTCCAGGGAATTTTCGTAGCACTATGGATATATATAGATAGGGTGTTAACAACGAATTATAACACCCTCCGCTGTGTTAATAATAAAAATTTGATGTTTTAGAAGTTTAAACAATTATTTGACTGGTTTTTACGCTAGCACTGGTACGCGTCTGTTGTTAGCCGACAGGCGTGTCGCCTCACAGGTGTCACAATTGTTTTTTCCAGCCACAGAGGTGCTAATTACCTAACCTGGCACAGGTGTGATTATGAGTTTAGATGACATCTCTACAATGTGAACTGTGTTTTCAAATCAAGATTGGTGATCTTATTGTTATTTTTACGATTGCAAAATTAATAACTAAACAACATCGTCTGCTGGAAGATCTAAAAACCAAATACACCTTATACAAACAACATACACAGATAACCTATTCTATAAATTCTAATGATTCTATTCTATACTATATAATAGTAGTATGAAAATTCTCGGGGCGAAAATTCCCGTGACCCATTCACGACTAGGCCTTCTCTGAGTATTAGGCGTTCACGATTACGAAGAAATAATATTCCTATGACCGCCCAAGTCATAGGCTAGCCTATCAATTTAAAATGTTTAGTTGTAGAATTAATAACAAAATATCAACCTAACAAATATACTTTTATTTAATCAACAATCAGTTTTATTTATCGATGTCATGCATTGACACCCCATCCGTGTTAGTGTTAGGACAACCATACACACCGCTTTCCTCCTCGATAGGAAGCCATTTTAGCAGATTTAAGCGCTAATTCACCGACTCCTCGTTCACTACCTTAGATATTGCGAAGATGTGAAGTACTTTCACGTAGATAAACAAAGAAATTACCATGGAAAATCCCAAAATAGATCACAATCACATGTAGCACAGTAAAGACAATATGGCTGCATCAACAAAAGCGTTGAACTTATGACGTCACAGGTTTGGGTGCCCGAAAACGAGGTCAACGCCTCTCAGCCAAAGGTGTGTTTTTCAGAAAAGTCGCAATTTCTCAGTAACGGAACATTCCACGGCATTCACGTTTTCGGCATAGTGTATTTTATGTGCAGAACTATTTTTCAAGGTCAACATAGCTGACCTCTCAGGGTACACTTTAAGTGTTCCATCAAATTTGGGCTCTGTGACCTTGAATAGGTCGAGATCTTTTCTTTTTGCAAATGTTGTAGGTCTTCACCCCAGAAACCTATCAGCCAAATATCTTGATTCTAGACCCTTTGATTATTGAGATGAAGTCATTTAACCCCTCAACTCCCAGCAATTTTTTAACAACACTAAGGATAATTCGTCATTTTGCTTCAACATGAATTTTCGCCATTTTCCAGTAAACTTTTTGGTGAGCAACCCCAATATATATTGAGGAACATGGGAATACAAGCTTTCTAAATCTTTTGACAAAAATCATGTTTTACAAATAATGACGTTACCATAGCCACCAGAATTTTAAATATTTAAAAAAAATATCAAATTCCTATCATTAGCAAATGTTTTAGACTGAATGTCATAGTATTGTAAACTACTTGATTAGGAACCTAAGAATGTGTATATGCCAGAAATTCACCGATTCATGGTCATAGCAATGGTTACAAATTTTATTTTGGTCTGTCTAAATTTCATTACATAAGAAAGGCATTGTATTACAGAATTAACAGTTCAATCAACCCCCATAATATATAATAGGAAACTGAAAAAAATACAGATTTGTTAGAATTTTACAGCAAAATTATTTCTTTTGGATTTTAAAGTTGTCATGGCAACCAAAATTTTAATTAAAAAAAAAAAAACGTTAACATTATGTGTAAAAACAATTTATCTCAGGAAAAAGATTGAATGAAAAGTTGTTCTATAAATATTGTGTAAGTTCTGATGTAATATAGAAGTGTCTTAATTACAAGCTTTATGAAATATTTATTTTCAGATGTCAAAAGTAAGTGTAGTAGAAATATAAAAATTAATTGTTCAATGTGTATATTCTGTGTGTTTTAGTTGTCGTGATGAACTGTAAGTTCAAACTTGGTTGGTCATCTGAATGTCTAGACAACTGAAAATACCTTTATGTCAATTTAATCATAATCAAATTCAAATTCAATAAAACTAGGGCAAAATATGAACAAAAGAAAGGTTTACATGAAGACTACTGAAAAAGTATAAGGAAAATAAGACCAGGTGTCCGGAAAGAGTAAGCGTCTTCTGCTTTGATGACAACACCCATCATGTTAACTTTGATCAATCAAGTAATGTCAGGTTCTGAAAACTTTTGAGTATCAAATACGTCCAGCTTCATATCTCACCAGGAAATGGAATATTTCTCAATGAGATCACTATGGCAACCATTAAACCTCCCCATAATTTTCATCAAATTGCATCTTTTGAACCCTTGTCTTATGAGTTTGACCATCAGTTGACGACTTCTTGCATTAAAATCATGAAAATGGGAATTATCTTTTGAATATCAAATCAAATGTGACATGTAAATACCAAACCTTGGAGATGCAGGAATAATACTATCAAGAAATGGAAAATTGCAACTAACATCATCCCGCCTATCATAAAGCTTGGTGGAAAGCTGTCCATGTTGGTTTTGTTGTAGGAAAATATTGCGAAAGGCAGCTGATGTAGAAAAATCTGCTGTGTCTCAGATTCCAATTCTGGTGGGTAGATATGATGGATGATGTAAGCATCTTCTGCTTCATTGACGACACCTGCTATGCAAATCTTGGTCAATCCAAGTAAGCGATGTCACATTCTCATTTGAGTACATCTTCATATCGTACAAATAAGTAGAATATTTTTCACTGGGATTACTTTGATGACCTTTGACTAAAACTTACCTATTATTTTTCATCAACCTGTATCATTTTAAACCCTGTGTTACAATTTTGTCCATCATTTTACAACTTCTTGCAGGAAGAAGGGATGAAAGGAAGAGCCCTTTGAATATCGAACCAACTGCGACATGTAAACACCATAGGTTAGGGATGGAGGAATGTTGCTATCCAGAAATTAGAAAGTCACATGGGGGAAATTGAAATCACCAAGCATATCATACAACTGCCATGATGATTTCATTGTAGGAAAATAACAAGTGCCTGATGTAGAAGAACCTGTTGACTTTCAATTATAACGTTTATATACAAAATATGTATAGTGGACGTGGTCAATAAATCTCTTTAACAACAAGTGATCTTTAATTTATATAAATTCAGCCTCGTATGAAAACAAAAACAGGTCAACCAACACAGGTGCACAGTAACTTCCTACAGGTATGACAACAGTATGTTAGGAGATCTTACCACCAAACTTGATGAAGATGTTGTTATCCAGAAACTCGATCACTTTTATGATTATATTCTTTGTGTTTTGTTTGATTTGGATGAAATATGCTTATTATAACTAACAATCATATATTGATACCACCGTTCACCTTTCGTGGAATAGAAAACTCTCACTGCAAGGGCACGAAGGTGTTTTTTTCAGTTTAGAGATGGGTATGGTAGTGTACAGAGTTGAAAAATCAAGTTTTCTTGAAGAAATGTATTTAGAAAAAGGTATTGAAGATTGGTCAAAAGTTCTTTGGAGTTTTTTAAAATCCACCTGTTGATTTTACTTCTTGTGTAACACAATAAGGCTGTAACCCAGATCCCTAGTTCTACGAATGGTAGTGACAAAGGTTTTATTTAACAGCTAGATTGAGGTAATTGCTTTTTTACAAATACCAGTGTATGGTGACCTGTTTACGATGGCAACCTAAATTTCTTTTAAGAAAAATCTCCATGCACATTTCATATGTTTACATCATTTATACAAATAACAAGTCAATACCTAATTTTCTCTTCTGATATGGAATATAACTCCTGAATTATATTCATAAATATATCAGAACACAGACATGCATAAATTAACTGAAATGAGGGTCAGAATATAAATATAAGGAATACTTGTACGGAGACCAAACCAGCACAGCAATGAAGATGTTCCCCAGAAAAATCATAGTATTAAACCAAGGGATAAAGTAGAAAGTTAAAATGAAGATAAAGACAACCAAGAAGAAATTGAGTCAAAAATTTTTTTTTGTAATGGCAGTTTTTTGTTTTTCATTACCTGTCCAGAAAAGCATGATTATGGTGTTATATGTTTAATGTCCTATCAATTGCTATGCTCATCTAAGACAGCTAAAAAATGAGAGAATTGTTACACTTTTATTAGACTTACAGTAGGAAGTGGTAGCTACCACTTTCATAGACTCTTGTATGTTTCGACTAAGGGACAGAACCTAAAGCGTTAAAAACTCAACTGAATTATCAAGGGAGACATTGGGAAAAAAATAGTTCAGAAAGAAGAGAAAATATCAGATCCCAAATTCTGACTGTTCTCAATATTCACAACTTAACATTAGAAAATTAAAAAAATCGGTCACGAAGAAATGTTCAAGTAACCACGAAGAGATATGACATGTCGTTAAACTTAATTTTGATGAATACAATGATTGTTGTAGTCTTGTCTGAAAGAGCTATCAGCAAACGCCTTGATGTGATAAAATGTAAGATTTTCAACATAAAATGTTTATGCAACTATGGTGAGATATTAATCGTGACTTTAGTGATATAGGCCTTTTAACGCACTGATTGTCATAGTTTTGTCTCAAGTTGCTTTCAGCAAAAGCAATATGATGATATCGACATACTAAGCTATGAAAAATATTTAACTATTTACATAAATAATTCCTATTTCTTCTGTTCATTCACAATTTTATGCATAAGCGTCTCCTCTTTACTACTTGACTTCATAATGAACAAGCACGAAACACCCATACTAATGAGTTAATCTTTATTAACTTGTGTCAGTTGAGAACAGACATTGCTTTATATGGATAATAACCTGATTGTGAAATTTATTGCATTCCCTGAAACGTGAAAGACCAAAAGGCTGTATTAGTGGATGTTAGAACTGTTAAATATATGAATAACGTCAACTTTATCTATTGGAGTGTTGTTATTACTGATCTTTACAAAAATGGATGTTTGTTTATTTAATGAAGTAAATGTGAGATCGAAAGCTGAAGCTTGTTAGCTTAGAATTACAATGCAAAATACCAAAAAGTTCTCACTTGTTGGTGTTACGCAAACTTCAGAAAGCTGTCAAGAAAAAATATACATGAACATGGGTCAAGGTTGTTTTCTAAAAAAATTTATTGGGCTTAGTTTCAGGAACCTACCAGCCAAATATCTTAGTTCTGGGCCATTTAGTTACTGAGAAGACGTGGTGTAAAGGAAAAAGTTGATGCAAAACAGATGGATGACAGATGCAGTTCTATGACATAAGCTCACTTGCCTTTTGGGCATTAACTCTAAAAAATCTAAATTTGAAATAAAAAGGCCTACTGAGGTTCTCTAGTCCTCAATCAGACAATAACCCCAAATCCTTTTCTCTGGATCTGTTTTCACAACTTTCTTGTGCTTTCGTCTTACTGTTTCATATCTAATTCTTTTTTAGGGGTGGTGGTTAAGTTTGCATAATATCATTTAAAGTTTTAACAAGTGCAATCAATGATTGCCAAACTTACTGACAACTGCCATTGCAAAATGTGTAATTATTGTGTATGACAATAGACTAAGGACCCTTCAAAAAAACTTAACACAAAAACATTAATGTTTTGAGATGGGACTTTATCTGTATAATGTCACAGAAATTGTTCAGAATCGCACATTACTAATAAGAGAAAAACAATAACCTTCTTTTATAGTTTAAATAAAAATTTGAAATTAATAAAAACTGAGTCCACATTGAAATACAGCAGGTAAAGAGGTCAAAATTCAGGGCCATTTTTATCATGCATTTTTTTTGAGAATTATAAAGTGTTCAAAAGACTATACTTGCTTGTAAATGAGAAAATGATTTCTCATTCTGTACTTCATGTTTAAATGTGCATGACCTAGCAACCCTATCACATTATGTGACATTTTATAAACATGTCATTTATCTGACTAAATTGTTTACATATTCATATATATACAATATGGTATATAACATGCTATTGAATACTTCAAAAGGGAGCTAACTTTGCTGATCTATTCAAGTCAAAGCTCTATTCTATTATTTTTGTAATATAATCAAGCTACTGATTAAAATGGATGGTTTCCTTACTAGGTACCTTATTAACTAATGTCAACACTGATTGGTTTGTGATATTTCTTTCATTATGAAAAAAAATAAAATCAAAATTAACTCTTTAACAGAGCTACTTTTCATCAAAAGGGGCCGGCAACCACTGAAAGCATTATTATAATGTGTGTAATACTGATAAGTGTGTTTAAAAATGAACGAAATAGTTTTTACAATTTATAGAAATAAACAAAAAATCTGCAATAACAAATTACAATTGCAAGTTGATTTCTTAATTACTTGAAGGTAAGAGTATCATTTAAGAGTGTTACAGCAAATTAAATCAACAAATATCAGTTACTGCTGTCAAAGAAATATATTCTTCCTTAGTACAACAATGACAGCAGAAAAGAAATAAATCTAGATAACGTGTCTACATTGTAACTTTGGTATCTTAACTATGCTGAGGATCTACACTACTCTTGTACTAATGTCAGAATATGGTGAAATGCTGTAGATCTCCCTCAGGTTAAGAATGCAGTCAGTGACCTTGCAGAGTTCTTATACAGTTCCTTCTACTTTCTTATCTTGACAGTGTAATGTATATCTGTAGAGTTTAGCCCATGATTTTCCTGGCCAATATAACCAGAGAAATGTAATGTGTCAGTAAAACAGTACTACACATTGCTTACTTACCTGCTACAGTACACTGTATATACACTATTTGTTGTGTAGAAAGATATACTACAAAAAAATCAAATATAATACATATAAAAGATCTTATCCATCTGATACGTGAATTTATAAAGTCCAAGAATTTGTTATTTTAATGGGTCAATGGAAAGATCAAATGGAAATTTGTGGCAAGTGTCAAAAATCTCATCTCAATGCAAACTCAACCATAAACTAAGCTCAAACCAAACCTTAACTCAACTCAACCATAAACTAAGCTCAAACCAAACCTTAACTCAACTCAACCATAAACTAAGCTCAAACCCAACCTTAACTCAATGTAAACTCAACCATAAACGAAGCTCAAACAAAACCTTAACTCAACGTAAACTCAACCAAACCTTAACTCGGTGTAAACTCAACCAAACCTTAACTCGGTGTAAACTCAACCAAACTTTAACTCGGCGTAAACTCAACCAAACCTTAACTCGGTGTAAACTCAACCAAACCTTAACTCGGTGTAAACTCAACCATAAACGAAGCTCAAACCCAATCTTATCTCAACATAAACTCAACCAAACCTTAACTCGCCTTACACTCAACCATAAACTAGGCTCATACCAAACCTTAACTTGGCGTAAACTCAACCATAAACTAAGCTCATACCAAACCTTAACTCGGCGTAAACTCAACCATAAACTAAGCTCATACCAAACCTTAACTCGGCTTACACTCAACCATAAACTAGGCTCATACCAAACCTTAACTCGGCGTAAACTCAACCAAAAACTAAGCTCAAACCAAACCTTAACTCAATGAAAACTCAACCATAAACTAAGATCAAACCAAACCTTAACTCAATGAAAACTCAACCATAACTAAGCTCAAACCAAACCTAACTCAATGCAAACTCAACCATAAACTAAGACCAAACCAAACCTTAACTCAATGCAAACTCAACCATAAACTAAGCTCAAACCAAACCTTAACTCAATGCAAACTCAACCATAAACTAAGCTCAAACCAAACCTTAACTCAATGCAAACTCAACCATAAACGAAGCTCAAACTAAACCTTAACTCAACGTTAAATCAATCACAAGAGTTCCTCGGTACTGTATGTGTCGCCTGCATAAAGTGTCACCGTCACCCAGAAATTGAACTGTATGTGCAACAATCAACCATAAAGTTGTAATACCAAATTTCATTTTGAAGATAACTCAAAGAATTGAGAAATTTTCCAAAAAAAAAACCTTAAAAACTTTTGCAACAAGAAGTCATATACAAAATTTCACGACAAAGCATAAGCCAAAAAAGCAGGAAATTTTCTAAGTTGAAAGGGGCATAACTCTGCCAAAAAGGATCACAGACAGCTGGGAATCTGACTTAATTTGTACCCATGCAACAAAAAGCCATATGCCAAAATTCATTTTGATAACTCAAAGAATTACCCAAAAAAAACCTTAAAAACTTTTGTACGGACAACGACGACGCCGCCGCTGCCGTCAACGCGTGACGACAGACAAAGTGATCCCTAAGTGTCCACCAGCTCAAACCAAACCTTAACTCAACCTAAACTCAACCATAAAGTAAGGTCAAACCAAACCTTAACTCAATGCGAACTCAACCATAAACTAAGCTCAAACCAAACCTTAACTCAACGAAAACTCATATAGGCACCATTCTAATGCAACACAAATGCACCATTTAAACCCACCATTAACAATTCAAGATTTCTGAACAAGACCAGGCAATGTCTCGGAAAGGAACATACTATTGTCTATATATTCATATTTTTCAAACAGACTAAAAGACACGGCAAGCGACGAACTGGAAATATGAAATGCAAATTGGTGATAGAGAAAGTGGGTCTGATATGAATTTAATAGATGACTTCTCTAGTGTTAGCTTCTATGTTTGTTCACTGAGCCATGAAACAGTACCTTCTTCTTACTGCTGTTATCTATTATTATCTACCTGTGCCTCTAGGATGTAGTAAATGTTGATTTAGCACTGACCATCATGACCAGAGCCATTTGGTCAGCTAGTGAGAAGTAAATAACAAAAATAGTAATGACAAATCAAAGTTACGAATTACAAAAGTCAATCTGAAAATTACATTGTTTGATCTTTATATGTTCTTTGAAACTTAAATCTTTTACCTTTTTTCTCTTCTCTGTTTTTAGTCTAAATGATAAGACATTTGAACATTCCTTTGCAGAAATATTAATGATAATCTTTACATTCCAAATAAAAAATGGCTGCCTATTTTTTTCCTGATTAGACCCAAAATCGATTAGGCACAACTAGCAACAAAGGGGAACTTACATATGAAATTTGAGAGAGATCCATCCACAACTCCTGAAGAAACAGCAATAACAGATCTCCACAACTCCTGAAGAAATAGCGATAACAAACTTTCAAAGTCAAAATCCAAGATGGCCACCTGTCTGCCATTTTGTTTTTCTGATGAGTCCCAATATTTGATGCCTACAACTAGGGATGAAATGGAATCTATATATGAAATTTTAAAAAGATCTATACAGTGGTTCTCGAGAAATATATATCCAAGAAATTTCAGATCCAATATCAAACTGGCTCAACTAGGGAACAAGGAGAACCTACCATCTTTTCCTTCTCAGCAAATAGCGATATCAAAAGTTGTTTATGGATGGACCACGGACGCAGAGTGATTTGAATAACAGAGAATATCAGAAAAAAGTTTATATATATAATATAAACACATATAACATAAAGGACCTGTCATTCACACATGTGTGGGAGGAGCTGTACATTAACGAGTACAAATAACATTTGGCATGAGATTGTTGCACACCTTTATATAGTAGTTATATTTCAATGACTACTGGCATCTAACATGATTTTTCGTATATTCATACACCAATCAAATGCAAATAGGGTGGTCGGGTGGCGCAGTGGTAACACACTCGCATTTCACCTAGCCGGCTGGGGTTCAATTCCCGGAATGGACGTGAAAAGGTATGGGGTCACCTGCCCAACCATGTGGGTTTTCCCCGAGTACTCCGGTTTCCTCCCACAATAAGACCCCTTGCACGCTTACATTCGGGCCAACAAGAGTGATTAGTATAAGTTGACATAACTTGTTTCACAATTGTTGTAAAATAAATAAAGTTTATATTATATAATCAAATGCAAACTTCATTTCATTTCGAACAGTATCATTGAATAATGATACAAAAAGAAGTTGGATTCGAACAATATTATTTCATTCTGCTCCATTTAGCCACTCATTTATTCAAGCATAATAATACATTCGTAAAATCAGAGACATACAGCCAGGGAGGTATAATACAGAGGGATAAGAAATGGTGGACTCTTTAATATGGCATTAGCTTATATGTTTTTTCACAGAGTCAAACTTTTGTGTTTATTCACCAAGCTGTGAAGCCCCCTCCAATGGAAGTTGCTACATGTATATATTCTTATCTGTCCTAATTTACTTTCATCCACTAAAAGGCCTTATTGTTGATTTATGCTCCATTTAATGCAGTAAGTATGAAGTACTTATGCATGTGCACATCTAGGTTAGGGCTTAGAGGGTAGCCCACATTTTGTATGGTGTCTGCAATCTCCTTTTAGTTAAGAGATTTTCTTTGTTATGTTTACATTTTTTTTCAATATTTAACTGTCTCATAAATTTCATGATTGCTCTAGTTTATGTTTGACAAATAAACCTGAATTGCATTATAAATATTCTAAACAGCCACCAGGTGTGACCATACCAAAACAGATGTGGAAATGTGTGAAAATAAAAATGTTGGCAAGATTCAAGATTTTTCAAGATTTTAAGATTTTATTCATTCACTAAGCCACACTATTTGTGGAAGAGGACGTCACATTTTTGAAGTACAATTTATGAATACATACATTCTTTTTTAAATGAGATATGAGAAAGTTTGAACCCATCATGGTTAACATAATAATTTCAGTTTTTATAGAAACCAACAAACTTTTGTAAGGATAGCACTATTGTATATATGAAACATTCCCTCCATTTTCAAAATAGTTGGGTAGTAACAATAATATTTTGGTATATATTTCTGCCTCAATGCCATAATATTATGATCCTTTTGATAAATAATTAAACAAAAGGTCCAACGGGCCTGCAGCGTTCAATTGGTAAAGATTTAATCTTTTAAAATTCATTTGAAAATTTTAAAATTGTGTATAATACTCATTAAGCAAATGAATAAACACATAGTAAATGGGCCTCAATGGTAATCTGAGAATAAAGGCTAGAATTTATATAGTATACAAACTTAGTAGCAGTCCGCTTGTACAAATTGAAGATTGTTAAAAAAGTTGCAAGAATCAATGTATGCAAGAAAGTTAAATTTGTGACAATTATTGTATTATGACATTTAACTCCATAACACTAAAACAGAAAATTGAAGTAAAGGCCCATAACCTTGCTATCAAAAGGTTGTGATCCTTTAATTGATACTATGAACCCATGGGACCAGGTGAGCTTAATATTAAAATGTGTCACCTACAATAATGTTACATAGAGGACAGATTCTATTTTCTCTTAGAATGCCTGTCCATCGCCTTGTTTCAAAAGGAAATTTCACATAAGATGTTCTGAATTTAGCAATCATATTGCTATCTTTATCCCCAAAGCATTTTAAAATATTTTTCTTATCCAAAATTATCCTTAAAAATTAAATAAGTATTCCTTCTAATATGCAATAGTTAAGTAACAAGTACTAATTGTAACGGGGACCATTACAAATGTCCCCCAAACGACCCCTTCAGCAGTAAATGATCACAATAATCAGACCTGCAGTCATGCCAAACAAGGACTACACCATTTTGCTCCTGTAGTGCCACCTAATACATATATACCAATTTTCACGAAAATCGGACAAAATCTAAAATTTGGCCAAATTTAGACCACAGATGACCGCTCAAATTACCGAATGAAAAATGGACTACGCCATTTTGCTCCTAGTGCCACCTAATATATATATACCAATTTTGACGAAAATCTGACAATATCTAAAATTTTGCCAAATTTAGACCACAGATGACCGCTCAGATTACCGAATGAAAAATGGACAACGCCATTTTGCTCCTAGTGCCACCTAATATATATATACCAATTTTCATGAAAATCTGACAATATCTAAAATTTGGCTAAATTTTGAGCACATATGACTGATCGATGGCCCAATGAAAAATGGACTACGCCATTTTCCTCCTAGTGCCACCTAATACATATATATTAATTTTCACGAAAATCAGACAATATCTAAAATTTGGCCAGTTTTGACCACAGCTGACCGCTCAGATGACCGATTGGAAAAATTCAAGTGCCCTGAACTCCGCCTCGCATGTATGAATATGTGTGTAAAGTTTTGTTAAATTCCACGCAATAGTTTTTGAGAAACGCATCGGAAACCTCGCCGGCGGAAGAAAGTGGAAGAAATAAGAATAATATAAATAATAATAATAAGAAGAAACGGAGCAAACACAATATGTCCCCCACTTCATTTGGGGGACATAATTATACTACTTTTTAATAAAATGATCACGCAACCTTGATTTCACTACATTTTTCAGTGATGATCTATCTGCTTGCAGAACATGTTTCTTGAAAAATCCATAAATAGACATTCCTAAATTTCTCAATAGTTTTGTAATAGTTTTCAACCATTTAAACTTTTATGTATTACTGTAATATTAATGTAAATTGTATATATATTGTAAATTGTGTCTGAAAGTTTGTCCCGACAAGTAACTAAATTATACCAATACATTATCATTTTACAATGAAAATCAATTTCAACAGGATATCTACCAGTTACTCTGTACACCAGAAAACTAGATGTGCTCCTTCAGAGACTTAGCAGTCTGTTACAAACTGTAAATGAATCCTTTCTATACAAGAAATTTTCAAAATCCCAAACATCTGCATTGTATGTCAAAATTGGCAGAACAACTGAATAACAGATAAAATGGAGATTAATCAGTAAAGGAATGTTTCTAATTTTTAAACGTACTGCAAATAAAGCTTTTTGGGCCTGTTGAATCAAGTCCTTCTTTTAATTTGGTAAAACTTCCATTATAGATAAAAACATGTCTTAAGTACATAAAGTTGTCTAATTTTCAATATCTGTTCCTCAAAATAGGAACACCATGTTTTCTAAATTTTTGTTTTGTAAAGGCCATAATTTCTGACTATGAATAACTTGAGGTACATTCTTATGGTATCAAAACCCAAAGTGTCTAATGTATTTAACCAGCTCACATCACATTCTTGGGAAAAAATCATGAAGATCACTCTGTATATGCATTTGTCTGTCTGTTCGTCTGTCCATCTGTCCGCATATGCAATATTTGTGTTGTTTCTTTGTTGGCCTGTCCATGGTGTCTTTCTAATTACTTGGCTCTCTCAGTTCATCATTCTCCAACTGTGTCAGTCCGTGCCTTTCTTGATGTGTCTCTGTCTGCCACTAAATGTCTGTCTCTCTATCTCTAACTCTGTCTTTGTTTCTGTCTCTGTCTGCCACTAAACGTCTGTCTCTCTATCTCTAACTCTGTCTTTGTTTCTGTCTCTGTCTGCCACTAAACGTCTGTCTCTCTATCTCTAAGTCTGTCTTTGTTTCTGTCTCTGTCTGCCACTAAATGTCTGTCTCTCTATCTCTAACTCTGTCTTTGTTTCTGTCTCTGTCTGCCACTAAACGTCTGTCTCTCTATCTCTAACTCTGTCTTTGTTTCTGTCTCTGTCTGCCACTAAATGTCTGTCTCTCTATCTCTAACTCTGTCTTTGTTTCTGTCTCTGTCTGCCACTAAACGTCTGTCTCTCTATCTCTAACTCTGTCTTTGTTTCTGTCTCTGTCTGCCACTAAATGTCTGTCTCTCTATCTCTAACTCTGTCTTTGTTTCTGTCTCTGTCTGCCACTAAATGTCTGTCTCTCTATCTCTAACTCTGTCTTTGTTTCTGTCTCTCTAAACGTCTGTCTCTCTCTAACTCTGTCTTTGTTTCTGTCTCTGTCTGCCACTAAATGTCTGTCTCTCTATCTCTAACTCTGTCTTTGTTTCTGTCTCTGTCTGCCACTAAATGTCTGTCTCTCTATCTCTAACTCTGTCTTTGTTTCTGTCTCTGTCTGCCACTAAATGTCTGTCTCTCTATCTCTAACTCTGTCTTTGTTTCTGTCTCTGTCTGCCACTAAATGTCTGTCTCTCTATCTCTAACTCTGTCTTTGTTTCTGTCTCTGTCTGCCACTAAACGTCTGTCTCTCTATCTCTAACTCTGTCTTTGTTTCTGTCTCTGTCTGCCACTAAATGTCTGTCTCTCTATCTCTAACTCTGTCTTTGTTTCTGTCTCTGTCTGCCACTAAATGTCTGTCTCTCTATCTCTAACTCTGTCTTTGTTTCTGTCTCTTTGTTTCTGTCTCTGTCTGCCACTAAATGTCTGTCTCTCTATCTCTAACTCTGTCTTTGTTTCTGTCTCTGTCTGCCACTAAATGTCTGTCTCTCTATCTCTAACTCTGTCTTTGTTTCTGTCTCTGTCTGCCACTAAACGTCTGTCTCTCTATCTCTAACTCTGTCTTTGTTTCTGTCTCTGTCTGCCACTAAATGTCTGTCTCTCTATCTCTAACTCTGTCTTTGTTTCTGTCTCTGTCTGCCACTAAATGTCTGTCTCTCTATCTCTAACTCTGTCTTTGTTTCTGTCTCTGTCTGTCTGTCTCTCACTAACTCTGTCTTTGTTTCTCTCTATCTCTAAACGTCTGTCTTTGTTTCTGTCTCTGTCTGCCACTAAAAGTCTGTCTCTCTATCTCTAACTCTGTCTTTGTTTCTGTCTCTGTCTGCCTAAACGTCTGTCTCTAAATGTCTGTCTCTCTATCTCTAACTCTGTCTTTGTTTCTGTCTCTGTCTGCCACTAAATGTCTGTCTCTCTATCTCTAACTCTGTCTTTGTTTCTGTCTCTGTCTGCCACTAAATGTCTGTCTCTCTTCCCTCTTACAGATTTATATCTTATAAAGAGCAGCTAATTTACTTTGTGATTTCCCTTTGAAAAATATATATGAAAATTTTGAACAGTTATTTTAAATAATTGTTACTTTATGCAATCTTCATAATGATGCAATGTTTTTTTATCAACAGTAAATTAATGTTAATAGGCATTTTTAATGAATTCAAAATTCCTGAATATGCTTAAATAGAATGTTAATTTGAATTTGTTGCATAAGACTATAAAACTGGTAATTAACATAAAAGTGTGTTGTTGCCTTCCAGTAAGTGAATGCTTTATAAACGCTTCATTATTCATGATTGATTTAAATAAGATGATGGAAGTAAACAGCAAATATTTTACCTCGTGTCTCATCATTCAGAATCTCTGCCAGTATCAACTTCATTGGCAGACACTAATTTACTATAATAACTGATTTAGGTGAACAATCGCAAATACTGATCCGGTCAAAATAAATATATTTTCAATGTTAACAGCAGTCCTGTACTACTCGGGCCTTGTGGGAATTACACTTTTCCTGATTGTTACATACAGATGTGGAAGGTAAAAGATTATAATTAAAAAGTTTACTTATCATTTCTAGTAAAGCATACTTAGTAGATATATTGTCATCAAGATAGCCAAAATCTTCCACATGATGAAGGCTTTATCTGTATACTGTCTACTTCACTACAAACCTAGACATGATGAAGGCTTTACCTGTATACTGTCTACTTCACTACAAAACCTACCACATGATGAAGGCTTTACCTGTATACTGTCTACTTCACTACAAAACCTACCACATGATGAAGGCTTTACCTGTATACTGTCTACTTCACTACAAAACCTACCACATGATGAAGGCTTTACCTGTATACTGTCTACTTCACTACAAAACCTACCACATGATGAAGGCTTTACCTGTATACTGTCTACTTCACTACAAAACCTACCACATGATGAAGGCTTTACCTGTATACTGTCTACTTCACTACAAAACCTACCACATGATGAAGGCTTTACCTGTATACTGTCTACTTCACTACAAACCTAGACATGATGAAGGCTTTACCTGTATACTGTCTACTTCACTACAAAACCTACCACATGATGAAGGCTTTACCTGTATACTGTCTACTTCACTACAAAACCTACCACATGATGAAGGCTTTACCTGTATACTGTCTACTTCACTACAAAACCTACCACATGATGAAGGCTTTACCTGTATACTGTCTACTTCACTACAAAACCTACCACATGATGAAGGCTTTACCTGTATACTGTCTACTTCACTACAAAACCTACCACATGATGAAGGCTTTACCTGTATACTGTCTACTTCACTACAAACCTACCACATGATGAAGGCTTTACCTGTATACTGTCTACTTCACTACAAAACCTACCACATGATGAAGGCTTTACCTGTATACTGTCTACTTCACTACAAAACCTACCACATGATGAAGGCTTTACCTGTATACTGTCTACTTCACTACAAAACCTACCACATGATGAAGGCTTTACCTGTATACTGTCTACTTCACTACAAAACCTACCACATGATGAAGGCTTTACCTGTATACTGTCTACTTCACTACAAAACCTACCACATGATGAAGGCTTTACCTGTATACTGTCTACTTCACTACAAAACCTACCACATGATGAAGGCTTTACCTGTATACTGTCTACTTCACTACAAAACCTACCACATGATGAAGGCTTTACCTGTATACTGTCTACTTCACTACAAAACTAGACATCAAATTGTTACATCAATAAACTATTCATGTATTTATCTATTAACAATTTGGATGTGTAACCAAATAGGTGGTCAAAATCATAATACCTTTGTTTATGCCATGATACTGACATGAGGAACCAGGTCACACAGTTACTGTACATTTTTGATGACAACTTGTTTCATACATTTTTTCACAGAAAGTTCAGCTGCAGGTTTTGTTTGAATAGTTTTTAGTTACCATATATAAATGGACTTAAAATATAGATTCTAAATCTGTGACATAAGCTATTAATTTCTTATTATTGTACACAATGACCTTTAATTCAGTCTAAACAGTAGGAGTACTGGTTATGCATATATCAGCACTTTAGCAGCAAAGTGCACCATCATAATGCACCTTCAATGCTAAACACATGCTCCATGCGAAACACTTGTTCTACGCTAAACACAAACGCAACATAATGCAACTTAAACTAAATGTTAACACATTTTAAACTAACACACGCTAAACACAAACACAAAGTAACTTAACGCAACTTAAACTGAATGTAAACACACTTTAAACCAAACGTAAAGGAACCTTAAGTAAACATAAATGCTACAATCTTTAGTAAAGAAAAAGGTTTTCAGGGCCTGTATATCACAATCTGGAATAACATATGATCAGTCCAAGATAAATTAAATAGCTAAAGCAGATTTGGATTCAAAGCTTCTGATAAGAGATTAGCCAACAGTTACTAAGCAAAGGTAAACGCTTTTACCAAAAGACAGAAGAAAGCTTGTAACTTTTCACAGAAGTCTTGAAACAGTCTAGGATTTGTTTAATCAGACATACTTTCATTGTATCTATTTTTTATAATCTCTGTTTCATCCTTAACAGTAGCGAAAAATAAATCCCTCCAAGACGACATTTTTCGTATGAAGGAATTAGAGTACAATCATTCCATCCTCTACAATAGCAAAAAATAGACCCCTCCAAGTTGACATTTTCAGTATAAAGGAATCCGAGTACAAATGAATAGAGACATAAAAATGAGCTCAGGTCTGACACCTGCACTATATATTGAAAGATTAATATATGACAGTTACTATTACAATTCTAGCTTTCTAAGTGTAATAACAAATGAGGAAGCCAAATGGTATTGTCCTGTTAAGCATTTTTGTCTGAAAATTAAACCTAGCTTCTGTCCATGTATCTAGGAGAAAACATCACAAGAAAATATCTAGCCTGTTATGATGAAGACACAACTAACAGGTAATATTGGTTAATAATTTACAATTGGGCTCTTCACTATGACATGGTGTTAATAACTAAAACAAGTCTAAAGTTGTGCCATACAACCCACAGTGAATCAAGTTTTTATATGTGTATAGAAGTTGTATTTAAATGTAAAATTTAATCTTTAAGAAAACCTTGGATGCATGTGGCAATATAAAAAGTAAATATATGCATGAAATATTGGTCATCAAATTAATTATTAATTACTACTAATTGTATATTGATTTAATTTACAAATTTACCGTGACCTGTCAGACCACCTTTCACAGAAACAGTTCCAAGTCTGTATCCTTCTTTTTCCTTCAGGTTCAACTTCAGTAACTATATGCTGAAGTAAACTAGTTTTGTATAGAGTTCCAAACCTGTTTTTCAATTTTTCCAATTTTTCCTTCAGGTTCAAGTCCTTTGTAACTAGAAGCCAAAGTAGACTTTATATGTAGAGTTCCAAAACCTGCATTCTATTTTTCCTTCAGGTTGAACCTTTGCACCATGAAGCTTAGTAAGGCATTCAGCTGGGGTCATGTACAAACAGCAATAGTTTGGGGAGATTTGTATCACAGTAACCTAAACCACCATTGTATATCTGGTTTTCAGTATGTGTGTACATTGTAAAACTCCTGGAATTTAGCGTGAAGAGGCATAACCTCAACTAGTCCAAACACTATCTACTATTATGTGACACTAGTTATATACTCATCTGCTTCTAACATGTACTGAAGCCTAACAGATATCATCTCAGCTTACACCTTTGATTGCATGTACATGTGGATAGACTATAAACTATCCAATAAACAGCCAGCAAAGCATAATCTTAGATCAACCCTTCATCAGGAGGGGAACACACTGACCTAACAACTTGTCATAACTGATGCATTTCAAACAAAAACACAGGCTAACAGGCTTACACTTTCATGATACACAGTCCTATTTGTACAATAAGACACAAAAGAATTTGGAGGAAACCAGTGGTAAGTTTGATGTTTAAGAAATGTAGAGAAAGACAGAGGACAAGAATAAATGAGACAAAGGGTGATCTCTCTTTATTCTGCTGGGTATAAATTACAACAAAGACATTACTTATGATTATAGCCAATCAAACATTCTTTAACAGTTTTGATTTATATAGCAACTTCTAGAACAAAATATACTCTGAAACATCACTAAATAGAACTCCTTGGAAACATGATACAGTTTGAGGAATACAAGGTTAGTCATAGACTATCAGTTAATGACCCTCCCTGTGCCTTACAATGACATATTCATTAATCTTGTCCTCTTTTTATGAGATTGTTCTGAAATTTTTACAACATGAAAATTTCAATGTCTAAAATTGTGTGATGAAGAGAAATGTACAAAATTTGTCATTCATGGTAAAATGCAACATGCTGGAAGCATATCATTGTTCCCTAAAAGTTGGATATTTTCCCCCTCTTCTCTGATTGCGAAAATCTAAGGTGGCCACCTTTCAGCCATTTTATTTATCTGATCAGTTTCAAATCAAAAGGGCACAATCTGGGACCAAAGGGAACCTACACATGAAATTCAAGAAGGATCTGTCAAGTTGTTCTTGAGAAATAATGATGAAAACTTTCATTGCCAAAATCCAAGATGGCCACCTGTCCGTCAGTTTTTTTTTTTTTATATTTCAAAAATCAAATGGACACAACTAGGGCCCAAAGGCAATTTCCAAATGATAGATGGACAACAGACCATATATGCAAGGTGATTTGAATAGCTCACCATGAGATGATGGACTGAAAATTTACTATTTAGAAAAGAAAAAGGAAATAGATAAATGCATAGAAATACATAGCTGTTCAGTTGTTTACATGCTACCATCTTGAAATGACCCCCCCCCCCCCCAGACTACATACACAGCAGTGATGTATAAGACTGATAAACATCATTTCATAGCCAATCTTATAAAGTTGCAACTATATTCCATAACAGGAGTTGCAAAATAAATTTGAAATAATATTATTTACCATCCTAAAAGGTTGCTAAATTGGTGAATGTTCTTAAGTTTCTCAAATCAGTTTTGAGAGTAAACTGCCTTTAACTTGAATATCTTACCTCCTACAGCACTCAGTCTTTTCAACACCAATAATATATAATCTAGAAGAGTAATTGTTTTTGATTTCTTTTTCCAGAAATAATTATCCCATACTGTTACAAATATTGAGGGAAATTAAGCGGAGGATCCAGAAAACAAATTGTAATCTGACAAAGGACTGTCCAAATGTGGAAATCATTTATAAATGTATGTAAGGTAGGTATTTAGACAAAATATATATACAGTTCTCAAATTATTGGGATAATAAGCATGCAGTCAACATCTAGTTTAATTCACATGTGTTAACATGTATGATGGCAAAGTTTAAATATAGCTCTCAAATCAGGATAGTTTTATTATTTATGTAATCAAAGTTCAGTTTGTGTAAATATCACATGTTCCAGAAAAAATGTTTAGACCTGTAAATATGTATGTGGACATGTGGCTAAATTAAATCTATACTAATGTATACCTGGTAGTTATATTTATCTTGTAACTGACAGTCATAGTCGGCATACATCTTGCACATAAATATTTGTAGCAGAGATATACAACAGCTGTGTCAATCTGATTCACTTAGATATTTCAATATCAATTCTACACACTGACTTTCTGATTCACTTAAATATCTTAACATCAATTCTACACACTGATTTTCTGATTAACTTAAACGTTTCATTTCAAAATATAAACAATTTTCAAAAAAGTGGTTTTATTTGTTGTAACTATCAAGTTTATCTATAAAAATTCATTAAAGAACTTTTGATATTAAACATCAATTGAAGTGTGGAACTAGATTGCACATGGAGCAATCATTTTAATGTGCATCATCAGACACAAGCGTAATGACATCCGATAACAATGATTAAATAACAAATTGCTGAAGCTTCAATAATCTGAATTTTTGATAAATGTAGCAGGATAAATAGAATATATGGTAAGTATCTTGAAATATAAGCTACATTTTGACTCGGGTCACAAAGACAGAAGTGGCTTGCCAGAGTCTTGCTACCTATGTCTTTCTTCATCCTCGCCAAAATACAGCTTATATCTTAAGACATTGACCATGTATTCTCCTTGTAAACTTCAAAAATAATTATAGCGAGACATAAACAAAAGATGAGTTTGTATGTTAGAGCAAATTTTGACCAGACGTGAAGAGTTAAATCTCTCCTTTTTTAAAGACAACAAATTGTTAAGTAGGAATGGAATTTTCAATATATCTTTTTTGAGAATAAAAATATCAAAAAAAGGTTTTGTTTGATTTTATTTGAAAAAGTGAGCTTGACTACATTTTGTGAGAAAAAAAATAACAAAAAATAAAATGTGTGAAGAAAGGTTTGTTATATTATTTGAAAATTTGTTAATTAATAAGAGGGAGTCATTTCACATGTACTGCTAACTAAAAATAAAGCTAAAAAGGCTGTTTCCCTTGAGCTGAAAAGTGTGATATTTCCCCAAAATGAAGAGAAATCAAGAATATCTTCTCAACTTTAACAAAACATTAAAATATGTTTTCCCACCTGATACACGCATAGGCTGTGGTAAAGTTCAGGTAAGAAAAACGCTGGGAATTACTTAAAATGCTCTGAATTTTTATCTGGTGTGAAGCAAGGGACAACAGGGTATCAGCTGACAACACCCATTAAGCTATCCAAATATGTAAATGTTTACACTTGTATACAGGGCATTGGTGGGGCTGCCATTTTAACATACTAAAAAGATCTATGTTCTTTATATACTGAAAGTGCAGTAATACCATGTTTCTCATCAAAATAATTTCACTTTTAACTGACAAACTACAATAAGAGAGGTAATTGACTGTATGTTATATTGAAGCATTTCTTTGAAGGGAACATATGTATGTCAGCCATTAACACAGAAACATCTGTTGTGCTAATCACCTAGTTTTCCTAATTATGCAGTAAGTCTACTCTGGAGCAAAACAAACATTTAATTTTTGTCTAAAAATGACACTTTTATAAGATTAAAATTTCACTAAATATGCTGTCTGAATATATTGTTTTCAGCTATTTTTATTTCCTGAAGCAAAATGAATGAGAAAACATCAGTTTTTTTTCAAAATTTGTGATGTTATAATTTCAAAACTAATGGACCAATTGTCACCAAATGTTTTGTTTGCAATTATGTATAAAATGAAACAAAAGTTATATTCATACTCAGTGTTTTCATCATTTCTAAAATTGTCCTGGACTCCCAATTGTATCAGAAAATTGGAATGAAATAGGAAGGAATGAAGGTTTAAAACAGTATAATATTTTCTGATGTTCCAGGGTATGGGTTGAGATTTCAACACCAGTAATCAGTTATTATAACTGGTTACTGACAACCAATCAATTACCTGCTTGTTTATCCAATTAATTGTTGTTTTTTATTCTTTTAACATTTCATCAGTTCATAGCTTGCTTTCAGCACTGCACATTTTCAGTTCTCAAATACAAAGTGTATGATTTAAACTAATAAATGATACTGATAATAAAGTTGTAGAGGTTGAGGGTAGTCATGGACACAGCCTTGGCTAGTGGGAATTTCTCTTTTGACTGGTGGTAGAATGTCTACCTAGAACCAAAGGGTCACTATAGCCTTACCAGAATCATCAGCATAGGTGGAGGTGAAAATCGTGAAAAAGAATTGAAGATATAGTCCTAATTCAAATCCAGGCAGCTAGGAACTTTGTTTTTTTTTTTTGATAACTTCTTCCAATTACATCTGTATATAATAATCAAAACCAAAAAGATCTAAACACTTTCATTTTTAAGTCAAAATATATACATCACACCACTCCAGTCTACACAATCAACAACTACTGCACAGAGAAGTCAGTGGTGGGAGGCCTAGTGAAAATGAAACTAAAATACAAACTTACAATCTTAGAATTATGTAGGAAATCAATTACCCTTAGGGCTATGTATGATCTATGCAACACCAATATCTTCCATATAGAATAATTGCAAATATTTCAACATCTTTTAGTTGTCATGGAATTATGACCTTATATTTAGTGTATAAAAACTTTGAAAGTATGGATGACTGGAAATAAATTGAATAGTGTTGACTTTATAATTCTTCTTCCAAACAGAGAAGAAGCGTAGTAATATCTGCAAGAAATAGTTCCAATTTGTCAATTAAAACACAACATCTTATAACATTATTGTGTTTTCTTTTTGATGTATTTTTCTTATTATATATACATATATTTTATAAAATAACAAAATCAACAACTTCATGAACTAATTTCAAAACACATTTTACATCCTTTCTGCTATAGAATATGTGCATTGTTGGGTCTTTTTATGTTGTAAAACTCAGTCCAAGCTATAAATAATGAGTGTCCTACCCATGCACAGTGTTTAATAATAAAAAATGTCCTGTCCTCAATGGGGATCAAACTAGGCCCTTAGTTTCTAGCTGGACACTCTAACACCTGGCTACATGGACATTTCTGCTAGCTGAGGCTAATAAAGTGACTTTACACCTATAATTCACAGCAAATTACAGACTTGTTCAATAAACACGTTATATACATATATATTCATTTTTTGATTTTTCCTGTTTTTTTTTTTTTTCATATTTCAAGATTCATAGGATTAAATATTGTATTTGTTTTAATAAGGTTGTATGAAGAAAGTCATTTTAAGAAAATGGTTATAACAGACACAAAGAATATACTAGTACTATAGTGTCATACCATTGTTTTCTTCCTGCATCTCCATTTTGGTGACTCTCCTTCTGGAACCTCATCCTGTTCAAAAATACAAGAAAAAAAGCTCCATATTCATCTAGTTTAATCTTTTTCCTTAATATTTCATTATCACTTTTCTTCACCCAAATGTACCAAAATGAAGTGTTTTTAGCAGGTGTTTCTCAACAACCATTGGCAAACAGACATCACAACAACAAGAGGCCAATGGGCCTTAACGGGCACCTAAGGTCTTCCGGTCTTTGGACAGTTTCAGAACCTGTCCATAAGTCCAAGTATTTAGGCAAGCAGAACAGAACTGATATAAGCATACTTACATAGTTTTTTATTGTTTTTAAGCTTGAAGGCTTAATTTTCAAATGGAACTGATAACACTCTTTTTTGAAGTTTAGCATATTTTTGACCCCTCTGACCTTGAATAAAGGTCAAGGTAATTCATTTGAACAAACATGATAGATCTTCATTCCAGCATACTACTTACAGCCAAATATCAGCACCCTGGGCCACATGGTTATTGAGAAGAAGTTGTTTGAAGATTTTGACATATTTGATACATGTGACCTTAAAAATAGGTCAAGGTCAACAATATGAACAAACTTGGTAGCCCTTCAAGCCAGCAATACCACAGGCCAAATATTAGCACCCTTGGACTTTTAGTTATTGAGAAGAAATTGTCTAAAGATTTTAATACATTTTGCTCTTGTGACCTTGAAAGTGAATCAAGGTAACTCATTCATTCCAGCATGCTACAGGTCCAATACCAGTACTCTTGGCCTTTTGATTATTAAGAAGAAGACAAACATGACATTTGTTTACAAAGGATAACGCACAACTCCAGACAATAGGCGATCACAATAGGACACTTGAGACTTCGCCTCAGGTGGCCTAATAATGTAAGAAACTAATATGTGCACAGAAATAGCAGTATTCCTCATTGTCAGCAGAAATAAGGCTATATATTCTTGGTTTTGTTTTTTTTTATCTATACATGGTAAATATAGCCAGAACTTCCTCCTTTCATACATAAACATGTTGAGCACAAACCCGGCATACCAAGTGTTAGGATAACAATCATTTGCTTTTTGCTGTCCATGCAAGGTGTATATCTGTGTAATACTATACCCAGAAATGACAACCTTTTACCTGCAGGCAGTAATTACCATTTACTTTCATGAGCATAACACATATCAGTCATTGACGATATGTTTGGTGAAAATGCAAACTATAAATTATTACACTTCCAAATACAGTTGTTTCATGTCCACAATCAGATGATATTTTATGAAAAATGTGAGTTAATAGGCTAAAGTCTATGCAACAGTATCAGCTTAAGAATATTACACAAAGTTTTGAGTTGGATTTTGAAATCCTTCACTCAAAATAATCAAATGATTCAAGGCTGTCTGCATCAGCTGCCCCAGTAAGCTATGGTACTTTACAAGTAAGGACATGGGATCAAGTATGTACTAACTGGGACTACCTGTAGTAATTTTATCAAAAAAGCTGGAATGATTTCTTTCAGATGTCCTGATAACAAAACATTTACATTATTATTATAGTCATATTGCTCACAGTCTTTGACGGGTCTATAAATGAGACTATTATCAGCAAAAAGACGAGCAGTGGAAAGTACAAATTTATTGGAATTTATATGAAGAGGAAGAAGAGTGGTGGCCAAAAAAATGTACTTTGCAAAATGAGAGGGTCCATCAAAAGAAAAGAAGAACTGGTATTGTTGATAAAGACTTTTTGTTGTCGATTAGGAAGAAATAAGGAAATTGTTGTAGATACTATAGTAGATAAGTTTGTATGTTTTAATATGTCAGTTTGTATTTATGGGTCATTGTAAAAAAGCTTAAGTCCATGTAGTAGGGAGACACCTGAACTGTCCATCTTTTATGCCTTATTGATTTTATTGAATTATTTTAGGTAACATGTAAGATCTACTTCTTTAAGATATTGCTGTGTGCTGGTCTTGTGGTTTTTTGATGTGTTTGTACTTTTCCTAGTCTTGGTTATCATTGAGGTTCTTGCTTTTTCATATGATTTAAGGTTTGTTGTTACTTAGATGGTGTAATGTATTGTTTGCCCAAGGGTTGGAGTATTTGGTACTGGAGAACTTTGATGGTACATTTGTCAGTAAGGGTGGTAACATCCTCTTTAAAAAATATTAACAAGCTTAAAGTTCTTTGTGCTTTGCTTTCTTCCAAATGTAGACTTTACCTTTGGGTTGCTTAACTCCTTTAAGGGGTAACCTTACTTCAACAAAGACAATATCATGGTCTCCGATGTCAGGGAGGGGTTAGTTTTGTCTCCAAAGGTCAGTGGATGTTTAACTTAATGTTTATATTAGCAATACTGTCAATACTAAATATTCATAACTGTCAAAACAGCAAGTAGAGTTTCAGCAGTATCAGAAAAGAACTATGTTGCCTCCATTCAGCAGCCTGCTTTTATTTGAACAAATATAACTGGATTGTCCCCATTCTGTCTATCACATCTACATACCAACTGTACTGATAGGAAGAAGAATGTGTGGAGGATCGCCAAGAGCCTTTCAGAAAAGAATGATTATATAATCATATCAATCAAATTGGAAATAAAGCTAGGGAAAGTGCATGTAGTGGAAAAGAAAAATTAACATTTTGAAAAAAGTGACAGTATGAATATGTACATAATTAATGTTTAAATATTAGTTAGCATGGTAAATGTATTATTCACAAACATAATTTTCTTAGGAAATGAAATCATCAGAAGATGTGATTTGCAAATAATACATGTTAAGGGGAGACAACTCTAATACACAAAATACGAAACATATTTATGTAGTTCAGAACTCATCTGCATTGACATGATACATGTCACTTAGGTCATGGATATTTTTTCAATGAAATAAGAGAATCACTATTTGTACATCTATATTTAATAGTTCTTCTAAATCTGCTTCTAATTGTTAATGACCTTCTTCAACAAGATTATGTCATTTTGATGGCATGCATATTGAAATTGGATAGAACTGTCTGAAAAAAGGGAACATAAGATTAAGATAATTTCATGGGTGCTAATGTTTCTAATTTTTGGTAGTAGCTAGGGGGTTCCAATCTGTTATGGTTCGTGGATGACCGTTTTCTAACTTGTGTTTTATATGCAGATGCCTAGTGAGACACAAGAGAGATATCAATATATCAATATACCTTGCAACGTTTTGATCCATGTGTGATATGCTTGTGAAAATGACAATTTCTTCGCAAAATTAATGTTTGAATGCTGATTCATGTACTGTTTGCAGTATTCCCTCACTTTTTATTGGGACAGTTCTAACGTTCATATTACAGCCCATAGAATGTCACAGTGATTTCGACTACATGGTTTTGTTGCATATAAATGGTAATGAAAATTTGAAGACATTATTTTATCAATAGACGAGACAGGGTTTTTTTTTCTAGGCTATGACATACTGCTAATCATAAGAAACCGCTGGTCAGTAGATAACAACTCTTTTAGGACCGTCGGATTTAGGTTGTCAGGGCCAGCTTTCTTGGTAGTATGGGTTAGTATATGGTAGTATGGTGTAACGTGCCGGTACCTTATATTATAAGTGAACTTTGACCACAACGTGTTTTTGTTATGTCTGTCGTCATTCGGCGATTGCGGGACAATAAACACGTTGGAAGAAGTATGTGAAACTATATACTTACTTTTCCGGAGCATCCAGGAAAATTATAGACGTTTTCAAATTTAAAGCCTCCCATCACACAATCTTAACTTTCGGTTATTCTTATGTACGATTTATGTTTCTCAACTGTCCCGGGCTTTTTGGTGTCTCTCTACTTCATTAATGAAATAGAGGATATTCCGATTACTTAAACAATTTTAAAGCCTCTTTCACAAAACTTGTGAATTTGACCGTTAATATTTTAACAATTTATTCTAAGTGTTCTTTGGTTGTAGTATAACGTTATCATTGTTTATAAATATAGAAAAGAAAACCATGTAATAAAATGCTATCAAATATCGTCAAAAAACTGCTATGAAACAGTGACAAGTTTCCTTAAATTTCTAGACTCGCTTGACATCTCGCTTCAAACGAGACCAACATCCATGGAGATTCATATACAATATGGCGGCGAACGACATTAAAACAGGATGATTCCTGCACGTCGTCGGTAATTATAAACATTTTTATCAAACTAGCAGTCAAGTATGCGACCCTACTTTTATCTTGTCGACTGTTCTATTCCGAAAAGTAAAATTTTGGTCCGAATGTGAACAGAAACAATTGTGTTTCACATTCAAACAAATGCATTTGTTGACAAACAACATCATGAACATGATTATATTGGAAGGAATGAGTCTGATGGTCAATGAAACTAATTTGATAGAACATTTGGTACTTTCTATAAAATGAGCACATTTAATACTTTCTATAAAATGAGCACCATTATCAACCGAAAGACTGAAGAAAATATCAAAACAGTAATTACCTTAACATCAGACAGAACACAATCGGTAATACTCGATGGAGAACCTTCTTCCTACCAGTTGAGTCAGGTGTCCCCCAGGGATCAGTCCTCGGATTGAGTTTGTTTCTTTACTTTATTAAGGACACCCCCTTGACCCCACCTTCACAATAAGACTATTTGCCAATGACACCATTGTATAGTAACTTCAAAGTAAAGATGCTTCAGTTGTTCAAAAAGATTTTTACTAATTAATATGAGTCAGGCAGTGTCTCTTTGTTGAAAGTGTCAAGAAATAAAACAAGATGAAATTTTTGTTAACTGAGTAGTGCTTCATGAAATGAGAAAATTTGGCGTGTTACATTGAGTGATCGATCACAAAATTATTACAAAAAAATCTTAAATGGAGCAGAGGTGTACCCAAGAAATGATGCCAACTAATATTATGAGATCACAAAACGTCATTGTCATAATAATTGCATGATCAATCACTTGCATGCCAGAATTCTCTTCATTTGTTGGAGTGCTAATCAGTTAATCAATTTATTTCCTTGTGGTTTTATTTTTCTTGATACTTTCATCAAATTAATGTCACTGTGGCATATAAGTTCCACTCCTCTGGGCATTACCTAACACATCAAAACAAATATAGTAAATTTTTATTTCATTTTATTTGTGGTCAGTGAAAACAAAGAAAAAAAGTGATCTCAGTTCATACTATATTTCTTTAGAAGCTTGAATTTATACAGACTTATTTTCATTATCCATTCTCTCATTGCTTGTTTTTGCATCCTATTTTTGAACAATTAATCATTTAATCAATCGCTGAAAGGAAAGAACAAATGTAATCATTTTTAGCTTTTCTTATAGAGAGAAGACATGAAGAACTATCTGGGGTTTCTTATCAGCTGAAAGTTTACAGAAATCTGCTGCATTAAAAAATATAAAAAAACAAAAAAAACATGGAACTAATGAGGATGCTGAGTGATTCCTCCAAAAGGAGCAGCAAGAAAGGGTCTGTCTCTCTGGATGAAGAAGAACCGATGAGTAAACAAATGAAGATACTCCTGGAGCGTAAGAAAGAAGAAGAGAGGAACAAAGCCCTGTCACATTGGTCTATTCTGAGGAATTCTATTCGTCGGACAATTGTAGCAGTCACTCAAGCTGACATGAAGGAACGTGTGATTTCCCATGGGATTCATCATATGAGGAAAATGAACCATCCAGGAGTTATCAAATGTGTTCTTTACATGTCTGATACAAAGGTAAAATGAAAAAGAGTATCTCTGATATGATGACAATAGAGAATTTCTGATCATCTCATTATTACCTCACCTGACCATAATTTAAACAGAGGGGTGGGGTCAAACAGGGATAATGGATATCAATCTTTGAAATACATTTCCTTCAGTTTAGATGAAGCAGTTTCTGCAAACTAAATTTGGCAAGTGACACAGGCCCTATGGGTCTCTTGTATGTATGTGTATTTCATGTATCAACAACTCCTGAATTTACTTAGAAATAAAAGGAAAAACAATAGAAATATGATAAAAAGGAAGTGTCTATAACACTGATTAAAACATGATAAGAAGTACTTGGTAACACTAAACACATGTTTTATAGTTTTGGACTATCACATGTGAAGGTTAATAGATGCACACAATGTATTAGGAAATTGCCTTGGTAAATTTTGATTGCAAAATTAAGAAAATCAATTGGTCAAGTTGTTTCATCTGATTACGAAAAGAGGAAAGTGTAGAGATTGAATTATGATATTGTATTTTGCAGAACTAGACTATAACTATAAAGAAAATAAAATGAAAAATATTAAAAACTATGGGTGTGGATATGGTTTTGACTTTTGCTTTCTTTCTCCCCTAGGAATATGTCACTACAGATGGCAAAAATATCCGAGTGTTTTTAGAAGATGGACGTAAAAAGGAATCCTACATTCCAGAAGAACCTATAGACAACCTTACATATTGTAAACATACAAAACAATATGTAGGATGGATCAGTGAACAGGATGAACTTTTTGTAAGTGTTACCACATTTTAAAATTCAGACTGAATACATTATGATGTGAACAGAATGATTTCAGGAAATGGCACCCTTCTTCTCAAAAATCTTTGCCTTTGTTAATTTACACATCATTCTATGGTATTGGTCACTATTCCTATCTATCAGCTGTGATTTGGTGATAAACCAGACTACATTTTATTCTGTAACTGTTGGCATCTCACTGCCTAGACCAGTGTTAAGTACATTGCTATACAGATAAGTTGTTAATGTTGAATGGTATGTGAATGAATTATAGCAGGATTTATTACGCTCTACTTTTGCCAGGTACCCTTTATTTGATCAAATAATAAATTGACCATGAATGCAAGTAAATAAAAAGTACACCAACTTTATCAAACAAATTCTTTCCTGAAACAATATAAATTTTCATTTCTTTTTCTATTTGAACTGATGCACATGTACACTATAGTATCATTATTGGTTCTGATATTTATCTTATGAACAAAAATAACCAGAAAACTTTCAGAGATTACAAGTTGATCATTTGACATTAAGAAAATAGTTTTCACCATTGAAATCAATATCAGATATCATATATATTAAAATCCACATTGACATGGATTATAGCGCGAGTGGATTTCGTGGATAAGATGTATCCATAGAATCTAAAGCCACCGAGAACATACATTTTTAAAAATCATACAATTTGAGCCCCACAAAAATGTATTCTGATGTAATCTGATGGCAGATTGGTATTAATCACATATTTACAAGGGATGATGGGCAGGGCTAAAATTGATCAAATTTACAGCAATATCTCAAACTCAGATGATATTAAGACCTATGGACCTATCATCTTTCACCTATTTCTCTTTTAACGTTTAATGATTATTCATTTGATAATCATGCAAGAATTATACACAATTTTAACATAGATATACATCTTGATCAATATTACAGCTGATGAACTCAGAATTTGAGATCATATCACAGGCAAGAGTACCAAGCAAGATCAACCTGGCTACATACAATCAGAGTACCCGTGAGTTTGTGACAATTAGTCCTGGCTACATGGTGGTAAGTTATAGCTAATTGTCAGGTGTAAAAATATCTTATAATTATGGATCCAAAGAAACAAAGACGTCCAACTTATAAAATATTTGTTGTATTCAAGTGGTCTCCCTTATCCTGCAAAATGTTGAATGTAATATGTAAAGCAGGTAGCAGAGACTGTAAACAGATTATCATCACACAATTTCTTAAGAATTATTTTGATAGTAATTTTCCTATTTGAGATATTGATGATTGATTGAAGATACTGCTAAGAGACACAATGATTATCAGAAATTAAGTCCTAATTGTGTTTCATCAAGAAAAATCCAGCTGTCTACAGGGACTTATGTCAGTTTTACTCAAAATTTTTTATTGAACAGAAAGATTGTCCTTGGTAACATGAATTATACATGTATTGTTCTTTTTTTTCATAGTGTTGGGCCTTTAGATATGGAGCAAGACATCTGATTCCCCGCAAAATGACAAAGATTCGATACAATGACGACAAAACATTCCGCCACATAGTCTTGGAAGAGACTGCAAGTCGTACGCAGAAATGTTATCTGTCCAAAAACACAGGCATAGTGGTATGTAATAACTACAAATTCATCTTAACATGGTTTTCATGTAGTGAAAACAAACTGTTGCTCAAATTTTCTTCTGCTTATCAAATTTGTTTACATTTTCAAAGAAAAGAAAAAGATTGCTTTCCTGTAACATTGAAATGGTTGGATGGTCTGACCCTTTAAGTAAAATACCAGGTGCAGATTGGGTCCGAGTCCAGAATACAGAATAATCAGCACATGAAATTTAAGTGATTGGCAGCCTTACCTGTCAGAAACTGTAACTGGATGAATAGCTTAATTTAATTTAAATATATTTTGTATGAAAATCAACAAGGACACATACAGGAAATTCTAAAACTGGTATTTTCTGCAGTGTCTTTGATTATCATGACATAATTCCATGCTGTGTGGACCATTTTAACCAAGTTACACAAAAGTGCCCAAACCAAAGGGGACCAACAAATTGGCAAAAGCCATTTGGCTACAGAGTACAAATTTCTGTAACCTTATATGTTCTCATGTTTATTGTAGTCTTACAATGTGTTCGAGGGTAAAGAATTGATCCACAAAAAAGATCTACACGAGAGACTGATTACAGCCTTAACTTATTTTAACCCCCTGAAGTACCTGATAACAGGTGCTCTGGATGGTACAAGTAAGTCTTAATTCATCTTCTGATATCTGCTGTTATTAATCAATAGAACACATGCTAATTTGGCTGAAGGGAAAACTAAAATGATAACAAAAGAAAAGTTGTAGCAGTCATTAAGGGCTGTTACTCCTGTTTATCTCCAAAATACTAAAACTGTTTGCTGTTAGAAAGATACACAGGTATCTGATAGGTATTGTATAAAAATAAACAGCAATAAAATATTTCTAGTGTGTTAAGTAAAGTGAGTTTGGATAGATGTAAAGTGAGCTGGGATAGACGTAAAGTGAGCTGTGACAGATGTAATGTGAGTTTGGATAGATGTAAAAATTTTACAGCACTTATTCATACTTTCTGGGTATAGTACATTATATATGGAATGTAGGATTATAGGTTATCATTTCCATGTCTAATATCCATTATATCCTACAAGTACCAGACTTTGTATGTGAGTTCCTCTGGGGATAGCAGAGTGTGGCAGTTTGAAATCATGATGCATGTACCAGTACCACTATATTACAGCAGAGTTAAATGACAATTAGTCAATTTGATCATATCTAAATTCGATCAGAGCAGAGGCATTGTTAGTGGTAAAATTACTTTATTTTCAGTAAATGTCTGAAAAGAGATAGACATGTACACTCACAATGTATGCCTCTGTGGAAGGCTGCTTATTTTACAATCAAGTCAAATACAAAATATTTTCCACTGTGCCATTACAAAGAAGTGGAGTGTTTATCAGTATTCAACGTTGAGTGTGACATTGTACTTAAATGGTGTAAATTTGACACTCTACATTACTTTTCCTTATCTGATTGATTTCTTAACAAGGCCAAAAAGTATGTTCTGTTCTTATTACAATAGATTGATCAATTATTGTTTTCACAAATACATAACTTAAAATCTTCTGTTTAGAGACTGTAAATGTGATGTTGTTGTTTATGAAAAATGATTGGAATTTTTGTTGTTTTTTCAGTCAAAGTTTGGGATAATGAGTGGTTTTTGAAGATGGTATTTGTTGGACACACTCAGTGTGTGAACATCCTCACCATCTATCCTGAGGGTCCAGCTGTGGTCTCTGCCAGCTATGACTGCACCATTCGTGTATGGAATCTTGACTCATGTGATGAAATGGACAGGTAATCACTTGTGAAGAATATTTTTCTTTTGATATTCTGAATTTAATTATTGTAGGCAAATGACAAAACCAACATTTGAAGAACAGCAAAATAGATTTGGTGTCCCCAGTTACGTGCAATAGGATCAAATTTTAATCAACAAACAAAATTTAAAAACATATCTGAGAATATTTCCACATAGTACATTTTTGTTTAAGTATATATGAGACTTAAGAAAAAGTAAGAATATAGAAACATTGACCCTTATTGTTTCAGAGCCAAACTGGATACTCCTGTTGAGGGGCTAGTTACAGAACTGAACTATGATGTGTTCTTTACTTATGCAAATAAGCAAGTTGATCTGTGGAAGATTCAACATCTCTACAATATCTTCACTGCTATTGGGTATGTTGATGTTTTCTGCCTCAGATTCTGTAAATGGAATAATCCTTTGTTTTAAGAAAATATACAGTGTATTGCTTTGTGTAGTTATGAAAGTTAATGATTTTGAGCAAATATTTATAATTTTACTTTCTAGAAATTTCCTTAGCGAGTTGATTATATTAGATTGTTGTACAAAATTCAGAAAATCTATTTGATCTTTTGACAACAATGTCAGTCAATTAGAAATTAATTGTGTGATATGTGTTATGCAGAACTCTTGTGTCATAATGAACAGTGAACAATTGAAATGTTGATATTTTGCAGTCAAAGAGTAAATAGTATCAAGCAGACAGCACATCCATTTTACCCTATCCGTTCTCTTGTGGTGAGTCGGGACTGTAGTATTCGGTTGATAACGCCACCTAGTGGAGATGTGATGACAACGCTGCTTTTAGATCCATCTGTAGGAATCATTGATGCTGCCTATGCTGTTGCTGAGGGTAGGATTCAGGACCTGTTCCTAATACTATATGATAGATATTCCTGATTAATCTGAGTATGACTTGATGATAACTAGTTTTGAATATGGCCTTCCCTTGATTATTCCTGTTTTGCAATACAGCAACGTCTGGTAATAAGCCCACTCATTTATCTCAAATGTTTTCACTGTCCTGCAATAAGAACATCCCTTCCTTTGGGTGAAAATTGCTCCCCTAATTTGGGCTTCTTGTATGATAAATATAATTGAAAACATTTCAGAATATTTGATGAACATGTAATACTTGTACGGTGTACATAAACACTGTTGGTGACTAAGAAAACACTGTTGGTGACTAAGACAGCTTTTGAGATTCTTTCTGTACTGGACGTAGAGCTGTCTTGGTCACCGATATTTAAACAGAACACAAGGGGCTGCGATTGCTCTGTTGATGAGTATCAACCCGCAAATCCTCAGGTGAAGATCTGAGGTGTCTGGTTAAATGCATTTTACCTATGGCGGTATGATTTTTTATGAAGCTGAGAAACGGACCAATCTGTGCTGACCTGATTGTGTCCTTAGGCTAGACACTTTAACCTTATGATGGAATGTCATGGGCCTCTCATATGTTGTTCAGTGAGGTAACCTCAGCTCAGAATAACAGTGTCCTTCATACTGAACAGAAAGTGCTATACCCTGTTCTAAAACTGGTTATTTTAGTATCGTGACCAATTAAAAAATAAGAAAACTCCATCTCAAAATGACCACCTGGCTGTTCATGGGGTGATAAACTCAGCAAACAAACTATCGTGGACACATCAGGGACTATCCTACTGAAAATATTATTTGTCTAGTTTATAGAGAGCTCCAGATTTTAGTCATCATCTGTTACACATTGTTTAATTTATGAACAGAAAGTGAGCTAAAACCAGATTTTAGAAAACTCCATCTCAAAATCATCTGTTAGCAAACAAACCCAGATTTTAGTCATCATCTGTTACACATTGTTTAATAAAAACCATTTGGCTGGTGAATGCAGAATAACAGTGTCCTTCATACTGAACAGAAAGTGCTATACCCTGTTCTAAAACTGGTTATTTTAGTATCGTTACCAATTAAAAAATGTTCTTCTCTTCCATTTACAGAGAAAATATTTACTGTTGTTGGAAATGGGGACATATACAAATGTCGGACTGACATCAACCCTGCCCAGATCGAGGCTGTGTGGAAGTGTAAAAACCCACGAGGTACTCATATTAATCTTTTGTTTCCAGATTGTCATATTTATGTGGAAATATTTCAACAGAATGGTTAATCTCTAAATTTGAGATTGTGTTACAGGACTGAATAATTTACTGTCATGTTGAATGTTAATAAACCTATTGACCCTATATCCAGTGTAGTGTATACTGAAAGAATTAGATAGGTACTGATTCCTCTTAAGGCTGACCCAGAGACCAGCTGTATTTAACATATTTTAAAACTTTCCCGGGGATCAGACCTGAAAGGGTGTTGAAGTCTTTATCTTTTTAGTGATTTCTAAAACTAAAGAGGTAATGATGTTTTTAAGGAAGATAAGTTGTTTATTAGGACTAATGGTTCAACTGTTTTATCGAGGAACTACATTATTCCCTCCCGGTCATTCGAGAATTCCATGTAGATTTGCAGACTTTTAATGAATGCATTGTTTTCATAAATATGCCGCTTGCTTTGTCTGAAACCTTTAAACTTTGTTCCTTGGTTTAAACCTTTGATTGTTTTTTCATGATGTATTGTACCTTTATGTTCCCTTTGTGACCGTTGTCTTTTTACTCGACAGAGGCATGTAATTACCTCCTGATCTATGAGTATGTGCCAGACTTCAAGAGTGATGCATGGGCTGCGTTTCGACGTGGCCTAGCTACAAAGAGCATCAACCAAGCCACGGACTCAGAAGAGCCTGTCTCTAACAACCGCACGATCCTCCTTGGGGGTCGAAAGGATGGCTACATCTGTGTCTTTAACTTTGAGACTGGTGATGTTGAATTCAAAATTGATGTGAGTAGATACCACATTTATCTTTACATTGATAAAATATGTCTGGAATATGTATATAGTGGAGAGTTGACAGAAGAAAGATTGAAACACCTGTCATTAAGTTATATTGTTGATACAATTATCACAGCATACAACTTTTCTTCTGATTACACAAAACATTTAGAGCTGCCATTTGAAGTGATGTCTTTAGTTGAATGTGTGATGTGACATATTTCATTCTTTCTTAATGCAAGCCCTGTTTAACTTTGGTAGAACTTAGAACTGTCCTCTGGTCTTCTATAACTAAGAAAATATATGTAACATGTGAATATGATCATTATGTGTAGGCACATGGTGTAAAGGGAGTGCTGAGTATGATAGCCAACTCCAAGGAGGATCAGCTCATCTCTGCTGGGAAAGGTAAGACTGTCACTGTCATTTTAATGTGTTTTTCAGGAAGCAAATTTAATGGTAGATATGACCAGACAACGTCTGTCAGAAGGTTCAGCAGGATTTATTTGTTAACCATTAAGTCCTAATGAGCCTTCTGACAGATGTTGTCTGGTCATATCTACTGTTAACTTTGATTGTTGTTTTTAACTGGACTCAGTATTCTATTAGGGATCTATCTCCGGAAGATACCTACACTTTTAAAAGATTTTCTAAAAGTTTTAAAAACATTTTAAAACGTTTGATATAAATGATATATATGTCACCATAACTAACAACTGGCTATTTTCCACAGATAACATTATCAAGGTATGGCGTCTGTACCCGTATGCCCAGGAAGCCCTGGCACCTCTCCTGTTGTTCTACTGTAAACACACGCCTATACACATGACGATGCTGAAGACAAACCTGTGCGTAGCCTTTCAGGATCATTCCACTGCCACGTACAGTATTGTTATATACAATCTTAAAGACAGAAGTAAGTACTACTGTAGGCTTTTAAATGTCAGTTGTTTCATGGTATTAAACATCTTTGTAGTATTTGGCCTGGTTAATATTTTACTTGTTTTGTTGACATTTTTACAGTTTTATATATGGATATGGGTATATAGTTGTACTATGATTTAGAATGTTACAATGACGAGAGGTGTAATATCTGATAATGATTAGTGGGAGTGTCTGGTAAATCGTATCTCTTGGTCATTACTACTTGGTGTAAGTCTTAGTGTTAATTATTGGTTAATTGGTGTAAGTTATTGATATATACATAGAGATGTGTTTATAAATTATGTAAAATAAACATTTGACTACCTTCTGAAATCATGGACCTCCAGCTTGAGAACATATCTATATGCGTATGGCAGTAGATATTGGGATGTTTTGTTGGACATTTTATAGAATCATTGCTGTTCTATTTGCCTTGATAAACACAATCATCTATATATGTAGCTTGCTTCACCACAGTTTATAGTCACGTTTAAATAACATATCGCCATTGATTGTTTTACACCAATAGTGAGTAACAGTTAATTTTCTGATAAAAAATGTGAGTTAAAAAATCCGCAAAGGTTATCATTTCAACCCACCACAAACTTTGTAGGGGACATGAAAGATTGATATCATCAAAAAAAAAAGAAAAAAGTTAAACATCATTCAAACATCAAGTATAAAGATTTGATAGCAACTACGGTATCAAATATAGTTATTTTTTGTACATTGCATATAACTTATACTCTTGTAATATTACAATCAAATTGAATGTAGAAAATATTAAACAAATATAAGATACTTATGTGTGAAAACTGATTTTAGAAAGGCTTATCATTTCATTCCTGATGCATTTGAAATATAGCATAAAAGGAAATTTGTGAAATTCTACCATAGCTGAATTGCGTTTGAATGTTTTATAGATCTCAGTAAAGAATCCTCCAAACTTGTTCACTCTAGTAAGTGACATCTGTCTGAGAATGACAATACACTTTAATTATGTGACTTTTCACGATTAATTACCTGGTACTTTCCCTGTATTATCATTACCTACCCTAAATTATCTCCCCTGTGTCACCTGTGACGTCCACGTCACATTGCACGGTGGTTGGCATCTTTATGTTATCACTTGTACAGGTAAAGTTTGTTTTAAACCACAGAGTTTTGTGAATGCATGTTTTCTTTCAAAATTCCATTGACTTAATGAAGTTTTCCCTAAAAACAGTAATTACATGGAATTAGGAATTGTTCCTGACATGGGAATCAGATCTAAAAATGGTGTGACCTTCACCTTCAAGAAATGCAATACAAATGGCACTTCCTTACAATTTGTTGAATATGATTATATCATATTTAAAAAATGAAAAAGACAGTTATTTGAAAGAAAAAAAAGATGTTGAGAGAGAAGTTTCATTTTACGATGATTAACTACTTCAGTATTCTTCTAAATGTTGAGGCCACTGTTGTGTGATTTTGTGTTGGGTCTTTATCCTTCAAGGAAATTTTCATATCATTACGCTGGTATCAAAAACTGTTGAAATGTGAAGAATAAAAAGATGTAGCAAGTAAAAACCAGAAGATAAAATATAAGTGTCAATGAAAATGTGTTGATGTTTCATATTTCAACTTGTACAATGGATTTGTTATGTAACTTTTGCAGTATTCAGTATGCCCAAGAACGAAACAGGTGGAACATTTTGCACATCTTACTGTGAAATGATAAAACATTAATAAAGAATCTCCAAGTCTATTAGTATTTACAAACACATTTAGTATTACTACATAATAATATCAGTATTACAGAGTTTTCATATTCTGTTAATATTCTAACATGCACATTCATTATTATACAGAAATTTCAAGTAATATTCTAACAAGGGTATTCAATATTATCTCAATAACACAGACATTTCTACTTGTATTCTAACAGGCACATTTCAATATTATACCTTAATACATCCATTCAATATTATCATATTTTAACAAATACATAATTTCTATAAAATGATCTGCTATGCATATTAATATCAGCTTCCCAGAGTCTATTAGTAAACATTTCTCTTTATTTTGTTTTCTTATGAAATTCATTTACATTAACATTATCATTCATTATTCTATTCTGTGTATAGAGTTCTTTGAATACAGTGTAAAGTATTTCTGGATTACAATATCTCAGATCTTTCTTGTCGGTCAGAGTTTAACCACATGTACGCATGTACCAGTAATATTTCTGTAGTCAATGGAAAAATGTAAACAACAGATTCATGTAGCAGATATTTTTGGTTTGTTTTTGGTTTTATTTTCATTCGGAAAAAAAAAGAAGAAAAATATTTTCTTGATTTTGTTATTTTTTTAACCTTGTTTATATTGCTGGTATTGTCATATTTAATTCTCCATGGTTACTAATATCAACAAATATTACACCACTTTCCCCAATTGCATAGCAATGCATATCAACATTTAATACAAAAATGTCATTGTAATTAGTAATTACTGTGTTAATTACATGTTTAAGGATTAGCATGCCACAACATTATACTGTATTTATAGGGATATGACTTAAATGCCTGTGTGATACATCATATTTACCTGGTGTACGTACAAGAGCTGGTATTTAACTAATCATTAAAGGTACTCTGTACCACTTTTCACACGGATTCAATGACATACATGTATATGTGTAGGTGTAAACAGTGACAAAAAACAGGAATGTAAGTAATGGTACTGCTGCTGAAACTAGTTCATGCTTGATGTTGAAAATTAAAATACATAACATGATTTTGTATGTTTTTTTATGCATAAGAGTGACAAAATAAAGGTTTTTGATGAGTAATATTTAAATAACAGCTTACATACCGGTATACAAATATATAATTTATGAATTGGTGTTTGCATGAATGATTTGAACATACTGGTTTAATCAAATAATTATTTTGAAGAGTGATTAAGTCATTGGCTTCATTATAACAGATATATTTGGTTGCTGTGAATGTTATTGTATTGTTTCATTTTGAAATTCATTAATGTAACTATATCTAAGATATTACTTGTAATACATTTTGATACTTACCTGCCTTTTACAATTATGTGTCCTGACTAAACATGAATTATACTGACACGGGATTTCTTAATAAACAATGACATTTTGGATTGTCTTATATACAGAAAATTAAAAAAGAATATTGTCCAGTGTTGATTGTAAAGTTTGTAAGTGAATAATTTCATAAAGTTTTAAAGAAAACAAACAGATAACTGAAGAGGTCAATATTCCAGGTTCGTACTCTATGGTCATTCCTTGGCCAGTTGATGTCCGAGACTTTTTTTCTTTGTCCTTAACCAGTCAAGGTTCAAGGCAGCTTGCCTGTATCTTGGCCTGTTGAGGTCTGAGGCTACTTTCCTATGTCCTTGGCCAATTGAGGTCCGAGGCTACTTTCCTGTGTGTTGCAAATAACAAACAATAACTGAACCATGTGATACTTTCTGTACTTTTCTGTTTGTTAAACACATCTGTCTAACATTGTTTTACTGTTTACTGCAGTATATGTCCGTGATTTGGTTGGTTCTTTCTTTGGATATTGCACAATGGTAAAATAAAGAAAAATATTAACATGTATTTTACATTTGAATTGAAACAGCAAGTTTTTATTTAGAATAATTAAGTTTTACATGACTAAAGACAAGAAAAATACAGCCTAAATTATCTTTAAAATTGTGATCGCATTGTGTTTTGACACTGGAATACAATGAGTTTTCACTGTTTTGACTGTTTTACATTTTGTGCTAAAAACAAATATCAAGAACCTACCAAGAAGCAATTAATTGTGATAAATGTATATCCAAACTGTACAGAAATAATTCTATCAAGATTTTATATACGTAATAAGTTGCTTTATCAAACATATCATTTCAAAATATAGATATGTATAATCTTCTGTAATAATTTTATTTATCATTTTATCATTTATTTATCTGTCATATTTTATAGGTCATAATTTGATTTTTTCATTTATAAATATAATTTGTATAAATAAGAAGACTATGAAGACAGTTTAAAAAATCATTTTTCATAAAACCCTGATAAATTACCAGAAAATTTCAAAACTAGTTCAGAACATGAACTAGTTCTTACCGTTTGTATAGAAACTAATTGTAATGTAATGTCACAACTATTTATGTTATATATATAATCATACAGTTTTAATGTGATGTAAAAAAAACAACACAACATATTAATGAGACAAGTTTTCTTCAGCCTGGTCAGCTTGTTTACCCATGGTTACACTTTTTATTAACCCAGTTTTTGTTGAATTAATTTGGTCTTTGATAATAATCTCAACATTACAAAATAAGTTGTTGATACTTCTCAAGTAAATATTTCATTGGTCATTAATAGTTAGTTTTGTGATTCCTGAAGTCGGAAAAAAGGACTTTTCTTTCGTTGATCATGTCACAAAAAAGCATCATGTGTCACAAAGCTGATTCAAATTTTGACAGAATGAGGAAAATTTCAATATATTGTAGACAAAAATGAGACTTAATGCTACCAGTAATTATAGAATACATATATCTTACTTGTTGTATGGTTTACAGACTTATTTGAACACAAACCAGAGGATGATCACACAGACTCTATAACAGGCCTGACTAGCTGCCAGAGAATGAAACTGTATGCATCATCCAGTTTGGACGGGTCAATCAGAATTTGGGACGAGCAGAACAACCTGATAAGGTATAGGACACAGGGAATATAGTAGATCATCCTCTTGGTCTCATTAAGAAAAAAATGATATTGGTAACTTCATTATTAGAATCCTAAACTACTGGTACAGTAGTCTATAAGTGTAACCCCTGGGGTAACCAGATTAATGGTGATTGGATAATGGGGTAACCAGATTAATGGTGACAGGGTAGTGGGGTAACCAGATTAATGGTGATTGGATAATGGGGTAACCAGATTAATGGTGACAGGGTAGTGGGGTAACCAGATTAATGGTGATTGGATAATGGGGTAACCAGATTAATGGTGACAGGGTAGTGGGGTAACCAGATTAATGGTGATAGGATAGTGGGGTAACCAGATTAATGGTGATTGGATAATGGGGTAACCAGATTAATGGTGACAGGGTAGTGGGGTAACCAGATTAATGGTGATTGGATAATGGGGTAACCAGATTAATGGTGACAGGGTAGTGGGGTAACCAGATTAATGGTGATAGGATAGTGGGGTAACCAGATTAATGGTGACAGGGTAGTGGGGTAATCAGATCAATGGTGACAGGATAATGGGGTAACCAGATTAATAGTGACAGGATAGTGGGGTAACCAGATTAATAGTGACAGGATATTGGTATAACCAGATTAATGGTGACAGGATATTGGGATAACCAGATTAATGGTTACAAGATAGTGGGGTAACCAGATTAATGGTGACAGGATAGTGGGGTAACCAGATTAATGGTGACAGGATATTGGGATAACCAGATTAATAGTGACAGGATAGTGGGGTAACTGAGTAATAGTGACAGGATAGTGACGTAACCAGGATAATGGTGACAGGATAATGGGGTAACCAGATCAATGGTGACAGGGTAGTAGGGTAACCAGATCAATGGTGACAGGGTAGTGGGGTAACCAGATTAATGGTGACAGGATAGTGAGGGAACCAAATCAATGGTGACAGGGTAGTGGGGTAACCAGATCAATGGTGACAGGATAGTGAGGTAACCAGATCAATGGTGACAGGATAGTAAGGTAACCAGATCAATGGTGACAGGGTAGTGGGGTAACCAGATCAATGGTGACAGGATAGTGGGGTAACCAGATCAATGGTGACAGGATAGTGGGGTAACCAGATTAATGGTGACAGGATAGTGGGGTAACCAGATTAATAGTGACAGGATAGTGGGGTAACCAGATCAACGGTGACAGGATAGTGGGGTAACCAGATTAATAGTAACAGGATAGTGGAGTAACCAGAATAATAGTGACAGGATAGTGGGGTAACCAGATTAATGGTGACAGGATAGTGGGGTAACCAGATCAATGGTGACAGGATAGTGGGGTAACCAGATCAATGGTGACAGGATAGTGGGGTAACCAGATCAATGGTGACAGGATAGTGGGGTAACCAGATTAATAGTGACAGGATAGTGGGGTAACCAGATCAATAGTGACAGGATAGTGGGGTAACCAGATCAATGGTGACAGGGTAGTGGGGTAATCAGATCAATGGTGACAGGAAAGTGGGGTAACCAGATTAATGGTGATAGGATAGTGGGGTAACCAGATCAATAGTGACAGGATAGTTGGGTAACCAGATTAATAGTGACAGGATAGTGGGGTAACCAGATTAATGGTGACAGGATAGTGAGGTAACCAGATTAATAGTGACAGGATAGTGGGGTAACCAGATTAATAGTGACAGGATAGTGGGGTAACCAGATCAATGGTGACAGGATAGTGGGGTAACCAGATCAATGGTGACAGGATAGTGGGGTAACCAGATTAATAGTGACAGGATAGTGGGGAAACCAGATTAATAGTGACAGGATAGTGGGGTAACCAGATTAATGGTGACAGGATAGTGGGGTAACCAAATTAATGGTGACAGGATAGTGGGGTAACCAGATTAATAGTGACAGGATAGTGGGGTAACCAGATTAATGGTGACAGGATAGTGGGGTAACCAAATTAATGGTGACAGGATAGTGGGGTAACCAGATTAATGGTGACAGGGTAGTGGGGTAACCAGATTAATGGTGACCTGATTATTAAGACTAGATAACAGAATTTGTGATTGCTTAGTTTGTGATGTTTCTCTTATATTAGTAACATATTACATATCATGAATAAGTAACATTGATTGAATATAGAATAGATATTACAAGGAATATGACAATTGCCAACATGTATGCATGATGTATACCTGTATGTTTCTGTTATACAGACATCTCAAGCTGAAGACGATGCCTTATAGTGTTGGTTTCTGTAGTTCACGTGGTGACCTCCTTGTTGGAATAGGGCCTCATCTGTATCGAGTACCCTACCAATCTTGTGAGTATGCTTTCACCTTTGTGAGTATCTTCTAGCTATTATTAGCCTTATAGGTAGTGGGTAGAGTACTTACTTTTGTGATTTAGAATATCACTAAGTATTCCCTTCATTCGATTCTGTAGCCTTTGGATCTCAAAGAGAATATCTACGTTTCTGTTTAGATTATATTGCTGCTGTAAGATTTGGCCTGAATTGGTGTTTGGTTGTCTCCTTTTTTATTACATATCTCAAATGTTTTTGAATGAGTAATAAGTTCATGAAAACCTCATCATATTTATAGGGGTCATGATAGAGACCTTTAGAGATAATGATAGAGACTTACAGGGGCCATGATAGAGATCTAAAGGGGCCATGATAGAGATCTATAGGGGGCCATGATAGAGATCTATAGGGGCCATGATAGAGATCTATAGAGACCATGAGAGAGATCTATAGGGGCCATGATAGAGATCTATAGGGGTCATGATAGAGATCTATAGAGACCATGAGAGAGATCTATAGGGGCCATGATAGAGATCTATAGGGGTCATGATAGAGACCTTTAGAGGTCATGATAGAGATCTATAGGGGCCATGATAGAGACCTTTAGAGGCCATGATAGAGATCTATAGGGGCCATGAAAGTGATTTATATATATATATATAGTGAGAGAGAGAGGTTGATATCTGGTTGAGCCCATTTGCTTTTTATGAAATTTTAACATTTGTTGGAGTTGTACCCCTTTTTGTAGATTTTCTGTTTTGAATATTGTATCAAGTGTACCTGATAAGTACTGAAGCAGTATTTCACAAACTTGGCATGTAACATCCTTGTGATATAAAGTTATGCTTTTTTACTTTTCATTTAAACTTGATCAGATGTTACAGCTAATTATAGCCCATAATTGGATATATTAGGTGTTTCAAAACTTTTACCATGGAAACTGTTTCAAAGTTTCTGATTGGTTGAAATTAAAATATCATGTGATTAACTAAAATTGATTCTGTATAAGAATATTAAATCTGTCTTACAAATGAGTGAATTTTAATCTTAGATTACACTGACATCAAGTTTTCTGGGTTTTTTTATTTGATTTTAGATCTGCCGAAAACCTACTTGTTTAAGATGGTATCTATGAAGTTTGCAGACCCCAAACCAGAAGCCATTGTTGAACTGGATGAAAATCTTGTAAAAAAATTGTCAAAAAGAGAATTCACACGTCTCAAGAAATCCCACTCAGCATTCAAGTAAGCAGGACTCATCATTCTTAAAAAATATTAGATAAAAATACTTTCAAGCCAATACACTGGAACATGTTGATACTTGTTTCATACCTGACAATACAATAAGTATAAGGTACACCATTGTCCATGTTACTTCAATAGATACAGGTACAAGTAAATCAGTTTTGATAGTTGATACCCACAGGCAACAGTACATCATTCACTGAGAATTTTGACCTTGACATTGCTACAGGTATGACCACTTTGAGGATATTCTGACCAAGGAAGAAGAAGAGGAAATCACACGAGAGTTACGAATGAAACAGGCTGCTTTTGCTGAGATTGCTGCGAGGGATTCTGAACTTATCAAGATCAGAGATGCACAACTACCAGCCAAAAGAAAGCCGAGACAAACTCCGGAAACTAAGGACGACGCATTTAAAAACTATATGAGGATGTATTATGATCGTCCTAGACTCTCGGTTAGTCAGTTTGAAGAAAAAAAACTTGTTTAATTTCAATCATATCCTATAGTTTTTACTAAATTTTAAGTCTTATCACCAAAGTTAAGATCCAGAACACTAATCCAATTCTTTATAGAAAATGATTGAAGTGAAGGAGTTAACTTGAACCATTCGAGACCCCATTTTGTTGAGTTTGGCAATTAAATAGACATGTATTGTATTTAATGTGAAGCTATAACTGGTGGCAGTGTATCAGTATTTGTTTGTTTTTTTAATTATGGAGCAATAAAAATAAATATAACTGATTAGTTTAATGTATATTCTGCTGTTTATATTGTTTTGGTCTGAATGTATATTCTGCTGTTGATATTATTTTGGTCTGAATTAATTCAAACCACAAACTGAAGTAAATTCCTGAAAACACTTTTCGGGATGATATTTCAACAGCAGTCTTCACACAAAATAATTTTGCTATATGTAAGACTGCAAAAATAGTGTGCTATTTGAATTTCCACAATTTTTCATGTATTTTGATGTCTTGACAAGTTATACTTATGTGATTGATATCAATAAATTGTTGTGTGTTAAGATACCTGAGGATGAGATGTTCCCTGAAGATAAGATCAAGTCAATACTGAAAGGCCCTGTTGAAAAAGGTGAGTTGTCTCCCTTGTGTTGGCAAAATTGAAACTTGGTGTACACATTTGCCGTACAAAGGCAATTTGCAGTGTACCAAATTCAGGGCTTACAACCCCTTAATCACAGAGTTATTGCCCTTTTTCAAAATTTTCGTGTCCAAAGCACAACTTTAAACTTTACTTTTACTTAAGCTAACAAAATGAAACTTGGTGTATACATTGGTCATACTAAAAGTACTAAATTTAGTGCCTGAAATCCCTTTATTACAGAATTATTGCCCTTTGCTGAAATTTCATGTCAAATAAAGTTGTTTACAGGGAGCATTTATCAGTTTAATTGATGCTTTTGTTTTCATATACATATGTATATATGTGTGTAAAACACTTTATTTAAATGAATCTGATTGTTAATTTTATTTTCTCTAGTGGAAGAGCCTTATAAACCAGAAAAAGAACCCACTGGCTTTTTCCCCCCTGCATCAAGAGCAGTCAGTTCTCGGATATCCAGAGAGACGTCTATGGTCAAACCCACGGTGGAGGTGAAACCTGCAGTGGAAGTCCAACCTGATGCGGCAAAGGAACAGACACCTGTTGCTCCAGGGTTACCTGCCTCTATTCTAAAGCCAGATACACCTGTAACAAAAGCACCATCTCCAGAGGCTCAGACAGGATCACCAGCACCAAGTGTTTCAAAGAAAGAAAAGGTTGTGCACTTCTCCCGTGAACCATCCAAAGTATCGAGTATACGCTCCGCTTCAATTCCTGCGCTGTCAAGAGAGCCTACATCCACCCCACTACAGCCTGCTTACCCTATTGTCAGTGCTACTGGCTTTGTGCCTAACTCTGTTATGGTGAAAATTCTGTGGCCACCTCCACCACCCCCACCCCCCAACAAAGAGGAGAGGTGGCAGCCACCTGCTCTCACTGCACGGCAACTGGCTGAGATTAGCGGCACTCATTATGAATCGGTAAGTTGTGACCTTTTGGTACCAGCTTAAACAATTTGAAAGTAGTCATGATACTTCAGTTTCCGAAAATGATCATACATTTTGATAACTGTCTTTTCTCTCATTAAACAAGAAGACCAAGTGTTGATATGCTTAAAATAAATACTGTTTATTTTACATTGTGGTTTGATCTAATTTTCCCAGAACATATACAAAACCAGAACCCTGGGTTATGTCTGTTGTTAAATCTTTGAACTATCATTTCTAATATCATTTATAATCCAACAGTAAGTGAGAAGTGTTATCTAGTGCAGCATTTTTCAAAGATGATGATACAGGTAAACAACATCATGTTTACAGGTGGTGTTATCATTTTACAGTTCCAAGTCTTTTACTGGTTACATTGATTTATTGATATTTTTATTGATGTTTATATTCTGCCTATTTTTGTCTGATGAAAGCAAATAGTTCCAAATATTTATTGTTTCAAAAGATAACAAACTAGTAATGACTTTATTTTGTCACATTTTTGCTAAATTAAAAGCAAGCAAGGAAGGGTAGTCATGATAAAAATAAATCTTCTCTTACTGAGCATTCTTGGAATGGTGGGAGGTGGGGTTAATCATTATACAATACAGAAGACATGAATGCTAAGAAAGAAAGAGTTGTTGTGAAAAGAACCTTAAATAAATGCCCTATGTTGATTTGAACTTATCTGATGTAATAGTATTGAAAGTGGAGTGTGAGGTAACATTTTTGTTTCTTATCTTGATGTGAAAATGAACAGCATCTTTATCACCTGTTTTAGCCTCCTCCTGAAGAAGAGGAAGAAGAGATCAGAGAAGTCACACCTGAGCCAATGTACTTTGACTATGGCTCTAAAGAAGATGAAGAGTCCATACGGGAGAGTCCAATTATCTCAGAGCCTCCTACTCCTTCACCTCCTCCTATAAAGCCAAAGGATGCAAAGGAAGTCACCTTCAGCCGAAAGGACACAGTCCATGTGATAGAAAAGAATGTTACCCCACCCATATCCTCAAGAGAACCAACCTCTCTTCTATCTAAGCTTCAAGGGGCTATTGCTAAACCATCAGCAGTGAGTTCAAAACTTGTGTTATCTGTGCTTCATATGAAATACATAAACTGTAATATTCTTGACAAAAAGATTATCTTGTCACCATTTTGAAACCTATTGTCATAACATTGATGTCATTCTTCTTCAAATGAAATTGTCATATAAAACAGAATTATTGACAACTGATGAGACAGTTTCTAAAATGAAGTTGTACCTGCATATCTGAAATATTTGAAATGACATTCAGTGATTCTTATTATTAGGAGTCATAATATACATCTGAATGTAATTTTTTTTTCACCTTCTCAGGATGACGATGATTCAACTATTACCACAACTCCAAGGTCTCCAAGAGATTTTGACTTTGACAAACCTGTACCTCCTCCTGTAGAAGCCAAACCGAGACCCCCAGCACCATTACCCAAGCGTGAATTTAAACCATTACCACCACCTGTTGTGAAGAAACCTCTCCCTCCCTCACCAGTGAAGGATCCAACTCCTCCCCCTGCCACTCCTGCAGTAGTAGAGAAGACCCCACCCTCAACTCCAATGAAGAGGGTGAGAGCTGCCCCACCTCCTAAGGCAAGAACCCCCACACCACCAAGACAAGATACGCCCGTGCCTGACTTCATTACACAGTTCAATGGCACACCTTGGTTTGAGAAATTCTTCCCTAGCATGGAGGTAAGCATAAGTGTGCTCAAACACACTAAAGCCAAAGCACCCAAATTTGTTATTGTAAGTTGAACCATTATGATCACAACAAAACACTTTGTATTTGAATGACATTATATATCCCTGCCTCCTATAAAGAAGTTTGGAAGATTTTAGTGTTACTGGCTTTGCAAAGAGAAACTGGAAAAAATCAATGACCATTTTAAACCAGGTCAGAACTTTACCTGCATATTAACAATATACAAGTACATACCAAATTACAGGTCTATATCTTTACCTGTTAAAAGTAAATAAGCAGAAATGAACAAGATTAACACTTCATGCCCTAACAATGAAAAAAAAGAGATAATATTAGTGAAATTATCTTGGCAAATACCCCGATGCTATTTCCCGTATGAGTTTTGAAAAGATAAAAAATATGTCTTTTGGCTTATTTTAACAAACTTTACATTTTTCTGAATGTTATTGCGTTTTTGGACATAACAAGGTGTCTAAGAAGAAATAGTGGGCCATTTTTGTAGAATTGTCTTCTTAGAAATGAAGAAACTTCCATAGAAATTTTAACTCTCGTCTTAAGTAGATTTATTTATCTTCAGAGTATACCAAAGCCTTGGACACCGGAAAACTTTGCCACAATGCTTAGCCGTGTGCTTCGTCTTGCTGAGTATCCCATGAAGACAAGTATTGTCGATGCTCTCACAATGCTGTGTACTCAGGAGGACATGTCAGAAGCAACCATATCATCCATCGACAAGACCTTGGTGGCAATCCTCAACCACAGCAAGGAGCCACCTACGTGCCTAGTGATATCACAGAAGAGCTTCATCTTGTCGTCCCTGCGAGCCATGACTAAGTTTGGTCTTTACGATAAAGAGTTTATCACAGAACTTATGGTACAGTTTCTGGATGGAGATAAGGAAGTACGGTGAGTAGGACCAGAGACTTATCCATCAAGTTTATCCAGTGTTCTTTATAGATTAAATCATTTCAAAACTCCAGTATTTAAACACTGTGTTATGCATATCAATTGGAAAAAAATGAAGAATGGCTGAATCTAACAATCATTTAGACTGGAATCAAATAATTTGAAAACATTCAGTTCTTCAATTGACATCAGATTTATTGTAAAACTGAAGGGTAAAAATGAATGTTTTCTTATTGCTGTGAAAAGTGTGGCATATTTGAAAATTATTTACGATACAATGTTTCTTCGAAATGAAATTTTCATGATAATGCTTAGAGGACTATGAGATTAAATGCTGATTAGGTAAACATGAATGCATATTTCAGAGGTTTTTTTACAGAGAATGTCAGTGTTCAGTTAATGTAATTTCAGGATGACTGTAGCCGAGAGTCTGGCAGCAAGTGGTCTCCAAGACCCACATAAACACATACAGAAAGAGCTGGACTCCTGGGACATATGGAATGTAGAAGAAGATGACCGCAAAGCTGACCTCAGGAAGATGGCACAGCAATGGCTGGATAGGTACTAAACTGTCTTACAGAGCTTTGACCATTGTGTACTGTATATATTTTTATGTAATGCCTGTTTTTTTGTTTTATTTTTTGTTTTGTTCATTTTTACGTGCACACTACTCCCTAGAGATTAGAGGTTGACTTGGATTTTCCCTCACATTATGATGATTTTAACTCCATGATATCAAAACAAAACATTGGGACGTTGTTATACACTTGGTCTTACAATGATAATGCTCTAATCTGGATTTTCTTTTTCATCTGCGTTTAGGTTTTAAAACTTGACAGATCTGGTTTTATTCTTTTGTTTTCACCTCAGTCTAATCTCTCATTTTCTAAACATTTAGATACACTTACATTTATATGAAGTGTCTAGTCCTTTGTCTTTATATTTGGATAAATTGATATTATGTAATGTTTAATGGTGATAATCTACCAAAATTATTCTATATATCCCGCCAACAATGTCATATATACTTTAATACATTTTACATTTTAGGTGGATGACTTCTTACAAACTCCATCTGACAGACACAATAGAGCGAATGAAGAAGGGACAGAATATTCATGGTAAATTAAGTCGTGGCGAGGGAAAGAAACGCGGAGCAGCAAACAAGAGTATTCTGAGGCGATCCACGGTTAGTATTGGAAAGCCTCACAACTTCCTCCAACAAAAAGTGCACTTAAAAAAATTTTGGTAGTCAAGGATAATGTTGTATATTCTAGAAATATATAAGATGTGGTTTAATATTTTAAGCTTTATTGTAGAACAGGATAAGTTGCTTAAGATTTCTTATTAGAAAAAAATATTCGGTACTTTTGATCATCAGTTGTCCGTGGGATGTAGTGGTATGTGTTTATCCTATAGGGTGGAGGTGAAGGACAACCAGACGATCAGGAAACAGTAACCACACTTCCAGAGGGCACAGAGTTCATACCCCGTGTCCCAGGGGAAGATCGTCGTAGAAGTCTCACAGGTACACCATTACAACACTTTATTTATCAGTATTTATGATTTGTGTTATGTTTTAATAACCCCGTGTCCCAGGGGAAGATCGTCGTAGAAGTCTCACAGGTACACCATTACAACACTTTATTTATCAGTATTTATGATTTGTGTTATGTTTTAATTTACTGATATGATTCATTTAGTTGTTGCATTTGTTGAAGTATTTTACAAGTGAAATTATTTTTTAATGGTTATAAGTCTTCAAATGCTCCCCTGCTTTCCTTTGAATGGTTAAGGTTGTCCTATCTTCAACGTGGTGCCACCAGTTCAGTCATATAAACATTTTTTTGGGGTGGGGGGATTTTTCAGTTGGAAATATGGAAATGGAAAACATAATTTATGTAAAGCTTTATCCTAGAATGCAATGTTCTGTTATCAGTGACCTTTGATAAGCCACCTGACTTATCAGTGGTGGAGACGGCAACATTCATGGATGCTTTGAACTACTTCTGTGACATGATGATGGAGAAAGCAGTGGATGGAGTTAGAAAGGGTGGCAAGCGTGGTGCTGGGTCCCAGGATAATGTAGTACAAGCCAAAAACACTGTGCTTGTCCTGCCGAAACTCCCACAGTAAGTTCGTCGTTAGTTTTAAGGAATTTTCAAAAATTTAATTTCCATTGAAATTCATAAATAGCATATTTCAAAACAAATATGCTCATTATATGACAGTTTTTAGTGATTGCTTTGCATTTTTTTTACTTTTAAGAATTGTAACATACTTTTTGTTTCAGTAAACCTGCTTTGGTACGTCTGGGTGAAACTCACACCAGTAAATGTCGTCCTCACCGTGAAACTAACTTACATATTGGTGAGTAACTGATACTTCGGTTTTATGTTCGGAAGGAATCTATTTCAAAATTTACACCACCAAGATTTATTGCCATTTCTGTAGAAACTCCAGCAATATCTTGGATCTATCTTGTGATAATTAATCCCACTCCCTTTAGTTGAACCACAGGTTAGGTGTTGTTTCCCTTGGCTTTGGATAAACAGAGAATTTTATGGTCAATTTTTCTCCACTTTGAAAATGTAGATTTAGTGATCAGTTCTCCTGGATGTTTTCTTTCAGGCCAGTCCATTGTACTTTTATCCTCCTAGTTTGTTTGATGCTTGATTCTTCCTGCTTACTGGACATTGTCTGTGTATTTATAATCTTATAATAAGATTTCCTGGAATAAAAATAATTGTACAGTGATATATTGTTTCCATCTTTTATTCTAGATTATCGCCAACTGGCCACAACAAATCGCGGGAACCAGCCTGCTCCTGGACAGCTGACGGGATTCACTCCCAGTATCAATCTACCAATGAAGACACTGTATATTAATCCATTCCCAAGTTATATTGACGAGTTTGATTCTCGATTCCAAGAACCTATCCTTATAACTCTTAAATCGTCACAGAAGTACTTTATTCCGTCTCAGTCGATGGTGCCGACATTGGAGGAACCTATGTTGGCGCCGGCACATTGAAGAAGGTCTTTCCGTTAATAACTTATCAGTAAATATTTAACCTACTGTGTTTTACTGTCAGGAAACTTTTTACAAAATGTGGAAACATTTTCTCAATGAGGTTAGTGCACATTGGGTTACTTCATTGAGGGCAAGCCTATTTTCTGTGGTCAAGTTTAGATAACTGAGGAAGTGAAGAAGGAAAGCCGTTACATGCCTACAAAGGTCTGGGCATCTTAACTTGGATCACACATAACACCTAATTAACAAAGGCTGAGGTCAGGAAATACAATCACTTTCCAACAAAGGCAGATGTCAATTAATAGTTGTATATGGTTGGAGAGAAATGTATATTTTTCCCATGTATTTACTGATGAGAATTTAGGAATGCTGTAAAGCCTGTTTTTCTTCTTTTTTTTTTTTTAACAAAGCCTGTCCTACTTTAGGATATCGAGATCTCAAGCTCAAAAGGTTTGTTTTCTAGACTGATGGCTATAAAGTTTTTTGTCAGTATATTTTCATATTGCTGTCGATATGCAACAAAACAAATTATTATATGTTGATACAAATCTGTAGTGCCAAATATTGGGTAAAAACCAAATTTTGTTGGGGAAGATCAGTTATTGTCTGTACGCTGAGAAATTTTAAAAGTACATGTGTTACTAAGTGATTTGATTTTAGGAAATACATTTGTGTACCTTTTCTCCCTTATGGTATTACTTTCCAATTTCACTAAACCTAGGACACAATGATTATTTATCAATAATATCTATGCTGGGTATATGCCTGTTATGTTAGTTTTAAACTTATACCAGAAATACTCGTCAATAGTTAGATGGTATTTTATGTGTGAGGTGAAGCAGCATTTTCCCAGTTTTCGTTTTTTATGTAGGGTAGTAGTGATTTCAGAGTTGTCCAGTAAAAGAGAGTGTGAGAGAGAAGAAGGCAAGACCTTATATTTTATTGATTCTTAAATGATTCATGTTGACAGCTGTATCGAGATTTGAACTCTAAATTTGTCTTATTTCATCACTTTACATTCAATCACACCGAAGTCTGGATGAATTTGTGATATTTTTTTCTATATTTTTGGAAATGTTCAATTCTAAATTTCTCTCTGAATTTATTTTCAAAGTTCATATTTTACAGAACATTATTTTTGTAATTTTGCAATTTTCTTACTCAAACCATTAATTTTGTATTATATTTTGTTTTTAAATCATTTTTTAAACACAAAAATGAAATTTCTTTCAATGCCAAAAACCCCCCAAAATATAACAAAAAACTGAAAATGTTAAACATTTTTTAAAAAAATGATTGCTTGATACAAATGCTTATCAGAAATTAGCTTTTCATTGTAAAATAAAATGTCAGAACTTTACTGCTGGACGACTTTACACCATGATGCCTGACTTTTTATATAGATTTTCTCAAAAGCATTGATGCCAAATTACTTAGGTATAAAATGAAGCATTACACATATGAACATTATCATATTTTCTTGTTTAATTCAGATTTTTACATATTGATTTTTGAAGCCAAATGTTTTCTCTGTGATTTACTGCTAATATATCTAATGCATCTATATGACTGTGATACTGATAAAACTGTGATCCTTGTAATTCCACAGAAACATTTTTTTAATTCCTAATTATAATATAATGATTTTAATTGCTAATGAATATGTATGTGTTGTTGTCTGTGTCTTTTGACTTTATTACAATTTTTACCTGTGAAATATTGTGATTGTTTATCTTTCAATTAAATATAGATTAAAAAATTATATTTTCATGACACTTCATGGATTAACCCATTAAAATACAAAATAAATGAACAACCAATTAAAAAGTTAGGACATGTATGGAACCAGCCTTGACCAAGACATATCAATGTATTGTTGTATACATAATCATAACACACCTTACAAAGCCAGTTATATTTGTGCTTGGTTAAGTGGTTAGATTGTTATTTAAAAGAGTTTTTTTAATGTTCTAAGAATGTAATGAAATATGAGATAGTATTTTTTATCATGCTGACATCACTTGTTTGCCAGATTATTTCAATATTTTTACTTTATATTGAAATTTTCTTCCATGATATTTGAATATCATGGATGGTACATTAGGGGAGATAATCATGATTAAAGGCTGATTGATCACAGGGAAACCAGGAAGAAATGTCTCCATTTCTATATCACCATTTTGTTTTCCTATTTTATAAAATTTATTTCCATTTGAAAGACTGATCTCATTTTATTTCTGTCAGCATGTCAAAAACTTCCTTTATTTCTGGCTACATTTGTATCTGGTTCAGATACACTGGTAAATGGCACCATATTATTGTGCATATACATACATGGATATATTAAAATTTGTGATATATCAACCTGGCAATAGTTTTATTGGTAGGTATTTTACGCTTCAGTTGTGATGCCATTGACGTCAAATTAGAGGTAGAATATTTGCATTGCAGTACTGGTGAGTACTATGAGTATTTAGAAATTGTTAGACAACAACAGAAGAATGATATCCTACTGTCATTTCAGTGTTATGTAGTGAATTGTTCACTGTTTTAGTGTGAAAGCACTATTATATAAAAATATTTAAAACTTGAGTTGATGTTTGTTATTGATTTTGACATCTGAGCTTGTAGGCAGAATCAGAGGTAACCTGTCAGTGTTTGAATCATTAACTGGTGAGATAACTTTGAAGTGAATGGAGAAGACACACAGTGTAATAATTATCAGTTTTCAGTCTGTACTTTGATTTCCTGAATTGAATAATTTCCTATTTTGTATTTTGGTGAATTTTGAATTTGTTTCATTTGAAATGATTGACTAAATTATTCCATAGAAACATTTAGCAATACTGTAAGGTAATTAGTTTACACTATGGCCACAAGTTTTCACTAGAATAAGATTTCTTATTACACAACCAGTAGAAAATTTGAGTGCAAGTTTTCATGACTACAAGGTCATCATCATATATAACCTATATTTGGGAACATTTCTTCAGGCTGGTTATGTCATCTCTCACTACTTTCGACCTTAGTATGTATATGATTATAGTTCATCCTAAAAAAAACTATCTTTACCATCTTGGACACTAAGGTTGAAAGTAGTGTGAGGAGATGACATTACCAGCCTGAAGAAATGTTCCGAAATATACGTTTTCACGTCTTTTTATTGTAAGAAAAAAAAATGATAAAAGCATCATTGAAAAAAAAAGCACCATCTTTTCTCGGTTTATGTGTTGATAACTTACTGATAATCTGACCAAATTAAATGAGTATTTTGAAACCCCGTCCCAAACATTGAGCGATCAGTAGTAACCTGTTTTGATTGCTTTTAAATACATTTGTGAGTTTTGGAAACGTCTGACAAACTTTCAAATGACAGACAAGTTCCAACATATATTGAGGAAATCACAATTAATTCATATCTAAGGGACTTAATGGCAATCGGCCCTGAAAGAATATCTTAACATCGAGTAGTTTGGGGAGACTTGGCTTAACGGTAATCTGTTCTCAAGGAATATCTTAACATCGAGTAGTTTGGGGAGACTTGGCTTAACGGTAATCTGTTCTCAAGGAATATCTTAACATCGAGTAGTTTGGGGAGACTTGGCTTAATGGTAACCTGTTCTCAAAGAATATCTTAACATCGAGTAGTTTGGGGAGACTTCAAGGAATATCTTAACATCTAGTTTGGGGAGACTTCAAGGAATATCTTAACATCGAGTAGTTTGGGGAGACTTGGCTTAACGGTAATCTGTTCTCAAGGAATATCTTAACATCGAGTAGTTTCTAACTTGGCTTAATGGTAACCTGTTCTCACATCGAGTAGTTTGGGAGACTTGGCTTTACGGTAATCTGTTCTCAAGGAATATCTTAACATCGAGTAGTTTGGGGAGACTTGGCTTAATGGTAACCTGTTCTCAAAGAATATCTTAACATCGAGTAGTTTGGGGAGACTTGGCTGTTCTCAAGGAATATCTTAACATCGAGTAGTTTGGGGAGACTTGGCTTAACGGTAATCTGTTCTCAAGGAATATCTTAACATCGAGTAGTTTGGGGAGACTTGGCTTAATGGTAACCTGTTCTCAAAGAATATCTTAACATCGAGTAGTTTGGGGAGACTTGGCTTAATGGTAACCTGTTCTCAAAGAATATCTTAACATCGAGTAGTTTGGGGAGACTTGGCTTAACGGTAATCTGTTCTCAAGGAATATCTTAACATCGAGTAGTTTGGGGAGACTTGGCTTAACGGTAATCTGTTCTCAAGGAATATCTTAACATCGAGTAGTTTGGGGAGACTTGGCTTAACGGTAATCTGTTCTCAAGGAATATCTTAACATCGAGTAGTTTGGGGAGACTTGGCTTAACGGTAATCTGTTCTCAAAGAATATCTTAACATCGAGTAGTTTGGGGAGACTTGGCTGTTCTCAAGGAATATCTTAACATCGAGTAGTTTGGGGAGACTTGGCTCAAGGAATATCTTAAATCGAGGTAATCTGTTCTCAAGGAATATCTTAACATCGAGTAGTTTGTAGGGCTTTAGACTTGGCTTTATGGTAATCTGTTCTCAAGGAATATCTTAACATCGAGTAGTTTGGGGAGACTTGGCTTTATGGTAATCTGTTCTCAAGGAATATCTTAACATCGAGTAGTTTGGGGAGACTTGGCTTTATGGTAATTGGTCCTCAAGGAATATCTTAACATCGAGTAGTTTGGGGAGACTTGGCTTTATGGTAATTGGTCCTCAAGGAATATCTTAACATCGAGTAGTTTGGGGAGACTTGGCTTTATGGTAATCTGTTCTCAAGGAATATCTTAACATCGAGTAGTTTGGGGAGACTTGGCTTAACGGTGGTTGGTCCTCAACAAATATCTTGATCGAGCAGTTAACGTTTTATTTACACATTTATCATAAATACAATTTGACGAGGAAACAATCAGTGTTTCGTGCTAAAACTTGTGAAGTGACGTTAAAATACCGAAACAAGAAAATGTATAGATGTTTGTAAGGATAAACGTCTTTTGCTTTATATTGGACATCCGCTATGAATTCGTATATGGATCAAAGCAGTCGTGCTACGTTCTGAAAGTGTGCACGCTCATAAACGAGTGTCGACCTTCTTATTGCAGAAGGGAACGGAATACCACCCACTGATATCAATAAATCTCTGTAGTCAGTATCAACCCCTCCCCCTTATGACACTAAGCATCAGTTTCTCAAGGCAGTAGTCAGTATCAACCCCTCCGCCTTCTGACCTTAACATTAGCTTCTCAAGGCAGTAGTCAGTATCAACCCCTCCGCCTTTTGACCTTAACATTAGTTTCTCAAGGCAGTAGTCGGTTGATACCATGAAAGTAGTGATAGAACCATGTTACAATAGATTATGGCAACATTTTTATAACTATCAGGGGAAAATTAATAACAGTGTCACTGAAACCCAGACTCAATATACGTCTTGGCGGTAAGATGTCCATGGCAATTGAGTTGTAGTAATATTTGGGGTAAGCAGTATAGTTATCACTAGTCAAAATTACATAAGTCCGTCATCAGTATTCGGTATTTCATCACTGCCTTGCGTCATTTTCTTTAGTATATGACTACTAAGATGGCCAATGGCTTTATATCGCCATACACTAAACAGGTGTTACTTAAGTTTGATCACGTAGCGTAGGTACTACGAAAGCATACAGGGGGAAAGTTAGATGTCTTAACTTTAGTCGCTAACTATTTTTATATACGCCTAATTTAAAGGTAGTTTTAACAATACTGAACACTGTTCTCTTTATGGTACTTGACAAAACTTTCTTGGATTGGTCAAAATTTACGTGTTGTGTGTCATTGATGAAGCAGAAGACGCTTACCCTTCCGGAACAGATAAAATCTTCATAATGTGAACTCGTTTTATCAATTTTGAGTTTGAATCAAGTTTCTTTGAACACGCCATCACTTTCTTTTTATTTCTCTCTTTTATCAACCTAATATTATCACAACTAGTCACAAAGGCATTGAAAGGTCCATCAATTTTACTTTCAGATATGTTAATTATGTCTCGTCTTTAGATAACCAGAAACTTATTGACCATGTCCCATCAGAACAGTTCTACGGTCGTCATAGTGATCTCATTATGAAATATTTTATCATTATGTGATATGAAGTCGGTTAATATATATTAATATATCTGTTGGTAAATCTTTGTTTTGTTCATATTTTGTTTTATTGATTTTGAATTTGGATTATGATTATTTTGACTAGCTGATATATCTAAGTTGTTTCAGTGCAGCTCAACAAGACATAAGCAGCTGGTATCTCCCTACGTCTGACTGCAAGGCAAACTGAGTAAGGTTAGAAATATACTGCTTTATTGTCAAAATGTTACATTTAAATTATCGTATTGGATACACCTTTACAAAATATCACAGTACAAAATACGTCTGTCATATACAGATCAGTTATACAAAACACTTGATAATATAAATGATAAATAATGTAATCTGTTACATATGAAGGTGAGATGGTTGAAGTTTGTTGCGCTAAATGTCGGAAATTTTATTTCGAGCTGTTTTTCTACTCACACATTCTACTATGCAGTAAACCGCTACAAACAAGTGAACCCAATACATCGTGTCATCACCCATGACTCTAGAAATTCGTGTCGCATTTACTGACATTTTCAGGTGAGAGATGGTGCATGTCGCAATCCTAATATCTGTTTTGACGCTTTTAAAATGTAGGTAGATATGAAGCTGACTATATCCAATGCCTGCAGGAATTTGCTATTGTAGTGTGAGTACTCAAATCTAAGATGAATATCATTTTGTTCAGGTATGCTCGTTACACTTTGAAATCGTTTCAACATTTTTTTTAATATGAAAAATACAACCGTAGACCGAATAGAAACATTTTCAATACATTTTTTTCTTAGAAAAACGGTTCTATTAAAATTAACGATGTTAATCTAAAAAGCAAATGAAATCAGACAAGGAATTATATTCATATATAAATTATATGTTTAAAAAGATTTAAAAAAAATAAAAGGACTTATATTCAATAAATTCATGGTTTGCTTCCTACATCCTTACATTAAATGTATCATTTTCCCCCGATAAAAGCTATTGAAATTTCATGTCCATTCTTAGCTATTGTGAGCGTCCTGTGAATATGTGTAATTGTCATGCTGTAATTCTTATAATATTGACACCATTTGAGATGATTAAATATGAATAATTGGGTCACTACTGTTATGACATTGCCATTTTGTGTATGAAGAACAAAAATATTTCTGTTAATTGCAAATTAAAGCATGTGAGATATGGAAGAAACATCGTTGCATTTACTATGGTAAATGTACATATGTAATGGACTTGACAAGAAACTCAGTCACATATAAATAAGCACGTAAATAAATAAATAAAAGTATACCTAATGACGAAACAACTTACGTGGTACATTTATGGAAGATATTTGCATATTTGCCAATCATTATATCTGTTTATATTTTTCCCAATTCTAATTCTAATTTTGAGTTAAATCTGTTAAAATCCAGTATAGAGTTTGATAAAATAGACTAAATCAATATTTCAGGATTGGAAGTTTTACAATATATATTATACATAATGTGTATCCATTTATCGACTTTTTGCCTTGTGTTTCTTTCAGCCTTACTTTTCAATTGATGTCTACAAAAGAAATTTGTTTCAAGACAGGTTAAAAAATGTATCTGTTATCAGCATTTCTATAAGATAGATGGTAGAGTTAATAATTCACAGTGTTCGTCAGCTTTTTGTGTAAATTGGAGTACGCCTTTGCCTTACGAGTTCGTGCTTGACCATATAATTTGCTCGTTGCCATGACAACGCTCCCATTGACCTTAGACTTGGAATTTCCTCGCCGGAAACTGTCGAGGTGAGTCTGGAATATCTCATCATTAGCTTGATCGTATAGAAACTCGGGTTTTCCTATGTTCCCATTCCGCATCTCTTTGAAGTTTTCAAGAATTTGGTCAACACGTGATGTTTGCGATGCATCCTACAACATAAAGTATATTAACTATGAATGATATATTTGGTATCATGCAAGTCTCTCCCTACACAGGTTGGGCACACTTCCGTATGGCTCTGCATTTGAGTGACGGTTACTGCTTAGGGTAATTAATTTGTTAATCAAATGCGGGATGATTTGAAACATTCGGAACAAAAAGTGGCACCTTTTTAAATGTATACTTGGTTATATCAGTAACAAACATAGGCACTCCGACCACAGACTTACGTCTCTGCGAACATAGGATGTAAGAAGTACTTGACACAATGTATGGTAATATATAACATATAGTAATTGTATAAATCCGATTGTAAATTTATGCCAACCAGTTTAGTTCCCTAAAAAGACAACGTGTAATTTTACTCTGACGATACGAGTACGCCATGTCAAGTTTCCAATGAGACAAAAACTCCTGTCTGGATATTCTGTTCTTACTTACCTTGAACGTGTTATACAATTTTCGGTCGTGACCAATATACACGCCTTTGTTGCTACAGAATACCCCGTCTACTTCACGCATGCGTACTGAAGCCGTTGTAACCGTCGCTTGTCGGACAGAAATAAAAGATGTCCTTCGTTTACCACTTTTTACGTGTTTTAATCTTTTAAAACTTCTGTCTTTTTCACTGGGGGCTAGTACTTTAACAGGTGGTAATACCATTTGTGTTTCCTTGATAACTTCCGATGGCGGTTCCTGATCCGGAACCGTTTCTGGTTCTTGGTCAGGAATGTCTTCTGGCCCTTCAACAGGAATTTGTTTTGTTTCCTCATTAGAAATCTCTGGTGTCTCTTGTTCGTGTGTTTCTGGAATCTCGACGTGTTTATCATGATCTGTTTCATCCATGCCGTTGATTGGTTTGCCTACTTTCGCTTCAGCTACATCAGGAGTACTTACAGAAGACTGGCTGTGAGGGTCGTTTGGCAGTTTAATTACGATTTTGACCGCAGATTCTTTGTTAGAGGCATCATTCCGTCCAGGATTCCGTATTACAATCTGAATCTGTTTTTGTTGACTATGTGTCATCGATGCCGTCTTCAGTATTGTACTTTCATTGTCTTTTTTCTTTGATAAACTTCCACGGGAAGGTAGCTGTTCCTCTGTCTCGGACGTTTTGTCCGACCACTGACAACTTGATGACGAATTCCCATTTTCTGTCTCATCTTCTAAAATTCTTTTAGTTTGCTGATCTTTTAAAGACCTGACTACCGCAGAATCCTTCCACATTTGGATGACATTTAGAACTGCTTTCCCAAGTTGAACTTCATCAGACAACTCCTTCTTACATGCACCAAGCAGTCTCTTCTCTTTCTCTTTATCGTGCTGTGACTTTTCCATTTCCAGTTTTTTGCGACTCTAAAATAACACAAATAACCGCATTTATAATCTTTTCAAATGTATATATCATCATCAGAACAATTAATCAAATTATTTGATCATCATTCCTGTAATCCTGACAGAGTAAAGAATGAAAGTACTTTAGTTGCGTTTACGGATATGACCGAACACTAATATCAACATGGAACAAACATGTACCAAATTCATCCTTCTCTCTCCCTTGTAAAAAATACGACAAAAACTCAGCAAAATCTGCACATAACAATACAATATAATTAACCACGAATAAAACGTACCTGTCCATATACAGAACGAGAAGAACCACGCACTGCTTTATTATAAAACAAGTGTCACATGGGCAGGACCATCAATGTAACGATTGAAACCAGATTTATATCAATACAGCATTATTATAGATATAAATAATAATGTATAGAGTACATTTGAAACAAAAATGGATTTGAATTCGGTCACCTAAAGCTTAGTCAACTTGACGCCATCATAATAAAGTTATTGAAGTTAAATAAATTGTTTGATTTAACTTCATTTATCTATCTTTATTATCCAACTTATCCAACAAAATGTATGATAATTCTAAATTGAATTATATTATTTAAAAACAAAACGACTTATTTTTGTGTTTGGGACCTTGTTTTAGTGTTGGAAGGCTACCACCAAACGTATGTACGAACAGACTGTAAATACAACGCTCTGTGTTAACGAAAATGAGGTTGTTATTTGTAAATCAATGTTTATATAAATGGCACATTTGATGACATCAAACTGAAAATAAAGTACAGAGCAAATAAACACTTTACGGAATCTATTAAACAGTCATGACTAAAGACTAAAGGTTAGAGTTCATTAGAACCACTTTGTTACTCCATTAATCGTTTCATCTGCCAAACATTTCAAATTACATTGTTTGTTCTTTCTACCTCCCTCCCTCCCCCACCCCCACCCTCTCTCTCTCTCTCTCTCTCTCTCTCTCTCTCTCTCTCTCTCTCTCTCTGTCTCTCTCTCCCCCCTCTCTCTCTCTCTCTCTCTCTCTCTCTCTCTCCCCCTCTCTCTCCCTCTCTCTCTCTCTCTCTCTCCCTCTCTCTGTCTCTCTCTGCTTTCTCTCTCTCTGTCTCACTCTCTCCCCCCTCTCTCTCCCCCCTCTCTCTCTCTTTGAAAAGTATATTACGCTTATAATTTTTTATCTTCTTTTTCGTTTTCAGTGCCAATGATTTACAAATCCCATGTATGAAGTACAAGACATGGGATTCTCTGATCCTGATGGGATTTCTCATTTACATACATCTAGATTTACCCCCCCCCCCCCCCCCAAAAAAAAAAAAAAAAAAAAAAAAAAAAAAAAAAAAAACAAAAAATAAGAAAAAGGACATGTCTACAAAGATGTAGAATAAGTTAAATATTGATAAATTACCAATATTTCAACGAAACAAAGATTCACACCGAAAGTAAAGAGAGAACACTAAAAATGAGACTATCTGTCCTGATGGTTAAGTATCTTATCTTTCCTCGACGATGTACAAGGATATTTTACAAAGAATACATTAGTGAATAGAACCTTCAATACAAACTACGAATTCATTTTTAGTTATAAATAATGTGTTGATCTACGTCATACACCTGTTCCGTCTTTGTAGGACTCATCACTGATGACACCCGGTATTCTAAGAAACATTTGACAAAATATCGCACAACTAAATGTGAAAAGATCTCCCTATAAACATACGAGTGGACAAACTGTTATAATCTACAAGCAACATTAATTACTACATTAACCAACTAATACTAGATAATATGTAAAATGTCACAGTATAGATACTTTGATTACTTCCATTCCTCAGTGTCATTTGCCGACATTTCTTTAATCATCTAGAAATGCTATATCGCTCAAGCTGGGACATTCCTACAAATACTCTTTCAGATTAAATTTAATTTTTTATACTTTTTCTCTTTTTTTTTCACAAATTTTGCAAGTAACTTTAAACTTATTTGTTTCTTTTTCTAGAAGAATAAGACAAGAGAGATCAAACGAATGTTATTTGTAGATTCAGTGTTAATTCTATAATTGTTTAATAATTAATATTGTTATATACTTAAATATGAATAATCAATATCTATTTACTGGATTGACACAGTCCTACTTGAATATTGCCCGGTGTTGACACTACCCCTTTGTATACAGTCATGAACATAAAAACTACACCAATATACACAGGATGAAGAGTATCGATTATTGTTTAAACAACTATTGTTCCTTCGATAGAAAATTATATTACAATCGTCGTTGGAAAAAACCATAATTGATTGTACTATTTATCAAGCAATTTTCTTGATCAATTCCAATAAATACAATTCTGAAGCTTATTTACTTTAAAAACAAGAATGATCAAAGCTATCTGACATAATCAAATAAATAAATAAACAAAGGAAAATGATAATAAGGATCAATAAAACAATTAATACAATAATAAAAACAAGATATTGTTTTCTGCCTAGTTCCTATACCACCGATTATTTCACCAAAGATAAGAAAACCAAGACATTGTTTTCTGCCTAGTTCCCATACCACCGATTATTTCACCAAAGATAATGAGGAGAGGCAATAAACCAATAAAATATCTGTACTGATGACACTCGTTTATACAAACTGTAGTAAATGTTCCTTGTTCATTTATGTATATCGCTACCAATGAGCAGGAAGTATCTTCAAAAATCTTAGAATTTAGTTCTTGCTGTCTGTCTACACAACCATCTGACCATTGGGTGACCGTTTTGTTTTATGCCAATAGCCTCTACCTACCTTTAACTCCCACAGAATTCTTCTTCCTGGTCATCGCAATAATCATAAATCCCAAATCCCCTTTTCGTATAAAAATAATACTCCTATTGAAAATGGCTGTAAACTTGGTAAAGTTAGCTCAAAAGTATACTTACAATGCTGCTAGACGTATTTGCTGGGTGGTTTCTTTTAACGTTCAGAGGTTTTGATTTTTCATTGTGTAATTCTTGACCTGTAGTGTGAATATCCTTCTTTTGAAGACCACTTTTTGTATCTATCATAGATCCATCGCCCGCTGTTTTGTGTAGAGTTCCAACATCTTTGTCTTTGGCTTGTGAAAATTCACTACTTGAATGTCGACCATGCGAAGGGTCATTACCGTTGTTTTCGTGCAATGATGTTTTCGATGATATTTGAACACTGTTTTTTCTTTCCAATTCAATATTTTCTGTTGTGGTAGTTGTAGAATCAACACTTATACATTTTTCTGGTGGTTGTTTATCAACATTATCGTCTTTATAAGGTGGCAGACTGGCAGCGGTGATTTTTTCTGTTGCTGGTTCAACATCTGACCTGATTTCAAGACTCGCACCGTCTGGTGCAAGTTTATTGTCTACACCTAGCACAGCATTACCAATGGTGTTTGGTTTTGCACATTCATCCATTTGTTCGAACCCTTCACCAATGGGTTTCTCCTGTAAAGAATCCAGCGAAGAAGGAGGCACAATTAAACCATTATTAACCTGATCAGACGGTGACTCTTTTTGTTTTTTGTCTAAAGACAGAACTGTATTTGACATAGTTAAACTGTCTGCGTTTGAAATAATTTTTGGATGTTTGCCACCTTGAGCTTCGGCCGGTTCGTCAGTTCCACTCAAATTTCCAGATTGATTATATTTATCTCTGCTTGGATCGCTAAAAACGCGTCGGTTATCAATGTGGTTCTCATCCTTTGTTTCAGAACCTGTATCAGGTTTTTCCTGTTCGGAGATTGCAACGCTTTTGGAATCATCGCCTTTGTCTTTATCTATTAGCATTGCCCTTGCATTGATTTGCGAGGAGGCCGTTACAACGATGATAGTTCCGTCTGCATCATAAATCTTTTTCCCGTCGTCATTTGAGCTTTGGATATCTATATCTATTGTCTTTGATTCAGTCACTTTTGTTTCGGTCTCTTTTGTTTTAGGATTATATGGGTATTCTGCTAACAGTTGTGATAATGGATAATCGAATTCGTCATCCACTTCTGTGATAGGTTGTGACTTGACCTCCTCCATAACTGATTTTTTGCCATCAGTTTTACTATATAAAATAGGCGATGTCTGACACGCCCTACTTTCCCCAGGTGTCTGTGTTGTACTGTCCCGTGTTTGTCGATGTACGTCAGATCCGTCAGGAGTATGTGAAGTTTGCCTTTTATCTCCCCTTGACCCACGACCTCGTCTTGACCGTTTGCTCTCTCGAGTGTTAGGTCTGTGCTTTGTTGAGTGTGTCGACATAACGTCCAAACTATATCCTGATCTTGAATCATTGAATGAATCTAAATTAGACGTTCTTGTTGTTTTAGCAGAACTATCCCGACTTTTCTGGATAATTGTACTCATACGAATTCGTCTCACACTTTCTGATTTCCATGCTGACTCTCGTTGGCCTTGACCATCACTCGCAAACACGGCCCTTTTATGTCGGCGGTTTTTCTCACCTTTAGCTTCTTTTTCGTCTTCCTGATCATCAGATGAATACGTCCGAGAGCTGTCTCGTCTATTTGATGTGTTTGAAATGGTTTTGTCTGTGGTTGAAGAATGTGTATCCATGTTATTTTGGCTACCTTGAACACTTGACACACCATTGTGTGGCGTTAATGGTCTTGAGCGAAGGTCAAAATTTACATGTGGATTGGTACGTTTTACTTGGATGAAATCTGCCAAAGTAATTTTACGAGGACGACCGGGAGATCCTGAAACATCCGACGACATCTGCATCTACAAATAGAAATTATTTTTTCAGTTTCTTTGCGTGTTAATTTGACTTAACTACGGATATCAATTGGGGGATGGGGGTATATGCTCGGGTACTTTGTGGAAAAAACAAGGAGAGAGTACAGATATGCCCAGAAATTATTTTATTTATACAAAAAAACTTTCAAAATCGATTAGATCTAGAATAAAAACTTTCAACTCTCCAGATGTAAAATAAAAACTCTCAAAATCGATTAGAAGAGAGCACAATACGAACCAATGGAAGGTGACACGGAGGCCCTTGACAAGAGACAAGGATGATAAGACCAAATGTTTCAAAAGAGTAAATGTCTTCTACTTCAAGTTCAAGTTCAAATTTGTCGTATTCTTCGTTTGCTTTGGAAGGGTCTCGATATCAATTACTCATAAATTGTCGTCATTTTATCTATTTTTAGTTTGAAGAGCTTTTTATATGCCGATATTTTTTGCTGGTTTCAAGGCTGTCCGTACATCTCAATTAACCAACCCATATATTTCGCAGGTGATACTGACATCCAATGTTGTAAAATATTAAATAAAGTTGCTGGATACATGCTTGTTATAATGATAGCAGCAGATATATTAGAAAGTTACGAAATGTTCCAAATGAAAGGTTGCCTAGACAATCAGAATGATTGCCATTAACATCAGTTTCGATTTTGTAGATTTCCTTAAAATCTGTTCCATAACATTTTGTTTGTGTTAAGCCTATTGATGATGGATTGTTGTTTTGACGCTGGTCGCACAAAGTAATAACAACAAGCCACACCTTTTACCGATAATGACCTGTGGGATGAGGAGAAGGGTTCAGCTTAATGACCTAATATAGTAATATATATTATATATATAGTATAAAAGGACTATCGATATCTCCATAAATTAGCATTTAAACCATTTATCATTGATAGATGTGATTTATTTGTTATAAAGAATAAAGAAATAAAATGACATTCAAAATGCTGTTAAACTGACAAGACATACTGCAGGTATGCTGATAATGAAACAGTATCACCAGAACTATTGTATATATACTAGTGTCATGGGCGCTATTGACTTAAAAACAACTCGACCACACCGCCAGTACTGCAGTACTAACGAACCAGTTGACCGAAACAGTTCAATAAAGTAATGATTGCGTAATCTTAGGAATCAATATTATCTATATTGACAATTTGATGTTGTTAATAAATAGAAACATGCTTTGTAATAAATGTTTACCTTAATGGTAAATATGTCACTATACATAATGGTACCTTTTTGGTATTACAGTTTATACAAATATTGAGGCAAACACCGATGGTATTTTCCCAATAATAGATACATACTTCTCTTACCTGAAAAACTCAAACTGCTCTTGTGTAAATATTTGTTTTTTTTTGTAATTGAAATAAAAGTGAAAGGAAAAAATGTAATTTCAGTTCAATACAAAAATTTTGATTGTTTTCAGAAATCTTCATTGGTAAAAAAACGTTTTAGTTTCCGCTTTGTATACACAATTTCATTTTTTAACTAAAAAAAATCAATATTTTATCAATCAGGATAATTGTAACGTCGTCTGTTTTTTTCGAAACGATTCAGTTTTAATAGATATCAGACATGAAATGTAATTAAATTTTCACGAACATGACAATCAGTGGACTTTAGACTGTATATACCAAATTATATTCAATGCTTCATGTCAGGAAAAGATTATCTGGTACTGTCATTCAATCTGCATTTAAGCTAAAAATATTTTTTTATCATACTGATAACTCAATATCAGTACGTATTTGCAATATATAGAAATATATATATATTTTAATTTTTCAAAATTTTGATTTTTCTGTTCAAAACATTGATGAAATACTTCATTTGTAATTGATTTTATATATAGTCAGTTGATACATTGACAAATCATATACAGATAATCTTTAATTTCACTACGGAAATACTGAGACTTGATGATGTACAATTTAACCGACAACCTTTTATTTAGACTTAAATGGGCATTGACATGAGACCTTTGTCCTCTAAACAACCTACCCTATGTAATGATGTTGATCCTGTGATTACTTTTATTACATAGATACAGGTTAAACAGCATATAGTTATTTCCCGAGTAAACTAAAACACCTTGGATCCCGAGTAATTGATATCAGATTCCCTAACTGATCGATTCGCTTAAAAATATTAACACTTTTGATAATATATCAATAATATGTAACGATAACTGATCGAATACTAGAATATTTATTAGTTAATTTATTTTCCCATATGTAAAATTCCGTTTTACTTATCAAGGGTAAATTTAGGAACAGCATACCAAAGTCTCATCACCTGCTGTTAATGATGGCTGAGTCATCTGCGTTCACACGATCTAATTAACGGAACTTTGTAACAAAAGAGTGTGAGACATCATACTGTGTGACGAAGAAAACAGCAACCTCGGTGATGGGAACATTTCAAATGTATCACCTCGTACGCTATCGCATGGACTCTACATCACACAGGAGTGATAGAGTCTGTAAAACACCAAATGTATATTATAAATTAACATTCGACCTATAATTATAAATTATAAATAGAATTTGAGATTAGCAATCGAAAATCAATATCGCCAATAGACCAATATATTCAGCACTTGCTTCACAAAACCATGTGATATTTTTGATGGTTTTTTTCTTTGTTGGCAGAAAGCAGAGCAATTGTATAACTTAAATCGAAGAGAAAAACATCGTCAACTTGTCAAATGGGACAATCTATTATCGATATGTCAATATCATGATACGTCACAAGGCAATAGAAAGCTATTTACTAAACAGTACATATAAACATACCAATAACATTCTCCTGGGTTTTCAGCACAAAGTCAGGTTTGATATCATTTGAGCATTGTTTTTAATCAACTTTGTGACAAGATGATTTATCAATGGTATAAAATATAACATGGTTACTAGTAATTTGTCACATCCAAACAGTTTTATATCAGATGTTCCAACATCATAATTGGTACAGTTGTCTATTTTAATTGTAAACTTAATATTTGTCAAAACTTTCATCATGCGAGGTATATAAGAATGCATTTACATAAAATCCAGATCAATATTTCCGCATCTCTTCTTGAAACACATTGACAATGATTGATCTGTAAAACTATAACATATTTTCAGAGGTGATCGATTTTCAATTATTTTCTATCAATAATTTAATTTAGAGCAGTTTGAAAACATATATATCCATAATTAATTTCTCAAAGCGATCGATTTTCTGGTCGTTTCTCGTTTACAAAAGGATATAATCACGTTTAATTATCTGGACATTCTATAACACAATACATTCGTCTCATTTCTAATTAGGGGATTGTCAATACGTCCAGTCTAACAATACATAATAACACTAATTAATTACATTTGATTACACTCTTTTGCTTACGCACTTTCAGTTGTAACCTGGCCAACCTTAAACGTGAAATAGAATACCAGTAGTAGTATCAATTAGCCACATACATAACATCTACTTAAATCGATTATGGACAAGGTCAATACCTCTGTGTCATTATTTGTATCTATATGGTCAATACAACGATCATGGATATTTACTACACGCAAATATCATATGTATTTTGCTGCAAGGTGTTTTTCTGCCTTATAGGTTAACGATAAACACCATGAAAATACCAACATAGCAACATATTCATAATTCAAACTCAATCCATAGAACTAGGGCAAAATATAAACAAAAGAAGGATTTACACGGAGATTCCTCAAAAAGTATCAGGAGAATAAGACCAGGTGTTCTGATAAAGTAAGCGTCTTCTGCTTCATCGACGACACCCGCCATGTAAATCTTGATCAACATATTTTTATAATTTCTTCCGACCCTTCATATCCTTCAGGTGTCGGCACATCTAGCTATTAGAGCAGCTACTACAGAACAATCGTCCAAAACGTAGTCTAGATACTTTGCAACATATAAACTTTACTTATTTTTATTCAAAGGCGAAAAAATCTATCAGCTTATATCATTCATACTTGCTGACCCAGATAGAAGCGCTAGGAACCTTACCTGGCAATGCACTAGCTCCCAGCAGTTTTATCGGTGATGATAATCCAATGTCAACTTTTATTTAAATATCATATCTTTAAAACAATGTTAATTGTTTTCATATTGTAGAACATCTGGCGATCTACTGTGACACATTTTGTCAACATTTTGCATATTTTCTGACTGACTGAAAGCATTGAACTGAACATATGATGGTTAGAAGGAGGCAGTTCAATACTCTTATTGTACTTTCGACACATGTTGCTGTTTTTTTTTCTTTTTTTTTCTTTTGCGTTCTGTATCTCAACAGAGGTTGTTTATTATTGGCAGTCTAATTCTTCGAATATCATTTATGACGATGAACAGTCGCATCTCGACACAGCAATGACGTTATCATTGTTACGCGTGATTCATCATTTACTGTACAAATGTACTTTAAATTGCATTTCTTTCTGGTTAATTATATGGCGATGTTTCCCTGGAAATGAATCATACAGCAGTGATTCTAAGCATCTGTATTGTTACCCGACACATAACCGTTACTTATACGTCGGAATAAATGTAAAAAAAAAACAGATGGTGTTGTGCTGTAACACAAAAATTCAATCAAGTCTATTCTACTTTCAATACTGAAGTAACTTTCAAAAGAAAGTTTTTGGACTACAAGTCCACCACCAGCAGCGTCTATCTTCTTCAATCTTGAAGATTTTACAAAAATATTACCTTTCCATACAAATTTAGAATTCGTTGCATCATATGTGAATTCCGCATGCAAGAAAAGTTTGTTACGCATGAGGCTCTTTAATGTGTGAAACTTGAAACAATGCCATTTTCACTCTTTTACAAGACACTATGTTTCATCAGATAAAAGTTCTTTGTTGAATTAGCTAATATTCCTTTCATTTTATTAAATTAAGAATGTATTAAACTAAGACGCCAAACATTGAAAAAAGGCTTGGTTTATTTTTGACAAATTACATGCCAAAAGTAATCTAAAAGAAAACTAGATATATCACTACACTTGTTTTTATCGATACAGGCGTCAGAATATAAGTACTAGCAAATATTTCGATGTTTTCGCGAAAAAACAAAAGTCTATTTCGAGGCGGACTTCGTACCAAGCAAACTTCTGTTTCCAATAAGATGCAACGGAATGCTACTAGGAAAATCAGTAAAGAAAAAATGCACAAGTCTATGAAACTACGTGGGAAATTATTTGATATTGAATTTTGCCCCACTTAAGATCAAACACGGGTTTCATACATCATTAAAAGTCTGACGAAAAAAAGTATTTACATCATTTCAACAAGAAATTCACTCTCTAGAAAGGGTTTGTCATCTGAGTCAGGGTTTCATTTCACTATCCTCTATTTACTTCAATATTTGATATAACTGAACATGATGATGCGCCCATCTATAACATTAATTTAAACTAAGGTCTCTCTCGACTCTGCTGCACTTATGACATTTGAGTTCAGCTTCCGCCCAAATGAGGAAGGCTATTGGTTCAGTCTTTATGTCTCGTCATTAAAATGTTACTCCCTGTTTATCGATCTGCATTAAATAGGGTGCATAAGGACTTCTCAGCCCTTCGTCAGTATAATTTGACTGGATTGGGTGGCATACTTCAAGAAATTTCAATGTGATAGCACTATAAATTTTCCTTCTGTAGATTCTTTATGTCTGGACACTTCATATAACCATGCCGGACGATCATGAGAACGTACAACCACACACAAATATATTCACTGCATATTTGTTAAATTCTTGATTTTTAGAAAGCCTGCTTGTAAATTGTAAATAAGATTGCTTAATATTCCTATATGATCTAATGAATTTGTCTACAACTTTTGAAATCAATACAAAAAAAAAATTATATAAGACGCGAGAAAAACGAACATGACTCGTGTGGAATGTAGTGGTTTGTTATTTAACAGCAAAACATTATTCAAGGGTGTGTCCGCGTCAGGGATGCTGAAGTACACTTGTCATTTCGCAGCTTTCTAATGTAATACTATAATTTTACTGTATCAAAAGATATTCATTTTAAATCTAAATATACAAAAAATATAATAACACTGAACCCATCCTTATTTACCAAGATATCATCTCACTGACCCCATCCTTATTGTACCAAGATATCATCTCACTGACTCCATCCTTATTGTACCAAGATATCATCTAACTGACCCCATCCTTATTGTACCAAGAGATCATCTCACTGAACCCATCCTTATTTACCAAGATATCATCTCACTTACTCCATCCTTACTGTACCAAGATATCATCTCACTGACCCCATCCTTATTGTACTAAGATATCATCTCACTGAACCCATCCTTATTTACCAAGATATCATCTCACTGACCCCATTTTTATTGTACTAAGATATCATCTCACTGAACCCATCCTTATTGTACTAAGATATCATCTCACTGAACCCATCCTTATTTACCAAGATATCATCTCACTGACCCCATCCTTATTGTACTAAGATATCATCTCACTGAACCCATCCTTATTGTACTAAGATATCATCTCACTGAACCCATCCTTATTTACCAAGATATCATCTCACTGAACCCATCCTTATTTACCAAGATATCATCTCACTGACCCCATCCTTATTGTACTAAGATATCATCTCACTGAACCCATCCTTATTTACCAAGATATCATCTCACTGAACCCATCCTTATTTACCAAGATATCATCTCACTGAACCCATCCTTATTGTACTAAGATATCATCTCACTGAACCCATCCTTATTGTACCAAGAGATCATCTCACTGACCCCATCCTTATTGTACCAAGATATCATCTCACTGAACCCATCCTTATTTACCAAGATAACATCTCACTTACTTCATCCTTATTGTACCAAGAGATCATCTCACTGAATCCATCCTTATTGATATCATCTCACTGAACCCATCCTTATTGTACCAAGATATCATATCACTGACCCCATCCTTATTGTACCAAGATATCATCTCACTGAACCCATCCTTATTGTACCAGGAGATCATCTCACTGAACCCGTCCTTATTGTACCACGATATCATCTCACTGACCCCATCCTTATTGTACCAAGAGATCATCTCACTGAACCCATCCTTATTGTACCAAGATAACATCTCACTGACTCCATCCTTGTTTACCAAGATATCATCTCACTGACCCCATCCTTATTGTACCAAGATATCATCTCACTGACCCCATCCTTATTGTACCAAGATATCATCTCACTGACCCCATCCTTATTGTACCAAGATATCATCTCACTGAACCCATCCTTGTTGTACCAAGATAACATCTCACTGACTCCATCCTTATTTACCAAGATATCATCTCACTGAACCCATCCTTATTTACCAAGATATCATCTCACTGATCCCATCCTTATTGTACCAAGAGATCATCTCACTGAACCCATCCTTATTTACCAAGATATCATCTCACTGATCCCATCCTTATTGTACCAAGAGATCATCTCCCTGACCCCATCCTTATTGTACCAAGATATCATCTCCCTGACCCCATCCTTATTGTACCAAGAGATCATCTCACTGAACCCATCCGTATTTACCAAGATAACATCTCACTTACTCCATCCTTATTGTACCAAGAGATCATCTCACTGAATCCATCCTTATTGTACCAGGAGATCATCTCACTGAACCCATTCTTATTGTACCAAGAGATCATCTCACTGACCCCATCCTTATTTACCAAGATATCATCTCACTGAACCCATCCTTATTTACCAAGATATCATCTCACTGACCCCATCCTTATTGTACTAAGATATCATCTCACTGAACCCATCCTTATTTACCAAGATATCATCTCACTGAACCCATCCTTATTTACCAAGATATCATCTCACTGAACCCATCCTTATTGTACTAAGATATCATCTCACTGAACCCATCCTTATTGTACCAAGAGATCATCTCACTGACCCCATCCTTATTGTACCAAGATATCATCTCACTGAACCCATCCTTATTTACCAAGATAACATCTCACTTACTTCATCCTTATTGTACCAAAAGATCATCTCACTGAATCCATCCTTATTGCACCAAGATATCATCTCACTGAACCCATCCTTATTGTACCAAGATATCATATCACTGACCCCATCCTTATTGTACCAAGATATCATCTCACTGAACCCATCCTTATTGTACCAGGAGATCATCTCACTGAACCCGTCCTTATTGTACCACGATATCATCTCACTGACCCCATCCTTATTGTACCAAGAGATCATCTCACTGAACCCATCCTTATTGTACCAAGATAACATCTCACTGACTCCATCCTTGTTTACCAAGATATCATCTCACTGAACCCATCCTTATTGTACCAAGATATCATCTCACTGAACCCATCCTTATTGTACCAAGATATCATCTCACTGAACCCATCCTTATTGTACCAAGATATCATCTCACTGAACCCATCCTTGTTGTACCAAGATAACATCTCACTGACTCCATCCTTATTTACCAAGATATCATCTCACTGAACCCATCCTTATTTACCAAGATATCATCTCACTGACCCCATCCTTATTGTACCAAGATATCATCTCACTGACCCCATCCTTATTGTACCAAGAGATCATCTCACTGACCCCATCCTTATTGTACCAAGAGATCATCTCACTGACCCCATCCTTATTGTACCAAGAGATCATCTCACTGACCCCATCCGTATTTACCAAGATAACATCTCACTTACTCCATCCTTATTTACCAAGAGATCATCTCACTGAATCCATCCTTATTGTACCAGGAGATCATCTCACTGACCCCATTCTTATTGTACCAAGAGATCATCTCACTGACCCCATCCTTATTGTACCAAGAGATCATCTTACTGAACCCATCCTTATTGTACCAAGATATCATCTCACTGAACCCTTCCTTATTGTACCAGGAGATCATCTCACTGAACCCATTCTTATTGTACCAAGAGATCATCTCACTGACCCCATCCTTATTGTACCAGGAGATCATCTCACTGAACCCATCCTTATTGTACCAAGAGATCATCTCACTGACTCCATCCTTATTGTACCAAGAGATCATCTCACTGACCCCATCCTTATTGTACCAAGATATCATCTCACTGACCCCATCCTTATTGTACCAAGAGATCATCTCACTGAACCCATCCTTATTGTACCAAGAGATCATCTCACTGAACCCATCCTTGTTGTACCAAGATATCATCTCACTGAACCCATCCTTATTGTACCAAGAGATCATCTCACTGAACCTATCCTAATTGTAATAGATCATCCTTATAGATACTTGAGTTACATACTGTTTCCTTTGTGGAACACTCTGGCCACTGTGTACAATAACAGGGAGCCCGTCCATCCTTATATATTAACTCTCTCCAAGTGTGTATATAGAATCAAACCTCTGCATAGAAACCAATTCTCAATAGTATTAAAAATCGTGTCAGTTCAGTGATTGTAAGCCCCGTGGCTTCTTCATTAAAGTACAACAGGGTTGTTTATTAGTAACATACTGACGATGTATCAATGGCGTAATCGGGTAGTCTTGGTAAAGTACATCAAAACAAAAGAATGTTATCAAATTTATTAGCAGGTGCACTTTCCCATCCACATTTTGACATTTTATTTTTGACACGCTTACGTTTCAACATTTTTAGACATTTTGCCAAAGTCTAGAAAGACGATGTAGTTTAATTCACTATTTGGCTATGTCATATATCACTCTGAATTTGTATCGAAATAAACTATTTAGTGGGTTTTTTTCGTACGATCAATTGATAAATGTTTTTTTTTTAATCTCATTGCTTATAATTATTAACATAGAGACAGAGACGATGTCTCAAATGTTAATAAAATATACTTAATTTCGATTTGATTCATAATTGTACAAAATACACAAGAACATGACATGTTATACATAGAATCAAATACAATAGAGATAAATGATGAATTAAAATGCGTCATCTTGTTTATTCCTGCTTGCATTACTGGCCTAAACCGTTATAATCTGGGAGGCCACTGAGGAAAATCCTAAAATACACATACCAATGCGGAAGTAAACAAACCCCACAATTCAATATACAAGAATTTTCTGTGTTGAGTAATACTTCTTAAAAAACATAAAGTCCAAGTGTATATTCTGAGCAATGACCGCAAATTCAGCGATAAAAATATGGAATACATGTAACGCGTAATTTCAAGAGGGAATAATCCTTCCTGCAGCCTTTCCATCCTTCTGATTGAAACAATCATATTTCTAGTTACAACATTTAAAAATTGTCAACAAGTTATATAAATTCTACTGAATTAATTGTTTTATATTGGTATATTGTCTTTGTCATTGCGGCCATCAATGTCGATTTAATTGTCGTTGTGTGCTTTTACAACTGTCAGAGGTTAAAAAGATAAACTGATGAAATAAAAAGATAAATAGTAAATGAAAACATATAATCATTATTTCTTGTTTTATAAACGATGCGGTTATGGCGCAAAAATTGTCATATATATACACATTGTGGTTGACTTTAGACAAAAATAATAAAACAATTAAGTTCATGTGTTAGATGATAAATATTTCATTTATGCTTAAAGAAAACTTACCGGAGTCGCAGTCAGTCCCTCTTCAGACATCACCACTCACTTGAAACGACATAAACACACTACCTACGGTCGGTGAGATAATTGGCTACTGGTAATATTGATATATATATATATTTATGTATATATAGTACCAGTCCGTCTATAACAGCGGACCTGTTTTGCTACCCGATCGATATATTTTACCATTTGGGAATATTGAATTTTACTATAGCAAAACAATTATTTTAAAAGGTTCATTTTGTCACCTGTCCGTACACGAGATAAACTTTTATATCAAAAATACATCTACTGTTATTTTATCATTTATCCATGCGCAGAAAAAAATGTGGAAATCGAAATGTTTTGTCACTTGGATATTGAGAAAAATCATTAAGAGAACTGAAAACGAAGATAACACACAAATGAAAGCTAATTGAAATATTGACACGATATCACTAGGCATAAAACGGCCCTAATGCATCTCAGCAGGGCATATTTAGAATCCATTGGTTACTACATACACATGTCATACATGCATGGTTAAACTGCGTGACAAATAATTTACTAACTCCAGTAGGGTTACGAAAGGTGAGAGTAAGCCGCAATGGATTGATATATCTAATACAAACATTATGTTTACCTGACAAGACCATTGTGACATAAGTTCATGTTGTGTTAGCTGCCTCTATACCTGTCCATAGGCAGGGTTGCTTTCTCGTATTGTTCATGAATTACAAAATTCGCGAGAATTAACTCGAAAAAATCGATACTGTTTTCATATGTTGAATCTATATCATAATAGTATATTGTATCAAAAAAAATGTCTTGTGAAAGATAAAAGAGATTTCATGAATTTGATGAAGAACATGGTCAACATTGCTCCTTGAATCTACAGCAACATGACTTGTCGTATTTTCAGCATCAATTATCTGTATTTCTTGCTATTGTAAATCATTGTATTGTTAACTACATGGGGTTCGATTCCCGGAATGAATGCGGAAAGGTAAAGTATCTCCTGTCCGACAACGTGGGTTTTCCCTGGGTACTCCAGTTTCCATGCCAACAAGAGTGATTAATATAAGTTGGAAAATCTGGTTTCTCGTTTATCTATAACTGCTTCTGTGAAACTGGTTATAGTATGGAGCCCATGTCCAGTACTTATGACCTCGTATGTACCATAAGGTATCTCATCACTTACATATCGGTGAATTATTTGTCCTGTTTATACAATGAATGTACTGTGGTATTTTGATGGTGACCACTGTGCTATTCTGTGGTTACATGTCAGTGAAGGTAAACATCAAATCTGAGATGGGAAACCTAAAGTTTATTCTTTTTTTTTCCCAGTCAAAATCGAGTTTCATTTTAATTGTGAAATATCTAGTCACAACTAAAACCTACAAACCACATGCAACTGCTCTGAATTCATATAATATATACCGTTATTTAACCTCTGGAATGAATATATGTACCGGTCGGGACTAAGCCATCTTGATATTTGATATCGACAGAGAAAAATAGATTACACGTTTTGCTGTGTTCTTTTGAAATATTACAATTAAGAATTATCCAATACCATTTAATAATGTTGGTATCTCTCGGTTGTCGTTCCTATAGTGACCACTCTCTTGTAAGCAGTACTGCTCTTCCGTGCTGAGGAAAACTAAAAATGTTCTTTGTCATAAAATCTGGCGCCAACTCCAGTTCTCAAATCCCGTTTTTTTTTTTTTTTTTTACTTTTTAACTTTTTATCGTAGCTTCTGACATGGATCCGATATCGATTGTTGGCGTTGTTGTTTTGTTTTCTTTTATAACTTGCCACTGTAATTAATTATTACAATTTCCTAATGTTTATTGTTGGCCCTTCAGCAACGGCGAGTCAGTTCAGCAGAGAGTTTGTATTGAAGACTGAAGTATTGAATCAGCGTAATTGTTATAATTTTTCTTTGTTTACTGTGTGGAGCTCGTGTGTTATCAGATGCAATATCATACAGCGACTGAAATCGTTCTTGCTTGTAATTCGAAGGAATTTTAATGTACCTTGGTCATTGTATGAAACACTTCGTATGACTGGAATCGGAAGTATGTATAATAACAGGTAATTGTTACCCCGTCTTAAAACAGAAAGCTGTAGTAATGAATATAAATCGTTCTGTGTTTGAATTCCTTACATTACTTTTTCATTTTTATTTTTGTTCATGATGGGTTAATTGAAACGACAATAGCCGACCCCCCCCCCCTCTTTCTCTCTCTCTCTCTCTCTGTTGTTAGGTATACCTTATTGATTTCAGAAATGTGTCATTATACACAGTATTAGCGTCAGTGTTTTACAACACACACCCCCCTGATTTCTCTCTCTCTCTCTGTTGTTAGGTATACCTTATTGATTTCAGAAATGTGTCATTATACACAGTATTAGCGTCAGTGTTTTACAACACACACGCCATAATTGATTTCCCCAAATGTTTAATTTTTAGTAGAATAAGTCTCATGGGATTATCCCTAGTCCTTATACGTAACAGTTTAGAGTTTAGGAGAATAAGTCTCATGGGATTATCCCAAGTCTTTATACGTGACAGTTTAGAGTTTAGGAGAATAAGTCTCATGGGATTATCCCAAGTCCTTATACCTGAGTGTGTAAGGTTGTTTAGTAGAACAAGTCTGAAAGGATTATCCCAAGTCCATTTGTGGGAATGTGTAAAGTTAAGTAGAATATGTATAACACATTTTGAAACAAATGTGATATGGAATATTTGATAAAAAAAAATATGGAACATGAATTAACAGTGAAAACCAGACATATTTGAGAGTTTATTCAACAGAACAATGTAACAACACATTTATAACACATACATCTAATGTATATTCCATGTAATACCACATTCAGTGAGATCATCTGTCTCTTTCTTAACAGACGTCTTCATAGGGGACACCCGATGTAGTAAAACATTGATGTCAACAAGACATTTCAATCGTACTTTCTTCTTTCACTAAACTCCGAAGATTTAAAATTTACTGTTTCTTCCAATATCTCTACTATCTGATCTGATTAACTTTAATTCTTGATTCCTAACTGGTAATCCCACAGATTTACCACATGATGTCCTGGAATATGATGTCCTGGAATACGATGGCCGTGGAAGTTTGGCTTAACACATGCACGTGATAGTTTGTAATCTTCAGCAGTAGTATATCTTGTATAGCTATCTAACTTCCGACCACCGGTTTTCCTTTGTCTCCAATTGTGAATGCCAACAACACAACTGTGAAATAAAAATTGTAAAAAATAAATATCCATTTGTTTTCATATTAGACTTTGTTTTGTTCTGATGTCAAAAAATTAAATATCATTTCTTTATGAAATCACAAAGATAATTTAACCAAGAAATAAAGAGTTCCAAATCCATAAATTATGTATTTCACTGTCACTGCCAACAAAATGAAAACTTAACATATCAATGTACTTTTTAAACATTACATAAACAAACACCGAACTCAAAAACAAAGGTTTTGTGTTTTAACAATCTTAAACTTAGAAAATAAATATTTTCGTGAATGTCCTTTTTTGTGTACCAAATTATGATTATATCCATTTCACTAAGGATATTTCAGTAAGATTGTTTCACGGATATGTTAGCTATAAGCTATAATGAAGGTATTAATTCATAAACTCACCCTGTTTCCTGATGGTCCTTGTGGCAAGGTTTAGCTGTCATTGCTTTTTCACCACAACATGTCCAAACCTCATTCTCTACAACACCAAATACTTTGATTAGTGGGATACAACTTCAACCATTCCAACAACAGAGACAACTATGATGTACCATTAACATATTTGTTACACTATACACTACACTACATCTCTACACTTTACAAGTAGATTTCACAAAAAATCATCCATGTCTTCGTGGAAGTGTGGGTTATCTAAAAGTAACCATTGCCTGAGAAAATACATAATTGTTTTTGTTTCTTTTTAGTTTAGTTTTTTTTTAATAGCTGCTTCATCAAATGGTGAAATATTTCTTTTAAATTGACACTAAATAATAACTGGCTACCAATCATTCTCAACATAGTAGTTAACTGGGTCTAGAATGAACTTACTGAGGTAGCCGGGGTGGTGTTGACAGGGAGCAGCATCTTTTAATCCTTCAAAGGTGCCCAGGCAGTTGAAACACTGACCATCAATCAAAGGAGATGGTGTCTGTGGGGTCCACCCTCTACAGAATCCATAAAAATCAATATTATGATTCATGGTGTGACCAACTCATTCAGATGTTTGTAGTCTGAAAAGCATGCTGGTCCAAGACGTACTATTTAAATGCATTTTTTTCTCCACAACTTTTTCTCATCCTCTTCCTTAAGTTTAAAAAAAAATCACAAATTACCATTTGAAATTCCAATTCCTTCACAAAGGCATCACATTTCAAACTGATTTTGAAGGCTAGTTAATGCAACTCTTAACACCTTTTGTTCTTCATAAATCTTAGGATGCTGTGTTTTCCTTCTGTTCCAATTCAATCTAAGAAAGTTTTGTTTCAACTAAATAGAGAATACAGGATCAGTGTCTTAAAATATAAGCTGGATTTTGGCTAGAGAGAATAAAAGACAAAAGTGGCAAGCCATTAGTGAACCACTTTTGACTTTCTGTCCTAGGCCAAAATGTTGTTTGTTACAACAAATGAAATTTCATATTCAAACAATTGTTTATATTTTAAAATGAAATGTGTAAGTAAATCAGACAATAATTCTACTGAATCAATGCATGTGCTAAACTACAGCTGTTTTCCGTCACTGCCAAATACAGCAAAAATGTATGTGGTCGGTGCATTCTGATAATGGCAGCACTGTTCCAAGATAAATCCAAATACAAGATTGAAAAATTAATCTGAAGAACAAGTGTTCCAAAGGAATCTTCACTCTCAAAGTTAAAATGGAATCAAAGGGCTCAATCAAATCAAAAGACCAAGCAACCAATCAAATCATAAGAGCTAATGTCCAATCAAATCATAAGAGCTAATGCCCAATCAAATCATAAGAGCTAATGTCCAATCAAATCAAAAGAACTAATGTCCAATCAAATCAAAAGAACTAATGTCCAATCAAATCAAAAGAACTAATGCCCAATCAAATCAAAAGAACTAATGTCCAATCAAATCAAAAGAGCTAATGCCCAATCAAATCAAAAGAACTAATGTCCAATCAAATCAAAAGAACTAATGCCCAATCAAATCAAAAGAACTAATGTCCAATCAAATCAAAAGAGCTAATGCCCAATCAAATCAAAAGAACTAATGTCCAATCAAATCAAAAGAACTAATGCCCAATCAAATCAAAAGAACTAATGTCCAATCAAATCAAAGGAACTAATGCCCAATCAAATCAAAAGAGCTAATATCCAATCAAATCATAAGAGCTAATGCCCAATCAAATCATAAGAGCTAATGTCCAATCAAATCAAAAGAACTAATGTCCAATCAAATCAAAAGAGCTAATGTCCAATCAAATCAAAAGAGCTAATGCCCAATCAAATCAAAAGAACTAATGCCCAATCAAATCAAAAGAACTAATGTCCAATCAAATCAAAAGAGCTAATGCCCAATCAAATCAAAGGAACTAATGTCCAATCAAATCAAAAGAACTAATGCCCAATCAAATCAAAGGAACTAATACCCAATCAAATAAAAAAATCTTGTGTTACAATCAAAAGGGTCCAATTAAAGACAATGCAATCAAATCAAAAGAACATTAAAAATCAAAAGAGCTAATGTCCAATCAAATCATAAGAGCTAATGCCAAACCTTGTAATGTCCAATCAAATCAAAGGACTAATCATTAAAAATCTTGTGTTATGCAACTAGCTTTGAATCTTGTCTTCTGACTTACTCAAATGATTTTTTTGAGTGTGTTTTTACCAATTCAATATATTGAAAATCTAAATAAGTCACATCATTTTTTTCAGTGTGCTGACAATCAGTATATTGAAAATCTAAATAAGTCACATCATTCATGGCTGACAATCAATCTCCCAGTCCCTAAATAAGTCACATGATACAAGGCTGACAATCAATCTCCCAGTCCCTAAATAAGTCACATGATACAAGGCTGACAATCAATCTCCCAGCCCCTAAATAAGTCACATGATACAAGGCTGACAATCAATCTCCCAGCCCCTAAATAAGTCACATGATTTATGGCTGACAATCAAACCCCCAGCCCCTTGATAATTCATTAACAGTCCTACCTCTTCTTCAACTTCTTGATGTAATCAGTCTGACGAGTTTCTTTCACGGCACAGGCTGAAATAACAAAAAGTTACTTGTAATATAAACTTGTACAGCACAACATGAAACAAGCAAAATTGATAAAAAAAGTTTTGTTTGATTTGAACAATCAGTTGATTATGTTGGAAAGGGTATTCATTATATTAATATTGGTATGATATTTCCCTTACAGTAACAACTGCACACTCATTATATTAATACTGGTATGATATTTCCCTTACAGTAACAACTGCACACTCCTTATATTAATATTGGTATGATATTTCCCTTACAGTAACAACTGCACACTCATTATGTTAATATTGGTATGATATTTCCCTTACAGTAACAACTGCACACTCCAACTGAAGTGGTATCATGATATTCTTAATGTTTAACATAACAGGATGATGTATTTAATTATTCAAATGTTGACTGTACACCAATCAGCATGAGAGTTATCTCTGGGGGTCACCTTTAATTTATGGAGGTCACAGACAATGGATTTGAGGTTAATCATTTGTGATATAAATAAGCATTCAAAGAAGCCAATCAAATAGCAGGGCAAGGGTCTGACATGAAAAATCACAAACAGCTGGCTTTGTCAATGGTAATACTTCCTTAACAGTCCCAACTTATCACAACATTACATAATGAATGAAAAAGCCTTCAGAATAGTTGATGGAGATGAGGTATCTCTTCACAGGTAAATATATCCTGATAAAGAAAGCCCTAGTAACCTGAACACTCTTGTATCAGTAATGAAAAGTCATAGTTTTTATTTGTGGACTGAATATTTCCAATGTTTTCTTTTTATTTATGTCAAACATTTGTGAAAATATAAATATATGCATGTCAAATACATGTAACAAGCACTTGTAGAGTTTTTTTGAAGGAGTTCCTCTCTCCTCTCCAGCCCCACCCCAACCCAGTCTTAATATATATATATAAACTTTTTTTATCTTACAGCAATTGAGAAACAAGCTATCAGCTTATATTAATCACTCTTGTTGGCCCGGATGGAAGTGTGCGAGGAATCTTACTGTGGGTGGAAACCAGAGTACCCAAGGAAAACCCACATAGTCGGGCAGGTGACCCCTTACCTTTTCACATCTGTTCCAGGAATCGAACCCCGGACAGCTAGATGAAAGGTGAGAGTGTTATCACTGCACCACTCGACCACCAAGATACCACACCATAATGTTGATTTTAATTGATATTACCTGTAGCTGTATGGTCCAAAACCTCCTTGTCATAAATTATTCTCTGCCCATATGACCTGCGCTGCTCCTAAATTGAAGCAAACAAACTTTTACATACATGTTGATTTGATAGATGTTTCATTCCTATTGTTTCCTTTCCTGATTTCTTTATCTTAAATCTAAAACATGTAATATGTTCAAACTTAAAGTGGTATGATAAAATTTTAGTGTATTATCACATGTGGCAAATTAGCATAATGATAAATTTGCATATACCAGTAAGTGACAACTGTTATATATAAACAATAATACAGACACAACAATTAGAATAATCTTCTTTTAGCATAACACTTTCAGTGCAAAATGCTAAATTAAGACTACCCTTTCAGTATATTTGAGATATGTTGTTGCCTCTCCTATAAGCAAACTGCTACATGGTTTCTTCATCATTTATTGGAGATGAACACCAAAACTTTTGATATAATGTTAAGTACATGAAAGTATTGAAATATAGATTTCAGAAAAATTAAACAGTAATGAGAGAAATCAGATGATACAATTTTAAAATAGCTCTTGTGACATTTGGGAGTTATCTCCCATTAAATAGATTTTTTTTCTCAAGTAATCATAAATGGTGTTCATTATACATATATTATGGATAGTTCTATAGTATGATATCATGACACCCACCATGTAAACCTTTGACATTATGACCTGTCCATTTCCCTCACGCATTAAAACACCCCTGGTAATAAGACATCCCATTTCCCCTTGACAGAAATCATTATTAATGCAAGATCTACCTCCTTTATTTTCTTACTAATGCCATAACATGCATCCTTTACACATGGTTTCCAGATCAAACTCTACATGGAAAGCCATAACTTCCCTTTACATGTTATACATACACTGTGTCTGTTGTCCATTTCTTTTTGTATTTCTTCAGCTGCTGACCACAGCTTAGATCGGAATGTCGCCAACATTTTCACATCTTTATAGTGTAGTATCACATGTGTAATTGCAATTTTGCTAGTAAAGGTTCTTTCATTAGCCTCTTTGTTGAATTTCAATACAATATCCTTTCTATACTGGTATAACAGCTTTTTGAAACCTTCTGTATCTTTCAACCGCAACAGGTTCCCAGGGAAAATTTTCATTTTACACTCCTGTTTTGATTTCAATGTTTTCATCCTTTTTTGCACAACCATCTGCTTTACTTTTTGTTTGTTTGTTTTTTCTACTTTAACCTTTTTAGGTCTGTCCACTGCAGGACTTGTACCCTGAAGGAAATTGTATGTGTTGTTCTTATATGACTGATAAAGTACATACAAAAACATACACAGACTGTAATTGTCTGTTGAAATGCCTTTCACAACTTCAGAATTTAAAAAGTTCTTCAAAAACTTTTGTTCTTCATTGGAATGCAGCTTTTCTTGGACCGATGAAATAATAATATGCAGATCTGATGATTGAAGAAGTCCTTTTATATCTGGTTCTGTAAAAAATAAATAAATAAAAAATGAATAAGATAAAGACGATTAACATTATTCAAACTATTGCAATGTGTATTACTTGGTTTTAAGTAATGTGACACTATAAGTAAAATTGCTTCCCATGGTAGCTTCATATTAAACAAATAAATACATAAAATATTATGCATTAACAAAACATATACATTTTAAATGAACATTTATTTCGCACAGTAAGCACTCAAATTTATTGGCACTTATAGAATCAACATTTTTACATCTTTACTGTGTGAAAAAATTAATTCAAAATACAGAACTAGTTGCAATATTATAAAAAGGTTCAAACAAACTGTGTTATTCACCAAAAATTAAAAAAAAAAACAAAAAAACAAAAAAAAAAAAACCATACAAAATACATACAATTTACAAATGTAGCCTACTTACCATTAAATCAAGATCTGATCTGGTTTTAAGGATGAATATATAAAACTTATATAAAGAAAACAATGCATCGGCTAAATAAATCTACTCACTTTTTCTTCTACAGGAACAGACTGCCATTCCCAAACGGTAAACATAAGGCCGAGGAATCAGTTTTGCATGTTGGATATCTCTGCTCAGCTGTTGGAACGCCAACTTGTCATTATGATATAGACAGATAGTGTTGATATCCATGTTTGATATAACTTCATATACTGCCTGGCTGTTAGAGTTCCACGATATATCTATTACACGTATTATTATAGTTTAGCTAGCATACCACTAACTAATATCTTTAAATCAGCCGTTAAAGTAAATAAAATCTTCCTGACTTTGCCATACTTGCAACTTTGCAAGTAACACGCTACCAAACACATCTGCTTACTGTTTAGGCCTATATAAGTGCTGGTAAAATGCAAGATATGCTGAATCTGTATTTGGATTACACGTCATCAACTGATGAAATGGTCATGCAACTCGGAGAGTGGAATATTCCAGATGATTCTGACAGTTCGATCGTCATGTTGTGGTGCAATATAATGTAATGACTCAAGGTGGAAATGATCAAGAGTGTTCCGAAAGGCCTATTCCGAACGGTCAAGTGATTACTTTCGCTTTCATTTTCGATTTACATAAAACGAAGTACCATTTGATACGTTTTTGCTTTTTCTATCCCTTTATTAAAAATGTAAAATCACAAAATATCTATATTGTCACGTAGTTAATTTTTTTAGCTGTCTATTTCATGTATAACTGTGTAGATTCGTCTGTTGTGAGTGACGTGCGCGTGCGAGTGTTATTGTTTACCTGTAACATGTGGTTTCTCCGCTGTCCAGGTGGAACGAGCTATATTTAGCCGCTACGCTTGGTCAGAACCTGTTCTATTGTTTACCTGCGCGGGTCGAAGTGTCCTTTTGTGTGAGCTGTCAAATAATGTTGTCAAGTTTTTTTAAGTGTTTCTTCTCGTTATGTGCTGTGTACGTAAGATTGTGTAAGTCTTTTCGCCATAAGTTGTCTTTGTAAATCGTTGTCCTTGGTTCGTTAGACTGAGCTCACCTGTAGCGCCGGGTGGACGTGTTTTTGACACGTAGCGGTCTCTCAGCTATTTTTATACTTTCTACCCCCTTGTCTGTTCAACCATTATTTGTTACCATTTTATCCTGAATACACTTTTAAAGAGAACAAATAAGTTTGCGTAATATTTAATTCTCATGGTAAAATTATACAAGGCCCACTGACCGGCCCTAAACTTAACATGATGACAAACGGCAATTGTCACAATATATTCGTACAATCTGCGTTAAAATTAATCCCTTATGTAACTGTATGGAATTACACCGTGTGTACATGTGTTGGAATTTCGAGATATTATCTCAACCGTTGTGTAACTATCTCGAAATTTTGAGTTGTTTTCTAAATATCTCATGTGATATTCTCAAAAATTTCGAGTTACTCTCTCGAAATTTCGTACTGCTTTCTAATACTCCTTCAGAGAGGTTTCATGACTGTGACAATTATTGCATTTGGAAATATTCTCTTTTATTTTGCGATATGAAGCTAGACTAGCATTAGGTAAGGTGAACATTAATATTGTTCTCATATGAGAGCACAGTATTACTTGCGGGTGTCGGCGGTGGAGAAGAAAACGACGACTACATGTACCCTTTAGGAACGCCTGGTATTATTTCCTTGTATTTCCTTTTCATGAATGTTCTTGTTCAAAATATGCACTCGTTTTATCGACTTTTGTTTGAATTAAAATTTTATTGACACGTCGGTATTTTCCTTGTTGTATTTGAAAATCACCATATTTCGCTGCTTTGATATTACCGCGCTGTAGCATATTCTTATGCTTTATAGAGTCAAATTTACTATATCATGAAAACACAACATTTGCAGTGTTACAATATCCTATCATTAGCGTTTACTGACTGTCTACATAATGTACAACCATTAACGTTTACTGACTGTCTACATAATGTACAACCATTAACGTTTACTGACTGTCTACATAACGTACAACCGTTAACGTTTACTGACTGTCTACATAATGTACAACCATTAACGTTTACTGACTGTCTACATAATGTACAACCATTAACGTTTACTGACTGTCTACATAATGTACAACCATCAACGTTTACTGTCTACACAATGTTAAACCATTAACAATTACTGACTGTCTACATAACGTACAACCGTTAACGTTTACTGACTGTCTACATAATGTACAACCATTAACGTTTACTGACTGTCTATATAATGTACAACCATTAACGTTTACTGACTGTCTACATAATGTACAACCATCAACGTTTACTGACTGTCTACATAATGTACAACCATCAACGTTTACTGACTGTCTATATAATGTATAACCATTAACGTTTACTGATTGCCTACATAATGTACAACCATCAACGTTTACTGACTGTCTACATAACGTACAACCATTAACGTTGACTGAAAGTCTATGTTTTACTCGTTGTCTACATTGTCTATATGATTGTACAAGTAGTTGACGTTTAATTCTCCTAGTGTTTACGTAACATATAATGTTGACTTACAGTCAAAGTGTGATTGTCTAAATCCTGTCAATAAAACACACAAAAACAAAAACATATACCAAATGAAAATAAAACTAATAGGCTTTTCCATGGTTTTGCAGGTAGCAAAATGAAGCACAAAACATCAGTTTATAAAGAGATCACAAGATTTTGAAAAATATTTGACTTGTATATTTCAATTTTGTTACATATATGTAACTATTGTTCTATATCATCACCTGCTTCAGTTGTGGTTCCATACATCGATGAGTCTGCTCCAGTTGTGGTTCCATACACCGATGAGTCTGCTCCAGTTGTAGTTCCATACATCGATGAGTCTGCTCCAGTTGTGGTTCCATACACCGATGAGTCTGCTCCAGTTGTGGTTCCATACACCGATGAGTCTGCTCCAGTTGTGGTTCCATACACCAATGAGTCTGCTCCAGTTGTAGTTCCATACACCGATGAGTCTGCTCCAGTTGTAGTTCCATACACCGATGAGTCTGCTCCAGCGGTCTATGGTGATGATTTATTCATGGTATCACTGATGAGTAGCTTAGTTAGAATTCTATTCGCATCATTAACGTTGGCTTGGGATATCCCGTGAATTATCAGATTAATAGAACCATGATCTCCAATCCATCCCACATTGTCGCATGCCGCGAGTCACAAAGACAGCAGTGCTTAGAGAACCGACCCCTGTACCATGTTCCGATACGCCATGACTACCAACATGAATTGTTCTAACGCTTAAGGCTTCCTTACGCGCTTTCTGAGTTGTAGAAAGTCTATGAAGAGAGCCGATACCAGTAGAATACAAGCTCTGGGATAACCTGTTTATGAATTTTGAATTGTCCTGCTGCTGCAAGGCGCCAATGCTTCCCGTGTTTTCGTTATCAGATGCTAGTAGTGGACCAATGGAACTGGAAGTTTTTGGGAAAGTAATTCCGAATTTCCCTTCGTTTAGATAGCCGAAGTTAGACGGGATGACAGGATAAGCTTCATTTTGTATCGTTGTTGTGTCCCCGAAAGCACCTATGCATGTAGTTTGGGTATTTATACTGCTATGTCCCGATGTTCCATCACCCATCACAAAAATGAGCTCCCACCCAGACTTCCGATACCTGTTGCATGGGCTTCGACGTGATCCTCATAAGCATTTTCTAGAAATGATTACATCTCTTTCCCAAAATGACTTACACCTGTATATGATGCACCTATGTCGCCTTAAGCGAGAATAAGGGCAGACCCTGCAGTGGTGAGGCTAATTTGGGATTCCGGCTGTAAGTATTCGGTGGATGCCTTACTCGCAGTATTCAGATCACTGATACCTGCGCCGGGGATATGACCAGGCGAACTTCCCTGTCCAATCAAGTTACCGGAGCTTTCCGCCTGCTCCTTTTCCAATGAAGACGTGTTTTGGTGACATGACATGGCCCGTAATTTGTTGCATTGTGGACGCAGGGGAAAACATTCCGTTTGACTTTAAAATTAACATAAGCAGGATTGTAGGACGTATATTTGAACACATTTTGATTTAGTTTGCTTGGATCATAAACGTCCTCGCCAGCATTCGGGATATGTTTCCCCATGTTATCAGTGCGAGACTGATGAGATGCTCCTACAGTTTTTTTTTATCTTTGACATAAGGTATTCTTTAAGACTGTTCGCGTTGAAATCAAATGACGCTTCTTGTTGTGATGTATAGCCAGATGTGCTTTGTGAAGTTACTTCTTGATGGGGGGTTGCAGGACCGGATAGTCTAGATTCACAAACATGACCTATATATTGGTCCATGCCGTCGTTTGGATTGTATAAAGAGAGACCCCACATATCTGAATCAAACATGGCATTAATTTGGCTCTACGAATCCATATAAGAAGCCATATAAGAAGACATTGGGATCGAAATCTCGCCGTTGATACACTGGGACAGTGTATATATGTATACCTGGGAAGTAGTAAGAGGAGAAAGAAATGTGTTTTTAAAAATGTATCAATGTTTTCATCTCCACTTTTTACGATAATTAATACATCTACATCAAAATGTCGGTATGCTCTCGGCATTAAAGTAAAAAAGGAAAAGAACAAAAGGTGATACATTTTAACAGTATAAGTTATATGGCGGGGTTATATATAAAACAACAATGTGTACTTATCATTCATCTGTCCAGTCGAGGAACACGGTGTCTGATGCATGTTATTTCATTTAACGATTACCTTGTGTATAAGGCTTCAACTTATCCATCTTACTAACCTGGCTGCTGACGTATGTTTTATATGATGTAGTGCCCTTCACACTCTTATCATGATCACTGCTTATATAAAACAATTCTTGGAAATGAATTTTAGATTGCTTTGTCTTTCCCGAATTTTATTTAAAGTCGGCACAAATACTTCAGAAATCAAGACATCGTTTCATATATTAATTAACAGAAATTATCAGGGATCTTTTAAAAAAATAAACACCCTTTCATATAAAAATCAAACCATCAAACTTGCAAATTTGATATATTTTTAATCCAGAAGAAATCACATATTACTTACAGATGTACAACGTTATACCATATCAAACGGAAGACGTAGATGGATTGTCATTAATTTTCACTTTTACATCTTATGTGGTTGCAAATTCCAAAGCGCGTGGTCAAATATTTCTGGCACTTTTCATTGGTTAATCTCTTACCATCTTTGTATTGAGTGGAGGTCCTCTTTACCCGTCGGTACACTACTGATTTTTCCATTTGTGTATCTCTATCTTGTAATTTATTTTTGTAGGAGTAATTGTGACGAATGATACAAACTGTCAGGTCATGTAAGAGAAGCGCTAAAATGTTCTGTGTGATGTTGCAATAACTCCGATTGATTCTAATATATGATGTAATTAAAAGTATTCCATCAATGTCAGTTTCGAGCAGACAACATTTTGATCCCTCTACATGTTAAAAACCACAATAGACATTTGAGGTTTAAAGGATGTAAGATTAGCATGTCTAAATTGATAAATTTCAATGCCTCAACTCACAGGACTGAATATGTTAATTGAAAAAATTCTCCCGTAAGGAAAATAATGTCATTTATAGATAGGTGATTGGTCCCTTTCTTTTTGACGTAAGAAAACATTACGACAAAGTGTAGAATTCGAACTGGAAAAATGTATATCCTAAAATGTCACAGTCAAGTTAAGTAAATAAAAAAATGATAATAAGAATCAAAAGATTATGTATAAAATCATACCATTCAAGGTAATGATAAAGAGAAAATTCACATACAAGACCCCAATAGATTTATTGTCATGCTGTCAGGTAAATATTTGTATTTTGAAACGAAACTACATTTTTCATTTTGTTTCTGAAATATAAACATGTACATTGTGGCTGCATGAATTTTAAAAGATCAAGCATATGGCTTGAATTGATAATTAATAAAAGTCCGACTTTTCATGTTCTAATCCAGAATAAAAAAAAACCATCGATGTTAGTATATGACATATTTCACACGCGATGTTATATATCTAATATATCATATTTTATCAATCAGCTGGTGTGCTTATCATTTATGAAAAATATAAAATGCAAGCTCGTATGTCAACAAAGAATTATTAACCTAAACAAATGATATATTATAGCAAAACAATTTTGTCACTAATTATCGTACAGTGTGTTATACATATGCTATTTATACAGTTGGCGCTCGCATCATGAGACGTGTGTCACAATGATAAAATGATGACTTAGGCAGGTGCTTGTATCGATTACTACCAGTATCTAGTAGGTTAGAATATTTGAGAGTTGGTCTCCTGTACAGATCGTATAACAGAAACACAAATGTAGAATTACATATAGCATAATAAAAAAAGGAAATGAACTTCATCATATACTGTTGTTGAAACATTGGCGACTGTATGTTGTCTTTTCAAAAGAAAAAAACCAATAACAAATTGGAACTCCTCAAAATTTACTTATGCTCCCGACGGTATGCTTTGGCCTTTAATTCAGACGACGATAGTATTATCCAACTTATAACCATAAAGTCAAACAATCTGGTGGATTTTAATGACATTCTTTTTGTTTCCAGTATAGAGCTTTTGATTTTGGCATATTAAGTATCTGTTCCCTGTTCGAATAAGCAAAGGGAGTGACGAATATCCTCGTATCAAACATCCTTGTATGTATAAGTGGATTATGACTAGGAGATCAGTGTGTCAGATATAAACACTTGCTGGTAAGTGAAACCAGATTAATTGAGTACAGACTAAGGTCCGGTTAAGTAATTTACAATCTTGAATGTTTTTCATAATTTATAATGCATTCTAGATAGATGATATCATCTGCAAGTAATTTAAAGCATAGTTAAACATGACAGCTTAATTGTGGGTAATTCCTGAAAAGTAGACAGACAACTTAACACCACGAACAAAGTATCTTATACCTCACAGGTCATCATACCTTATTACATAAGACGTATATATCATTTGTGGCTAATCCAACACCTTAAACATACGTTACAATCTTCCATAAAAAGTCGAACAAAAATATGTGCTATTAATATCGTTTAGATATAATGAATAACTCATTTACAGATATACACACAACTATCATGATCCGATGAATTTGGGATACATGGGATCAGAATAATAATATCATTTTTTTGTTTGTTTTCAGAATGAAAAAAACATCTCGATTCAATTTCAGCTGTTGAGACACTTTCACAAAATGTTGCTACAGTGGGTTAAATTCTATTGTCATTGTACAATGGTTTTAGCTGTCGGGATGTATATCATTTTGAAAATGTATGTAATAAGGCTTTCTAAAATATTTTTTAGTGGATGACCAACGTAATAAAATCAATATAAGTGTAAGATCTAACATAAGATTTTATTTGAATAATGTGGAAACAAAGTTTTCTTGTATCACACGATCAGTCATTCCAGTGACGATTTTAACAAACGGATTGTAACTTGAATAAAGTTAGTTTTGAAACCTAGCGGAAATGCAATAACAAAGTAGTTGACAAGTGAGAATTTCTAATTCAATATTTTTATGTATCAACCCCTACTCTTTCAGATGGTGCAAAAATACACATGTGAATAGCACGTTCAGTACACATTTAGAATAGGAAAAGAAGAGCTTAGCAATGAACTGCTTCATTCAGCTGTTTAGGTAATGCCAATGGCCAACATTGTTGAAACTGACAAGGCGACCAAGTAAGACTCAAATTAATTTACATGAATGTACAAACCACATCAAGAGATGCACTAACACTTGAGTTCATGATTTCGTAATTTTCAATTTTTAAACGTGTCATTATTCAAATGAATTAAAATATGGTATGCAGGTTATGGCGATCCAGCAGTGCCTATAATCTCGAAACTTGCGCAAAAAAGCTTAAATGAATAGCACATTTCTATACAAATTTAGAATAAGATACAGTAGAGCGAAATAATGAATTGCATCAGACCTTATCCTTCTAGGACTCGTCTTTAATCTAATCTGGCATGACGGGTGTTGTTAATAAAGACTTTTGACAATAAATATTAGCTGTTATTCTACTTTCACGCTTGCAAATAGTTCATAATCATATTTTGTCGTAGATAAATTGATTTTGTTTTTTTTTTTTTTGTCACAATTTTTGTCATATTTTAGTTCTTTATTATTTCATTACAAACAGGCTTTTATTTTCAATGCTAATTCAAGTTCCCTGATGTTATCTTAAACAACAAACACCGAAGTCATATCAAATTGTCATTTTAACTGGGTAAAACTATTCCCTGCAAAATTACAAAAGAATTATAGTATATCCTGAACTTTACATCGATGCTTAAACTCAATGATAGATAGATATTAAACCTGTAAATTTAAACTTAGAACATTTCAGCTTTGTAGAATGTGTCCTTATGATATAGGTAATATTTACTGTGTGTTCAGAAAAATCAAATTGACATTTTAATATATTTTGGTGATCTACACATATATATTTATATATATGTACTTATTAGAACAGAACGACCTACAAAAACTTTGATTTTTTGTACAAAAATCATTTCCAAGTAAAACAACCGAATCGGCTGGCCGACATTTATGCCTAATAATTTGAACGATCTGTAGCAATTAATAGTGGCGTGAAGGAACTATACAAGAAATCCTGGTCAATAGCAGGATAGCAGAATTTATCAATCAAAGAAATCAGAACTTTTTGTACTATGTACTATGTGAAGAATACTTTGAACAGAATTTCCCCTTAAACCAGTATGTGACGGTCAATATGATGTCTAAATCTGAAAGTAAGTTTCTATCAACAATATAAATGAAAAATCATAAAATGTGAGAAATTGAAAAAATAATTTATCACTAAGGTTTATATGGAGTAATTTGATTTATACATTTTTGTATTATGAGTGATATTATAAAAAATGTTCTGCATTACCAAATGAAAATATATTTGTTCACCGTTCAAGGTTTACTCCACCAAGTATTCCTATGGAAATCGTTTTCTTTGTATTTTTTTCAGTATTACATCATACACATCCCACATCACATCTGCATAAACCCTTACTTGTTCAAATATTGGGAAAACACATTTGCTTTATTAGCCACTCCCTATGTTTTATGAAACTTGTATGTTCGAATATCTCAAGTAAATTTGAGAAAAAATAGAAGTAGCTATTTTATATATCAAGTTTGGTCGATGACAAGTTCACCTGTCATGATCGATCTTACCTGGACAATGCAATTGATTAACCGTACAATAATAGACCATTATCTCGTGTGGTATGATGTGCTTACGTCCGTAGGTTTACCACTGAACAGGTAAAGTCTACAAGGCATTGATGACGTCATCGCCAACTGGCGGCCAACACTTGTCTAGTGTATTTATGCGATCTGTAAGAATATTGTATGATAATAATAGTACTATGGATGTACTTCTTTTGCATACAAAGTACATCATAGACTATTTTTGTGGTCATTATCACACCTAAAATGTGAACAATAAGAAAAACGAAAAGGACAAGAAATATGACATTGTTGGTAATTGTTAAATGTTTATTAAAGATATACACATATATTTGTCCCGCTTAGAGATTTGGTCACAGAAACAGAACTATAATTGACATTTTTTCAGTAACGGTTCTGGATATATAATATATATCTATAATTGTTGTATAGATACTTTTTTGTGTTGTTTGATAAGGTTAATATTTGTTATATATTCAATATATGTGGTGTTATGTTGTATATCATAAGAGGCAACTTATGTGGAATAATGCAGAATATGGGTAAATGTGGACCTAATGGACGGTAGGTAAATGTGAACACTTTCAGAATCGAATTGCAGTGTGTTACTTTCGTATCGTATGTTATAACGTAATTGAAGTACTAGAATAATGTTTTCTTAGCACAATATAATATGAATTAAGGCGAAGACAAACATATAGATCCATGTAGATATACTTTACATACTGTTAACTGACAAACTGTTGATTAGACGAAGGGAATTATATGTTGTATTTCGCTCAATGTTTATTTGCTCCTAGATTGTGAAGAAACATACAACATCCTGATCCTGAGAGAGATATAAGATATCATCCATCTACTACAGACTCATGCTTGGTTTCGTTAAGAGGAGTGACGAAGCAGAATAAATGACGTTACCACGTGTCCACCGCTAAAGAAACGAAGATGTACGGTAGCCATGAAATACAAAAAGAGAATGAAGCCATACTTAAGTAAATATACATCAATACAATGAATTACCGCCTTAGTTTCCTTCTTCGAGAATGAAGTCCAAAGTTTATTATGGATATTGCTGCATTTAATGCATTAATAAAGTACAATACTTTTGATGTGTACGTGATTTCTGATTACTTCTATTTATAATTGCTATAATTAATTTTAACAATACTATTACAACTACAAAACATCAAGAAAATGCTGTCATCTCAACCGAATTTCAATTTTATGAAAATCGATGAATGCAAATTGCAGATTTACATGAAGTCCTTTGAAAAAATACCTTTCATGACTTAATTATGCATCTAGTTTTGGGAAAGTTGTAAATTTATGGGTACTTTTTGGAATTGGAACTTGACATTTTGAAAGAAAAATGTATTTAATTATGAGTATAGGGCAATGATAAAAAAATCATGAATTATCGTTAAACATAGTATGTAGATACCTGATGAGGCACGTCTTACAACAATAATTAGGTTACCAATGTTACCAGGAATATTTCCAATTAATAAAATCTTATTGTTTTTTGACACGAGTCACGTTAATACTATAAGAATAATAAACATCAGTTGGAATGAGTATATAACTATTCCACACGATCCTTAATTATTATTTACATATTACTGAAGTCAATCAGTCATGTCCGTCGTGATACAACAGTTGCGTGGTCTGCTTAATTAAAGCTATTAAATACGTATTAGAAAGCGTGCATTCACCCACACACCACCATTGAGAGATATTTTTCATGATTAATAACATGGTGTATTCACCCACAGACCTTTTTATCACACCAGGGTTCATGTGATTGTAACGTAACAGCTGCGGCGAACGTTTCTAAATAAAAGACAATAGTGATGACAATGAATTATTTCTACTTTCTGAATTAGTTAGCTATATCATTTGGAATTTTGAATTCAAATTTTGATCAGTTTGAATAAGTTTTATTTTTTGTATGGATAAGTACACTGAGTTTACGTTTAACCTTGCTATTTGTATTTGTTATATCAACCTTAAATGCTCACTGAGATACTCCTGACATAGCGTTAGGGATGTTTGTAAATATACATATTATTGGGCTTGTGGCCACACCCCTCCCTTATGCTACATCATGTATAAGCAAGGATTCGGATATTGAAGTTGAAATTAATAAGCAATTTTACACATTATTCATATCAGCTTAACCTTCGTCATAAAGCATATAGAAATGAAATAACTTAGATGTGATCTTTTCTGTTCTTTAGTTTCTAAGGTAGTGTAATTCTGAAACAATTCAATTGCACGACGTTTTATTTAAATATCATGAGCAATAAACTGGTACACTGGTACTGGTCAAACACAAATGTAAAACTTTCAGCAGTCTACAACAGAGAAGATCCAGCGTTTCATAGGCATAGGGAATAACCCCTAACAGGAAATGTATAGTTTTTTTTAATCTAAAATGACTGTGATAAGCCCATGAAAAACATTGTAAAGTCAAAAGCATTCCGACATTTTCCTACTGAAAATCACCCTTTTTATCATTTAAATGTTTTGTGCATTAAAATCATAAAATCTCCTATTTATTAACTGTCGACTAAAAAATAATAAATGAAATGTAATCGTTTCAATAGTTTTAAAATATCCTGAAATCCCAGTGACAGGGTTAATTAATGAAATAATAGTAATTTAAAAAAAAACGACTTGGTCACAATATTGTACTTCTGTTTTAAAATAATGCCATCCGCTGAATACTATCCAGTGTAGAGAATTCAGTTAATAGTAATATAATCATATTATCACAATTATCAGACATATTTAACTTAAAAATGCACGAGAAAATGATGGCGATAGCTTTTCTTGCATCTCTCGACATTTGTTTTCGTCTGTTTTCGGTATCTGTTACGGAAATGAGGATATTGAGGATGACCTCTCGAATATCCGATCAATCTCAACACAAAATACTATTTCTTACAAATACAGGTGTTGGATAATATAATGATGGGATTGATCTTCTTGTATCAGTGAAACAATCTTGGTTTTCAAGAGCAATTTAAAGTATATGTGTAATTATCCCTCAGCATGAGACGAACGATGAAAGTATCCATGTCCCCTAAAAGAACAAATATGACAAATATTTTCTATGACCCCTTGAGACCACTGTGCATTTGTCGATCAATGGGAGTATCTATTTTCCTTACAAGAACATTTGCATTAATCGACTAGTGTGATAAGAAAATGTGATCGACTAGTGTTATCAACTAGTGCTCCAGAGACAGAGTAATTCCATCGCGGTACATAGGATAGGAATATATTCTTTTTACATCTTTACGGATTCTAATTTCTGTTGGTGGTCCGTATGGAATTCACGACATCTAATGCTTGAAGCATCCAATGACTGACAATTGATCCTGTCAAAATACGCGGATTGTCAAATTACAATAAAACAACAATGAATGGAAAAGGTGTTGCATTCTCCAAGAACACCCAAAAGAGTATTATCTAAAGAGATTAAATCAAGGTTAGGGCGAACTTTGTGACAGATGATAACATTGGGTGTCATTTCTTTACCTTCTATAAAATGAATAACTGTTGTCAAAATTTTCGCGATTTTCTTTTAAAACAAACGTATGATATTTTAACAAATTAATATTTAGCGGTCTGGAGGTGAAAGAACATATCATACACTCGTGTCTCATTAAATTCAGGATCAAATTTTCGTGATCAAGTTAATGTACCGCGAAGTAGCGAAAATATCATCCCCGCGAAAATGCCTAAAAATAATGTACCTTTACAAATGTGACGATAACAGATGAAATGTTACCTGAAATAATAGACAATGAATCAAATGTCTTGATTCATCTATTTTTTGGTAAATCTGCTGTGGAATTTCTAATGTGAGGTTGATCCTTTTTCTGCAATTGGTTTTAGTTTACTGATTTCATATCGCTCCATCAAGCGACAAATATACATTGGTCGATGTGGCACAGCAAGGGGTAAACCTCAAAATCAATCATCAAGAGGTTAGTCTACTGTTTACCTAAATTGGGAGAAGATTCTAATACTTACCAAAATCAGTCATTCAGAAGTTGTTCTAACGTTTGTCTAAATTAGCAGGAGATTTTAATACTAAACAGTCAATCATTTTGAAATACTTCTAACGTTTACCAAAATTAGGAGGATTTTTTAGTACTAAACAGTCAATCATTTATAAACAGTTCTAATGTTTACTTAAATAAGTAGGAGATTTTAGTACTAAACAGTCAATCATTTAGAAATAGTTCTATCGCTCTCAAATGTAATTACTTGCGAAAGCAAATTAACTCATTCTTCATAAACAGACTGACAAAAAGTCTGAAAACAGGAGGTAATGCAATCAATGATATTCTCGAATTCAAAACGACACGTTGTGAATAGCCAGGTCAATAGAAAAATTAGCAAATATATCTTTAGGTGAAATATTGGAAAATTTGTTCAAATTTGTATTTTTCGATGTAATTAGGTCAGGTCTTCGGCAAATATCACTTACCCTCTTGAACACAGGCGACGGATCTTGGTTGAGTTATTCGTTAAACATTTTTTAAGTGTGGTATCATGAGTATAAGTTCCAAAATATTTGCTTTTACTATGCATCATCTATATGTAATACAATGATATACATTTCAATGGTACGATATATTTTTAACACATGGACACTATCATGACGTCATTGATTTGAATTACTGTTCCGCGAACGTTAGGGGAGCGAAAGAACTGAAGCATGACTACTTTTAAAGATGTAAATAAGGTTATGAACGTTTAACACATGGTGTTATACACGGCGTTTAATGTGTTATATATATAACGTAGGACCATAATATCATTTGTTAAATTGTTCACTAAATCATTGCATGATATAGATAAACAAAATGCTAATTTTAGTAGTTTTAATATAACGAAAACATCGACGGCCCAAATGAATAATTGACTTACCAAGGCGTATAACGTTTTTCACATCAATTCACATGTTTGAGCATGGAATACAAAAGTAATTTAAATATTCGAAAAAATATATGATTACTCATTCGACCGGGAAATTAGTGGTGTCTTAAAAACCATAACAAATTATAGTTAAATGCTTTGGGTTAATTTCGATATTGATGTCATATCCATTTCTCATCTAATTATAGTTATTTTCCCGCATCATATGATACTGTCTGTGATTGGTGGATACCTACATGCGTACGTAATGCTATCATAGGTAATCCTTCTTCAGCTGAACTGTGTTTGATATATACACATACATGTCATTTATGTGAGGGATCGCACGTATTAGGGTAACGACTATTGTCACTGTTGTTGTAATTAATGAATGACAGATAGGCTCTGTGCGACTTCCTTCTACAGGTATATCATATAAAGAGCAAACTTTTGATATACACATCAGTTGTTTCATGATGTCTGTATAGTTAAGGTGGCTAACTTAGTAGGCCACTTCATTACGTGTTTTATCTTGAGTGATAAAAGGAATAATTTTATTTAACAATAATCTACTAAAACATTTACATTTAATTTGTAAAGGTAAGAATTTGGAAATCATACCATAAAGCAATATATATTTACACATTTGATACAGTATGCACATACAGTCCATTCTAATGTGTGGATAGTATTGCAGTCATTGGAACAATATTTAGTTAGTTGACTTTGGTGAGTTGAAATATCGAATACAGAAATAAGAAAAATTTTTTTTTAGTTTTAAAAAACTTTATTTTTATATACAACGGATGCCAATGTTTAATGCTAATGATACACTTTTATTTCAAAAAACAAAAAAAAAAAAACAAAAAAATAGTTATAACACCCAAGGTTTTATCTGAATTCATTTTTATATATGTACATATTTGAGTTTTCTTGTTTTTATAGATGCAATATTTGAGATGGATTCTACTGATGGCACTCATGACCATCGTTCCGTGTGTAATTGGACAACACTTCCGAAACCTTCATTTGGAGCCATGGTTTGCACAATGTCTGCGCAAGTTTTATAAAAGATTTAACAATGTAGAGAACTCTGTCGGACTAACTATAAAACAGTACTGCACAATGTCAGCAGAATGGAATAATATGCGAACTACTAAAATAAGCAAAAGATTTTTAGATCGAAATCCTCTAGCTCGAAGCTACTTAAATAAGCTGGAGAGAAGAATTGTGGAAAAGACACGCAAGGACAGAGTGAAGAGGCAGGTACTCGATCAAAGAGTACGAAAGGAATACCGCATGATGACAGATGAAGAAAGGAACCGTTTCCATAGGGCTGTTTATAAAATGAAAACGACAATGGTAAGTTATATATTATTTTTCCTTTATACTTTTATGTATTTGAGATGCTTTGTTGATACAATAGTACTATGCTCATATGTTTACATAGATATTTAAGAAATACGTTATCGTTTAGATGACTATACAAATACATACTCTTTCAGGAAGGGGAAGTAACGAGATATGAAGCGTTCGCAGCTTATCACTCTGGAGATACCCAATTTACAGCTCACGGGGGATGCAACTTCCCTGGCTGGCACAGGATTTACCTCCTCATGTATGTATAGGACATAATACCGTAATTGTTACCACCACTTTGTTTGACATGCTTCTACCACGATAAAAGAGCTATTTTGACAACAAATTGATTTGTTTAGCTTTCACATGTGTTAACATCATCACATAGTTTCGTTATAATATGACCTATAGTGAAATGCTGGAGATTAATATGCAACACTGACAATTGCAAAAATAAGTGGAAATACTTAAATAAAATATAATTATTACAAACGATAAACGGGTTTATGATAATAAAAATCAAAATCAAATGCTTAAAACACCAAGAGTAATTATTGCACGTTTTAAGTTCCACGAGTGCATGAAAATCCCTTCCTGTCAAAGTTCAAACGTGTCAGCTAATACAAACGCTTTTAAATTTATTCCACATGTGGCATACATATCTATGTCTATACGACAGTTGTTATGATTTACTGATGTCTTAAAAGTTAAATAACGTCCACCTACTGTGGTAGAATATACTGTAGACTCAACTGTGAATAGAAAATTATGTGTTTTGAAGATCAACTTACATTAAACAATACAATTAAATACACGAGACCTAAATAATGAGATAAACTGCTACATACAGCTGAAACATATTTGCCCGCGTTGTAAAAAGTTTTTATTGAATAAAACATATATGAATCTACCTCAATGTACCACATTAAAGGGACATTGATTAAATGGAAATTTCGTACATAGATTAAGTTTTATCGCTTTATCAAGTATTAACTAGATTCTAATGTTTATTCCTATCCAAACTGCATTACAAAATTTGAAAAAAAAATTGATGTATAACGATTGTTTGCAGGTTTGAGGAGGCTCTAAACATCGAAGAACCAGAATTGGGAGGTATTCCTTACTGGGATTCTACGATGGACTCTAACCTTGGTGCACTGGCACGTGATTCCATTATGTGGACGGCAGAATTTGCCGGAAACGGAAATGGAACAGTAACGGAGGGAGTATTTGGTGGACCTACGTCAGAAAACGATCTTATGCGTAATGTAGGAATGTCCGGGCAATTGTTCACTGAAGAGGATATCATAAATATAACATCACGTGTGCGATTTGGAGAAATTTGTGGAAATGCCGAACCAGAATTTGATATAGAATTTAAACATGGCCCTATACATATTTATGTAGACGGACAAATGGGGGTTATACGTACTGCTGCATTAGATCCTGTGTTTTTTCTACATCACGCATTCGTAGACTTTATATGGGAAATGTTTAGGGAAAACTCCGAGAGAAACGGTGTAGATATCGAAAACGACTACCCTGAGGAGTTTGGAGATATATTTCATGCTCCTGATGTACGACTGGATTTAGATCCATCTATTTTTGTCGCGGACTGCTTACAAAAACGTTTTAGTGCTGGTTACCGTTATGCACCACGGCCAACATGTGATACATTAAGATGGCATTGTGGTAGCAAATGGCTTAGATGCATTGATCACCCAAGATACGGTCCCAAATGTGTTCCAATTCTGAGAGGAGAGGAGCCGACAGAACCAACGACAACTACAACAACTACGTCTACTACAACCACCACAACTACAACCACCACTACTCCAGCTCCAACCACCACAACAACCACACCTACAACCACAACAACGAAACGTCCAGATTGTCCAACCCTCCCGCCACCACCACCTCCTCATCCACCTCGAAAACATGGTTACGGCGTCGACGATGGACTGGTTATAATACCAACACAGAATACTTTTGGTGTCAATGGAGACTATGATACCAGACATTGGATGTATCTACCAGTTAGGATAACTGTTAGGCGACCGAACGACTATAAGGCATATCACTCGTATCCAGTTAAAAACGGTAAAGTACAACACCAGAGTGATGTATACTCCCCACAGTCAGACCAAAAGAAGGTGTATAACTACGTAAAACCAGGACAGCCAAAACGTTACGAAAACTGTCAAACATCCAAAAGCGGAGCTGGAGTAGTCTATGTTCAAACTGATGGCATCAACTACGAGGGCAAATACACCGAGTATGCAGTTGTTGACAATCGACTGGCTATTTCAGTAGCATTAGCCTATGTAGCAGTGAAAGATCCCGGGAGAGGCATCAGTGAAGTTCTATTTACGGCCTATGATAATTGTGGCAGAGTTTGCCATCCTTCCTGTTTGAATCTGATTACGAGGAAATATGAACGGTGCACCGGTGCCATGCGAATCACCAACCCAAAAGAGTACATGTACACCAACAGCAGCAGTTACGGAGAATCGGTGGAGAAGGTTTGGGAATTTGGCAATGATTGCCCTCAGTTTAAAACTGATAATATCCACGTCTCCTTCTTCTGTGACTATAGTCAGAGATGGCCTTGGCCGGATGCGCTGAAACAGAAAGACATACAAATGCAAGTTCCTGCTAGTATGAAAAGGTCTCCAAAAAATACCGCCCTTCAATCATCAAAGCCAGCGCAATTTAGTGCTCCTTCATTAAAAAGTAAATAGGATTTTTATTCTGTTTTTATGCAAGATGTTGTATTCTTTCTTTTCTTGGTATCATTATGTTGCAAAGTAATTAAGCACAACTGCAAGTAAATCATGTGACATCAGCTCGGAAGGTGATATCTAAAATATCTCTGCTAACTGTATTTAGTTTATTCAGTATAACGACAAATTAGATGAAATATTTAAATCGAAATCAATTTCGATGTTTAAGTAGAAGTAAAAGTTTCATCTTTCATATATCATGATTTCATAAACATCGTGTATATGATCAATATCATATAAGGGAAATATATCATTATTCTTTCTATTTTTCAGTTTGTAAACCGAAGGTTAGCTCTTTCCAGTCTTGCCCAATAAGGAGAGAACAGTGTAATGCACGTTGTATAAATGGAGAAAGATTCGCATGTACCAATAAATGCCACGTGTTCTCAGAGTGCCAGGGGAATAGTATTTATGTCGTCCGCTGTCCAAGATATCAAAACTTCAATCCTGAAACCAAAGCGTGTGACAGTCATTACAAGTGTCCCGTGCTCCCACCAAAGCGGCCCCAAGGGACCTCCAGAAACCGTTTCCTCGGTAATTATTTCCGTAGGCTATAAAATATTTTACATACTGCACACGTCCACTTTTTAGTGGATGTAATATTTAAGTTTAGTGCTGATGACTTCTGTACACTCAAGTTATGTATACAATTTTTATATCTTGTTTCAGTTTCACTGACGTGAAGCACTTATATTTTGCGAAAAATTATTTTCCTGGACATGCATGCTGAATGTTTCGGAGTATTTACATATAGGAATTTGGAACAGTAGCTAATACATTGGTCGTCTGATAGTTAACTGCTTTTATTAATATTCATTGGCTGAAAGTGAATTAACAATACTGCAATTTCTTCTTATTACCTAACGATTGTACCATTACGTTTCACTAACATCAAATAGTACTAAAATGCCTTTATGTTCTTACATATAATATTTGTATTCGCTTGTCAGGAATTGCATCACTGACGTATTCTAGGTCACTATGGTTTCGGAACGAATTAGATATCATATCACTGTTTGTATTGAAAGGTGTCATAAACATGTGCGTCTTTAATCAGAATATACGCAGGCACTTAACATTGTTCTATAAATTACTAGTTGTATCTTAAAATTACAAAATTTATTGATTATGGGGCTAGTACACCTCCAAATTCAGATTTTTCTTTCGATCAGTTTGAATTTTCCTCAGTCGCCTCCTAGACTTCACAATTTAGGTCTTTAGCATAATTGACGAGTTCTAGAAGGACGAAACAGCTGTATGATAAAGTTTGATTCTGCATTTGTATTTAAAGATGCTACTCATTAATGTGTCTTTTGTACAGACATATTCTTTTTACGTGTTTATATTATCTCCCTTGCTCATTCTACATATTATTGGACGATATCATCAAAATAGTGAGAAATCGTTGATTTTTGTTATAGTTTATTTTTCATTGTTTTCATCCAAGAATTCATTTGTCCCATGATGTGTGATCCATAAGACTTTGAAATAACTACATTTGAAATATCTCATTCGGAATTTCGAAATAATACATGTTACTGAATGATATAAACAAAAACTTCACTGAGTAACATAGTCTTAAGAATTTGATTAAATGACACATACAGGAACACCTTTTAATACAATTTTAGAATTCGATACCATCAAGTCAAATGATGCTTAAAGATGCGTTACACAGTTTTTTTCTCCCAACCGTCAGAAATATTCAACGTGTTGAAAATTTTAGGAAATCCAATCGAATGGAATGGCGCACTAGTTCATAATACAATCTATGACTGAGAGGAGTAATTCATACGCTAATGTGTCTCTCTATATGCTGTAGCATTCACTATCATTGTAATTTAATGTTCAATGTATCAGACGCTAGTAACAAAAACTTAATAAAAATAAATCTGTATGATAGCCATGATTTTACTAATCCAAAGTTATGCTTCGTGTCATAAATGTCATTACTATGTACAACATGTTGTATAAGTTATCTAAAGGTACTGGTCGGCTTGGTGATATTTGTAGTAGTATTTATTCAATGCTGTGATTGTTACATTGCCATTCTAATACATAGAAGTGTGATCTATCATTACATCATATATACTAACATATTGCCGGTATAATGTTACACTGTATAAAAGTCTCGTTAATTGGGACAACAGATTTTCTTGGGAAATCTGTAATATTATAGACAGAGGAACAGATTTATTGATTAAGTAATCAATAATGATGTTTCATCAATTAATGCACTTGTACTCAAATTGATTAGGGTCAATTTCTGTATTCTGGTATATTGATGGTTACTTAATTCTTTTAATACAATTTTTCTTGCATTAGTTAAGGGAAAATTGAATTGTTAACAGAATAACAATGAATCTTACGAATTGGAGGAAATTTTACACAAGAAATCTCGATCTCTCAACTAAATTAAACAGAAGTTTGCCTTCGATAACAAAGCTTATCAGCAGATAAATAAAACTATTCGTACACTGAACTTTAATGCTAGAATCCTAACATTTAACTCTCGTACCCTAAAACTTAACATAAGAAACCTAAACTTAATTAATACGACCCTAAACGTTTACACTAGAATCCTGAAATTTAACACTAGAGCATTAAGATTTATTCCTAAAATCCTACGTTTTAACACTGGAACCCCGAATTTGAACACTAAAATGTAACAGTAGAATTCAAAGCTTTAATACTTAAACTATGATGTGGTGTATTCTAACCAATAAACCAGAATCGTCATTGTTTCCGGAATATACGTTTTTTGTTCCTAGTAATAGTACTCCAATATTAGAGAGCGTCTGCATCCATGCTAAATCCACTTCAGCTTTAAGTGATAATTGATACGTATCCTTGTTAAGTTCCATCAGTATTAATTGAATTAAACTGTAGAAATTAACAGTATTTACTTTGTGTTGAATATATTTGTATCCTTTGTCAAGTGCAATATGAGGAGACTCAAAAATCCTGTGCAATATGGTAACAACGTGTTTGTTTACCTATTTTGTGATAATTTAATATATCAATTAATATTTAATTACAGAGATTTGCATCAGTATTTATACGTACATATGCATAAATTACCCAATTTATTTGGATTTTATTGTAAACCAAAACTTTTTATTTGTGTAATGTGTGCATGAAATGTCTATGTGTAAATATCGCCAATAAATGCAAATAAAACTTTAAAATGTAATAAATTTCTTCTTTTACTTTTCTTTCATAATTCTATTTCAAAGAATTTAATATGACGATATGTTACTTATTTCATACAAAACATATTTTTTTAAAATATATTTATCTTTCTTATTTCGTAGACAGAACTGTTTATGGACTTAAATAATACACTGTGGTCTAGCACGATCAATATCAACTTATTTACATAGATATCATAATCCTTTATCTTTGTAAATTTACATAAAATAAAGGTGGGTTACATGACAAATTGTGGTATAATGTGACAGTGATGAAGAGGATTAAAATATGTGAATATATTTTGAAAGAATAGTTTATAAACTGAACAATTGTTCTAAAAAAATATGCAAATAAATGTATAATGACGTTTTTGCACATTACGTCAAAAGCCTCATCTATCAAGCCGACGTATTGTTTTGTCATGTTGCCCCTTCAGGGCATTTGTCTAGAAATAGGTGGATAATAATATTCATGTACGCAATATCAGCTATAATACCACGTACGTCATACTCTCACCACAAGCTATAAGACATTTTATGTGCAGGAAACAATCAGTTGTCCAGTGCTGGTTAGCTTAAATCGTAAGATCTTTTTCACAATCTAGATAAACAGAATGATTGGTCCAAATGTGTTATTTTTGTACTACTGTACTTTTTTTTTTACTTATTCCAACATTTCTAGCCCACAAATTAAAAGCAAAAACGTTTAAATAATATATTTGATCTTCATGTAACAGTGTTAATCTAACCGGACAGTGTGGTTGTGATTGGTTGTTCGTTTACTCTTTTCCACACCAGGAAATTGGTGTTGGGTTTTCAGCCTATTTCACCACAACGCTTATATCAATGACGAATGGAAATAACACATTTCTTTCCTTAATGTCTATCTTTATATCATCAAGATCTCTAAAAAAACTTCACCTCATTTAATGTTATTTAAGGAGCGCCAGCATTGGATTAATATTTCATCTGAATTATTATTATTATAATGTATATGTTCTTTCAATGCTCCAATTACATGCTTTGTTTCGGCAAGTCTTACACATCTTTCAATTTTATAAAAAAAAATTATAAAAACAAAGAGAGATATTTTTTATTCACCGAGTCTGTTGGCGTGAATTTATATTATAAGTTACAATTACATTTTGGTGACAGTATGATACATATGTTGCTATGAGAACCTTCAGTCAACCACAATCCTGCTATGATATCTGATAGAAGAATTTACACTTTAAGTCACAATCTATGTAATGACTTTTTCACTGATAACACAGTAGTTACTATTCCAGTAAACATATCTAGTTCGTGGTATCGGCCATGTCTATATATTGATAAGATACAATACATGTTAATTGATGATATTTCTTATGCAGTGAATTTGTCCATCCAATCCCTAGATGTCACTAGTGTAATAAACCCTAGAGCGCTTTTCATTGGCTGTGTCAGTCAAAAATCGATTGTGATGTCGTTATATGGACAATGCTGTTACGTCATAACTTGAAAATGTACAACAAAATGGCTGTCACCGTTTGTTAAATGTACCTTTAATGTAATACGTTTATTTTCATTTCATATAAGATTTTATGAAACTCGACTCAAAGTTTTAATTTTTGATCGTCAGGTCTTGCAGATGCTTCGAAGACTTGGTTTATAAAATCGCATGAAATGAAACGACTACATGTATATGCACATCTTAACAGATAACAACTTTACGGCCAGCACATAACACTGAGTGAATCTTATAACCTAATAGCTTATAATTTATCATGTAACACAGAGTGAATCATATAACTTAACAGCTTATAATTATCATGTAACACAGAGTGAATCATATGACTTAACAGCTTATAATTATCATGTAACACAGAGTGAATCATATAACTTAACAGCTTATAATTTATCATGTAACACAGAGTGAATCATATGACTTAACAGCTTATAATTATCATGTAACACAGAGTGAATCATATGACTTAACAGCTTATAATTATCATGTAACACAGAGTGAATCATATAACTTAACAGCTTATAATTTATCATGTAACACAGAGTGAATCATATGACTTAACAGCTTATAATTTATCATGTAACACAGAGTGAATCATATGACTTAACAGCTTATAATTATCATGTAACACAGAGTGAATCATATAACTTAACAGCTTATAATTATCATGTAACACAGAGTGAATCATATGACTTAACAGCTTATAATTATCATGTAACACAGAGTGAATCATATAACTTAACAGCTTATAATTTATCATGTAACACAGAGTGAATCATATGACTTAACAGCTTATAATTTATCATGTAACACAGAGTGAATCATATAACTTAACAGCTTATAATTATCATGTAACACAGAGTGAATCATATAAACTTATATTTTATCATGTAACACAGAGTGAATCATATAACTTAACAGCTTATAATTTATCATGTAACACAGAGTGAATCATATAACCTTGGAGTTTATAATTTATCATGTCACACAGAGTGAATCATATACCTTATATTTTATCATTTATCATGTAACACAGAGTGAACCATATAACTTAATAGTTTACAGTGTGCTAAAACAATATTTTATTTATTGAGAAAATCATTAACAATTATTCAATAAATATCAAACATTACTGCAAGGTTTTTTAATTCTTTAAGTTAGTAACGTGCATGTAAATCGTATATTTAAAAGTTTTTATATCACAATCAGTTAGAAAATGATATGTGGCGTTTCCTTGACTACATTGTCACCGTCATTAGATAGATTAATCAGCACATGTTTTTTAATGAAGCCTTCACACTGAATCTTCTTTGAATAGGTCGAATCTAATAAAATTAGATGATTTACAATAAAAAATATCATGTGAAGTTTATGACATTTCCAGCTGTTTGTTATTACAAAACATCGGTCCTCATTGTTAAAAACAAAATATCAATTGTCAATGACTTTCACCTTCATTCTGGCCGAGAAATTAATCATTATGTCGAGTGACGCCATACAAACACCTGACGTGATTTTTTTTTCTGTTTATAAAATACTCACCTTTCACGTGATATATAGTATAAGGTCTAATGAAGACCACTGTTGTAATGCATTAAAGTATCCCGGAAAACAAGACTGTTGAGTTTTCCCGTGCTAAGTAGTTCGTTCTATTAAGTCATCAATAAATTCGAATATCATATCTATTTTGATTTCTTTAAATAAGTAACACCTTTCTAGACATTTTATAGAATTTGCACCGTCACCTCTTTTTATAAAATATATTTTATATATCAAGTATTGTCTCCTTCGTTTAGAACTGGCACGACTCAGACGTCTTCGCTACCGTCAGCAAATGGCTAGAAACTCCGGACATTTAGACCCTGAGCCACACACAGCCCAAACTCATAGTGATCCACACCCTGGAAACGGTCACGGTACTCCTATGTCTAGCGCGCACACACGTAACAGCCATGTTACGAGAGACTGGCGATCCAGAAGACAGTGGCGAAGAAGTGGTTAACATATTTACAACCAATGAAATCCAACATGTCTTCAACAGTTTTGTATGTTAGACAAAGTCTCAAAAATTCTTATAGGCATGATGCGAATTTACTTATATGTGTGCATTTCTTCTTGGAAAAAACTCTTTTTAGTACAATTCCAAGTTTGTTTTAGTAAATTGATCATGAAGATACAATAATTATAGGAAGAAATGAGTAACATTTGATATTTGAAAATAATTTAATTCAATTTTATTCCTTTGTTTTTGCATGTGCAAAACTAAATGTAATTTTAATGGCCATTTTTTTTTTATTCTCTTCTTTGAAAACAAATTAAATCAGTTTTCTTTTATTTATGATAGTCTTCTTATTGTAATCAGTTTTTGTTGATAACAAAATCTGGGATATAATAGCACTCATTTTATTTTGTTTATCTTATTTTGATACATCGACCATAAATCTTTGACATGATATACTCTAATGTGATATACAAAAACAACATTGAGTCCTGCTATCTGTCTCTTAACTTTCCAAACATCACAGAAAATATTCTGAAATATCAAAACGTCATTTTGTCTCATCGTAAATGTACCAAAAATAGCTGAGAGTTAACATCTGTTTCATTTCTTATTTCTGTATCTATTTTGATTTTATGGCAAAATGTTTTGGTATTATTATCATCAAAAATATCTTTTCTTTCCTTTTTGTATGGGAAGGGGATAGGATAGTGGGTGGGAATGGGGGCTGTTACACCACTGATTCATATTATCAGTTTAGCATTAATTCTAGGATATTGTCAAATTCGTTGGGATGTTAAAGAGGAAACTGAACTGGTAGTAGACATTTCTATGTTGGATCTATAGGTTAGGCTAGCATCCCAATGCCAGGTTCACCTAGCCTAGACATTAAAAGTAATTCTGAGAGTACATTGTTTCGTGGCGATATATCTGGCAATAGAGTCAGTTAAAAACACCAGAATCAGTATAGTAGTAATATGAAATATAGCCAGGTTTATAATAAAAAAGGTATTCACTTGTCAAGAACTAATTATGAAAAATGATTGCTGAGTTTTTAAACATGTATTGAAAGGGAATCGATCCCACAACCTATAGCTCAAAAGGACGCTGTGAGATATACAGGACTACAACTTGAAGACAGTGAATACACATTTCTAATGGTCCCATACAACAGATGTGCAATAGCTTATGTTAATTCCTATATTGTAAGACAGTTTTGTATATATGTGTAAATATGAAATGACATATGGATATTTCTTTTTTTTTTGATGAAATCGTGTTATCTACAAATACGTTGATTTTTGTCCGGTGACAATTTGTGTAAGCAAATGTAAGAATGACGTATTACAGTTAAAATCATTTTGTTTCGCTCCTTATTTGAATATTTGTCTCATTATGTTTTTTTTTTTCCAATACACGATGCTTTGTTATCATGTTTGATTTATTGTTCAACTTTCCATGTAGATTTAATTATATAAAACTGGAAAGCAATACTAATTGTCTTGATGTTTTTTCACTTTGCATTCTTTGGTTAAAATTCAAACTACCCGTGTACATGCTCAGTTAAAATCTCTATATCTTCCCTTTCCCTCCTCTATTCTTGTCCTATTTCAAAACATATTATCTGAAGCCATTCAAAATTGGGAAAAAACTTGTTATTCTTAATCATTCTAGCCAAAATGAACACTTCTCAAATAAGTCAGGATCTTACATTTTCATTTAATATGTGAATTTGTCTAACCTTTGAGATATATCAAATTGCACCTGATTAGAAATACATTTTTTAAAATCGAATGTTCTCTATCATCAGCAAAATAATGTTTTAATGGCATAATACAATCTGCAGTGTCATCGTTCCACCTGTATACCATCGTCTACTTGCCTTGCCCTAAATTAGACCATAGACGCGTATGCTAATTTGATTACCTAAACTCATCAGGAAGAAATAAGCCGGTTAGCCAATGAGGAGCTATATTATCTTTTCAACTGAAAGTTAATCATATAAAAAAACATCAAGTACTTTCAAAACACAAAACAACATGAAAGCATCAACATGTGAACACAATCATAATCGAAACTCAAATCCAATAAAATAATAAGGCTTTTCAGAGATCCTGTGGTCGTCACACGAGACTTCTACGAGATCACAATATCAGGTGTTCTAGAAGGGCAAGTGTCTTCTTCATCGACGACACCCATCAAAAATATCTGGGTCAATCCAATTACGGGATGTCGTGTTCTCAAACTAAAACAAGAGTAACAACAACAAAACACGGAAACCTGGAGAAATGTCTTCAATTCGAAGCGTAGGACAGGAAAATATGACTCTGCATACCGTCCATTGATTTTGGTATGATGCTATAGATAAGATATTAACAGTTGATAGCGATGTTTATATGATTAGGAGACTGTTACCCCGTTATGTTGTACTATCCTTATGTTATACAAAAGACCAGCAACAACCGTTCTCAAGTACAAATGTTGAGTATTAACACAAGTTACAACAATGATAACATGTATGGCCTGAGTATCGAGCTTAACAAGTTACTCCTTCCACGGCCACACCAGGACTGACTCTATTTGCTGTGATCTTACAGTTTATCCTAAAGCAATTATAATCTAATTCTGATAGGGAAAGTGTCTTCTACTGATCTACAATTAAACCGTGACCAGTTAATGTCTCCATGGTGGAGAGCATGCCCAGCCAATGTTTCACGGCATGATTCTGACACTAAGGTGACCGCAATTAAACTATCTGTCTGATAAGCCAGCCGGTCACATTAAGATTTAACACAAATTATGTTCTACACTTGAGTGACAAATTTCACTATTAACATCCCCCTGCCTAAGAAAACTTTTACGGTCTAAAAGTTCAGAGATAGCTAACTGCTCATGATACTCAGGCTGAGATAATATTTAGTATGTACACAAACACTGGTAAGTTTACTTGAACAACAGTTAATTCTAAATTCTACAATATACTGTTAACTTCCTTGGATAAAGTACTTCTGTTAGACTGTCACTGTTTGTTCTTAAGGTATACACATCACAAAAACCTGAAAACACATGTCCGTGTTCACAACTGATGATACATTCAGAGTCAGTGTTCCCCCTTTTTTTTTCTTCTTCTTCTCTGTTCGAGACAGTGGCCCAACAATATCCATAGATATTTTGTAAAATGGCTCACTGATGATCGGTGGTTGTCCTAATGGAGCTTTCTCATCACCACGTCTTCTGGCGGTCTTTTGACATACGTTACAAGTACTACAATACTCTCGTATGTCCTTAAAAATCCCTGGCCAACAGAACGCATTAACGACACGCTCTTTGGTCTTTTCTATCCCTAAATGTCCCGCAAGTGGTCTATCATGTCCCAATTTAATGATATTGAGACGTAGTGCCTCTGGTAGTACTACCTGGACTCCATGTTGGGCTCCATCACTAGACTCCCATTTCCTACGGAGAATCCCATTTTCCCGGTACAGGGCATTCCTCTCTTCCTGCACAGATTCCTCTGAACTTGCAGCTTTTCTCCGAATGTTGGCTAAAGTTGGATCTTCCTGCTGAAGCTTACTAAGCACTTCAGCATTTACAGCAGAAAGTTCAAGCGGTTCCTCTGTTGTGATGTTAACTGTATCATCCCCATTGCTGTGGGATACAGTCTCACTGATGTTGTCAATGTCCTCACCAACGCCATCGCCATGGTCCAGGTCCACATCGTTCGCCTGTCCAACATCACTTCCCTTACTGGCATCCACTTGGTCCGTGTCGGGGTCCATTCCAACTTTTACATGGCATTCCTTTGCCTTGTCCTCAGCTAGCCTTTCTTCAGCAATGTTATTACGATGTTGTGCACGCGTAACAACATTCACAGCCTTTGATTGTCTCTCTATGATGTCTACCCCCAACAGGGCTTCAGCGACAAGGTCAGGCACTAATCCGACCTGAGCATGTCCCTTATAATATGGCGTGTCCATATCAACGATAGCCAGTTTGGCTGAAAACGGCTGTCCAGTCGCTGTACACAGCGTCTCCCGCTGACCCTCCAATACACAACTTGGGTCCACCAGGTCTTCCCTAATCAAGGTCATCGCTGACCCAGTGTCTTTCACGAAACTAATATCACGGCCATTGACCTCTCCTGGGACATGGATAAGTCCTCCCGTGTATTGTCGCACTAAAAAACCTGCAAGATTTTTACCTTCTCTGTTTTTTGGACATTTCCTCGCGAAGTGCCCGTACTTGTTACAATTGTAACACTGCACACTTTTCATTTGCTCTGTCGATTGCTCCTTTCTCTGGTCCCGATCAGAGGTAAAAGTTTTTCCATTTATACTTTTACCTTGCGTTGATTTGTTTATATTCCGTTCAGGTAGAATATAATCCTCTGCGGCTTCAACCACACTGCTCGACCCTTTGTTACGGCGTATCCATTGTGCTTGTGACACTGGCAATGCACTAAGAAAATATTCCTCTTTGAATTTTTCCAAGACATCCTCTACTGAGTCCACAAATCTAGTAAGATATTGTTCAATTCTTGCCATAAGTCCTCTGTATGTTTCCTTTGGTTCCCTTTGGGCTGTCTGTAATAGCTTGAAATATTGGTAGGGCCTTTTCCCGTACCTGTCCATTAGGGCTTTACAAAGTTCTTCAAATGACCCATGTGCTTGAATAGCTACCTCTCTGGCCTCACCTGTTAACAAGGTTCTCAGCTGTAGCATTTTTACTTCTTCTGTCCATCCAGCCTGTGTTGATAAAGCAGTAAACTCTGATAAGAATGTCACTATATCCTCACTTTCAGTATGATTATAAGGTTGAAGTTTCAGTCTAAACGGCACAGGGTTAGAATTTGTCTCACACCGTTCCTTTTGAAGTTTTGCTTTTTCAATCTCTAGTTCCAATTCTTTCACTTTCCTTTGATGTTCTCTTTCCTTTTCTTCGGCGTCCATTCTCATCTTTTCTCTTTCAACTTCCATCGTCATCCTTTCTCTTTCAAAATTCATTTGGCGTTCTTTTTCCTCTTTCTCTGCTTGAAGTTTTTCTTTTTCTAAGTTCATTTGGCGTTCTTTTTCCTCTTTCTCTGCTTGAATTTCGAGTCTTCTTATTTCCAACTTTGTTTGTGCTGCCGTCATCTTCGCAGTTTCCGTTTCTTCAGTCGTCGACATATTGAACAGTTCTAATGAGCGTTATATCTTTGATAACGGAGTCCTTCTCCTTAGAATGATCCTTTACCGCTGCCACCAGAATATGTTACCCCTCTATGTTGTACTATCCTTATGTTATACAAAAGACCAGCAACAACCGTTCTCAAGTACAAATGTTGAGTATTAACACAAGTTACAACAATGATAACATGTATGGCCTGAGTATCGAGCTTAACAAGTTACTCCTTCCACGGCCACACCAGGACTGACTCTATTTGCTGTGATCTTACAGTTTATCCTAAAGCAATTATAATCTAATTCTGATAGGGAAAGTGTCTTCTACTGATCTACAATTAAACCGTGACCAGTTAATGTCTCCATGGTGGAGAGCATGCCCAGCCAATGTTTCACGGCATGATTCTGACACTAAGGTGACCGCAATTAAACTATCTGTCTGATAAGCCAGCCGGTCACATTAAGATTTAACACAAATTATGTTCTACACTTGAGTGACAAATTTCACTATTAACAGAGACATTTTACACTATACCCCAAAGCAGACTACTAACAAGACTAACCCTATTATAAGTACTCAGGCGCTATCTTGGAGACAAAGTCTCTTAAAAGTTTGTACGAAAGACATGGAGGTGAAAGACATCTTTCCATTCAAAAGAATTAGATACTGTATGTCCAAATAATGAATGAAACTGTAACAATAATTTACCACATCCTTTACAAGCCAGCTCGTTATTATTCACACACGATACAGGGATATTAAATAAAACTGAGGATGACCTGAATAGTCAAGGAATGGAGCAAAACTTGGCCTCTAAATTCTTAAAGTACAGCCACAAATTTTGAATGAGTACTTATCAAAATCCCATCAGGGAATTCAAGAACATACTTTATAACCAATATAGTGTTAGCACAGGCTGCAGACGAAAGGGATATAGAAATAACTTAAGGTTCGTTTATTTTAAGACTGTAAGAGAGCGAGTGAACAAAGTAAGACCACGTGCATCGGGTGAGCTGGCAACTCATTTCAGGTCAACGCAATGTCGAGGACAGTCTTTTATGGCAATGCAGATTGGTATAGTAATTATATAAAGGTATTGTTTCTGATTTAAGTCATGTCATGTGTCATATTTGGAAACTTTTTACCAGTTTATTACATGTGTTAACTGACCATTAAGTAGAACCCTCAGCCTTGTCGTAATATGCAATATATAATTAAATTATTGAATGAAGAATTAAATGGCATCACTGGTGCGTTCTCAGGCCTATGCGTTGTGAACAGCCAATATACGTGTTTTTGGTTGTTGCTACCTGGAGTGGGCTGTTGGAGAATATAAAAGTCAAGGATAGGTTAGAAGGAGATCAGAAGAGAAGGATGACTATAAGGCAATACAGACTTCAGTTGAAGCAAGAATAACGATCAGATGTAACTCTAGAATCTATAAGCGTTCTATACCCTCTACTGAAATTAAAAAAGACATGCTGACATTTCGACTTTCAACATAGTAAGTATGATGTATGGGAGATATACAATAAATATATATATAAAGAAAACGCACACACGCGAAACAAAAATAAAATAGCATATGTAACTGGGAGGTAAATAAAACACACACACGCAAAACAAAAATAGCAAATATGTATGTAATTTACCATCAAACCACTAACATAGGCGTCGTTTGTTTTCTGTAACGAGATCCCGGAAGTATATCAGTCACTTAAGACTTGAATGTTTACGCCAAGTAGGTAACTTAAATCAACAATAAATTAGCATATTGTTACGATTATTTACATGAATATCGTAGTATTGTTCGTCCTTTTCTTTGTTTTGTTTATAAAATAGAATATTCTTTTTCACATGCTATCCCTTTATCTTTACAAACCATTTATCAGTAGGAATATCATATTTCTCAGAAATTCACTTTTGAAACATTTTTGTTTTCAAAGTCATGTCTGCAAACAAATTGTTAAGACAACAATTTTTTAAATGCATACGAGAGAAAGCTTATTCAAAGACTGGCACTATGCCCAAGTACATGCGTCAGGTAGCAAGTTCATACAAAATACGTTACATCGCCCTGGATATAACGTTATAGTGGCTGATGATACATTTATATCCGTCGTATAACACTTATATGACAGGTCTCTAAGTGGATAAACTACCCTAAACATACTGCTATATTCCTCATCCAAAACACTACAGTATAAATGATGATACGATATCCGAATACTCGGCTGATCTTTATTATTTTCATAAGAAATACTAACATAACATACAGAGGCTCACAAATAGAATCAAAGCCATTATCATATACTCAATGGTCGGTGTATGTGGTTAATTTTTTTGTAAACAAATCACAGTGTGGGTCGTATTCATCTAGAATGACGACATGGTTACAGCAATGACGTGTTTTGTCAAATGAAACAGATTTGTTATTGACAGCAGGGGGTTAATGATTTGGTAGGAACTAATTTACCAGGAACTGTATAAATGTTCAGTGTCTTACTGACGATACTGGTCATTTAACAAACAACGCTTTACAAACAAAAACGTGTTTCGTTACAGAGCTGTGATTTATAGTTGTGTAGTCGACTGTACTTTTTACACCAATTAATAACTCTGTGTTTGTTTTTATATACTAATTTCTTGTCCTCATTCACAACAGGTTACGTTACATACAATGAGTTCGGATAATGACGTCATTTTTTCTTGTCTTCAGTCCCAATAGAAAAAAGGAAACCAATTTGAATTGAATTCAAGTACCGATACCAGTTATGTGGTGCAGTGGTAATGCACTCACTTTTCACCAAAGAGACCAGGGTTCGGCTCACCGGTCGGTCATGAAAAGATATGGAGTTACTTGCCCGATTAAATGGGTGTTATCCAAATACTCTGGTTACCTTCCACAGTAAGACCCCGCGCGTGATTCGGGCAAACAAGAGTGATTTAAATCAATTATAAACCTTTTTTGTGTCTGATGTGAAATAATTTATAAAGTTTATATTTTAAGTATACTTATCAGACTTAACATTAATAACTTGTTAATATCAGTACTATTACATTGTGACGGAATAAAAATATTGGAGCAAGTGATAGCCTCGAGATCTCGTTACCATGACATACCCTCAAGAAGACATGAACATGTGTTGCAACATACCTTGTTCAGTTGCAGATACAATTTTAACATGCCTTTAGTATTGCTCCTTTGGGCGTTACAATATTACCATGAACATGCAAATGAATAAATTAAAGACGTTACCGATGCGCTTTCGGCAGATGGCAACACATTTACCGCATGTGTTGGACGATTTGTTATCAAATCGTTTCCTTTCCGGCAGCGAAATGTGGGTAGAAAATTGATCGCCAGTAAAAACAACATCACGGTAAAACGATCTTTTTAAATTATTGCTGAGTGACATGTAACATTCCGTATTTACAAAATATTTATCGAAACCTTACATCGAAACCACATCTGAAGAGATAAAAAGATATTTAAGTCAATTTCGGGTTAATAAGCATGTACACAGCCAGCGTATGTTGCTTTCTAACAAAAATCGAAACCCGATGCTAACATTCTGTATACGTATTTCAAAGTCAGTTACTAAAGGAGAAAACTAACGGGTAGACCAACAATTCTAATCGAAATTGACCAAACTGTAAACAAATATGAAAGATTTACATGGATGTCTTTCAAAAGATGCAATAACTTGCAGTTACCCCGGCATTATGGATTTATTTTAACATCTTTCATTCATCGGCAACACCCACAATGTCAATCCACGTCCAGCGTAATGCAATTTAATTCAAAATGACACCCGTCACTAGCATCGAAAATGTCGATTTTGCCATCAAACAAACAGAACTTCATATTCATACAAAGAAATAAAATATGTCCCCACAAAGTTTAAGTCATCCCTTGTATCAGTATCATTTAGTGCTATAAGTTGTGTGTTAGTTGTCTTGAAGACAGAGATAACAGGGTTTATACTGCTCTTTATCTTAAGTTCTTGGAGTCATTGAACCTCTCAGTGTATTTCTGTTGACAAATTTTGCCAACACGTTAGCCCCTTAGCATCACTTGCCGACGACGTCTAGACTGGTGTTGTACAACTGATTTGGCTGTACTGTATCTAATTTAGAAGTTGTATTGAACTGTTCTGTTTTTGTACAAACCATTGTTCCATTATGTGTGTTATAACTGCTTGTTAGAAGTGCGGCCATTTAAAATTCAATGAATATATCGATTTCGTCTTCAGTGTGATTTATTATTGTTCACAACTACATACTTTCAGATCGCCGTAAACCTTAGAAAGATGATCTTACAACAGAAGCCTGATGAAGGTGTTCTTTCAATTAGAAAGTGGTGTTTAATGTATAGAGTGAAAACATGCGAATATTGATTGATGATATTTTTCAAGGGAGATCACCCATCGATTGCTCTTTTGAGTTCTTAGTCCAAAATCCGCACTCCGTTAAATCCGTTTCTTCAGTAGATAGTACCAAAATTAGACCTACCCTAATTTCATAGTTCCATGGTAGTCCGTGGTAGTTTAACGTAATTAACATTTCCTGAAATATTTAATATTTACAGCTTTAAAAATATGGTACCAGATTTTTCTTTTAATAAACTGAAGGTATTCTTTTAAAAAAACTTATTGAGAAACTAACGCCAAACAGACGGATTAACAGTAGATTTTCCATGATATATATATACAACAGTTATCCCCCCTAGACTGCACGTTTTATTTCAAGCTAAAGCGTGTATGTTTACATATGATTAAAAGCTCGCGTAATCATACAATCAGACTAGACTCTTAATATTTATAGAATGGTTTTATTGTTATGGTAACTCAAATTACTGATTTAAACAGCAATAAAATGCACCAACATGAATTCGTGAAGCGAGTAACATACCTCTGATGCGCTATTGTTGTCTTCAATTTGTCTCGCGCAGATATTATTACGCCCAAAATGGCGTCTCCCATGGATTTCTCATGCTGGAATTTGCATTGTTTTTGATTATTATTATAACTTATTTATGAATAAACAGCAATTGCTAAAACGCCGTTCATTACTAAAGAACGCGATTTCTCCTTTACGTGACAAGGTAAGTGTTTACCACTTGCATTTGAAAGTTGTGTACCTGGAAGTGAAAGTGGTCAAATTTGCAATTTCGGTCCCTTTGCTGAACAAGCCGAATTGGTATTCGGCGATAATCATATTGCCAGATTCTTTCCATACTCAACACTATTCTCAGATTAACACCATTAAAATATGTCGACATTGCCTGGCCATTCACCAGGTATATTTAAAATTTTATTGAAATTTAAATATACAAATATGTATAAGATGAATCCTGGTGAGCTTATAGTTACCGGTTTGTTGTTGATGAATATCGTCGTGTTGTTGATAAACTCCAAATGGATACAAGAAGGTCGATAAAATATCAGATTATTTTGATATGACACGACCAGCTGCGAAAACAAACTCTTACTATCACATACCAGACTAGCGTTAGTACAATAACAGTGATTATATGCATAGTTTTTATTAATAGTATAATATAGTATTTCATTTTATTCAGAAACCGTTTTTGCGATATATATGGATGTGTATCAATACTTGTATTTCAGGTTATTCGCTTGCCTGCCATTAATATTCTTATGATAGCATCCATAAATTATCTGATTCCTACTCCTTGAATCTTTGATAGTGGTGTCACTCATAATAACCATAGGATTTTTGTTTAAACGTTTACATCTCGGTTATTTCTATTGATAAAAAGTGTTTCACCCAGGAGAGCAGGTGTTCTGACGATGTGACACAGGTATATGTATCATCCCATTATGAAATTACAACAATTATTGTAAGGAATATGTGATAACAATATGATGTTTTGTGAATTCTAGAATTGATGAAGACTACCAGACTGTGAGATGTATGCACTTTACAAACAGACTCACCCTCCCACAGGGATAGAACATTGTGTCTACTGTAACTTTTTCAACACATCTGAAAGAAATCTTGTCATTGCTGCAGTGAACCAGCTGGATGTTTACAGACTTATTCCAGAGATTGATGTAAGTTTGTAAACAAAACAAAAACAAAAAAACAGGACTGAAAATTAAAAAAAAAACTTTAATGGATGATTCAAACTGCTGAAGTCATAGCTAGGTGAATCTCTTAAACTTTTAAAGGAAATAAGGTATTTCAGAAAGAGGTAACACATGTTTTCTTACTTGTTCGCAATGAAGAAATTAAAATTTCAAATTATTTGAATTTTCTTAATTTCTAATGTCTATGATATATTTTATATTATATTAGTTGCTGGAACATATGGTGTAAGTATTCGCCAACATTCACCTCAGCTTTCTAAATCACATGTAACTAAGTTTGTTTGCATTTGTAATTGCTTTATTCAAATATCTGGTGTTTTGCTGAAAATAAAAAATGAGATGGAATTCAGTGTTGCTCGTACTTCTTACTTTCCATTTATATAATTTAATATGTGGACATGTTTTGACCGTGGTGTTGCCATGAAGACAAATTTATATACTTTGTAATATTCTGAATATGTTATATTTGATTTTGATTTCAGGATGATGAAAATCCTGACAAATGGACAGGTAGGTGAACCCATCCATTATATATTTGGCTTTGAGAGACATCAGCTTTATTTTTATCATTACTTCACAAGATGTATTCAATAATTTGTTCATTCATTTAAGGGAGAAAACCTGATTCATAGAAAGAGTTTGAAAACAAATATATAAATGAATTGATTTAGTATGACATAAACTGATAAACACTAGCTGCAGTATACTGCCAGGCCAGACGGAATTTCTTTTTAGCTGGATCATTTGAGCATAATGCTAGTGCGCTGGAGGTCCGGGTTTAAGTCCTAGTCTTTAAAATAAATAATGGCCCCAGTTAAAGGTTTATATGACAAAACTATAAGAAAAGGAAAGCTTAGAAATAATGTCAGTATGATAACATTTCTTATGATTTTACTTTCCTTCAGAAAGACAAAAGGTCAGGAATAGGACTACAGATGAGATAAGCTGTTATCGTTATATTTTTATAAAAATGAAAGTAGTTGACATATTGGAGTTGCTAGGAAGCACTGGTACTCTCAGCCCAAGTTCAATACATAATACTAATTATTGAATGGAAATAACATTATTTTATTATACAGAGAGCAAGAGAAAGCAGAAGCTGGAGAGCGTGGCAACATTCAGCCTGTTCGGAAATATTATGTCAATGCAGTTTGTCAAACTTCCAGGGGCACATCGAGATGCTCTGCTTCTCAGCTTCATGGATGCAAAGGTACAACATCAATAAAAAAAATAATTAAAAACAGTTTAATGTAACAATGTGTACAAGAAGTACCATTTACCATATTCCTGTTATTCCAATAATTAGTTATAATTATTAACCTATCTACTGTTAATCCTATTTCGAAAAACAGTCATCAAGTGACAACTGTGTATATATAGAGGGAAAATTCAAATAATTGGATAGGTGCTTTAAAGATCAATAATGATACTGTTAACCATAATAGATTTCCTATTGTGAAATCATGTCTCATCACAACTTAACTGTAAAATTTGATTAATGCCTTGTGTGTGTATTTAAGCTGTCGGTAGTGGAGTATGACCCTGGTACACACGACCTCCAAACAACCTCCCTCCACTACTTTGAGGAATCTATCATGAAGGTAGGTCATTACTCACATAAAATATCTCCCTATTTGTCTGTGATTATTGTGTGTTCCAATTGAGTCACTGATAACTTTTCAACTTTAAAGAATGTGTATATTGTCAGCATGTTGATTTGTTTTCTTGTCTTGACTTTGGGAGTACTGTATCAATATATCAGATTTGTTTTCTGGACATGATTGAGATAGATATAATTAAGCTGTGTTCATGTATTTGTCTACACAAACGTTTGATGTTGATAATAATTAGAAGAGTAAATATCTATGCAGATATATTTGAACTATTGATAATTGTGAAATGGTTCTTCATGTTAGCTACTCATCAGTGGCCACTAAAGTTTTGTTACATTCTTGTAGGATGGTTTCTCTACCAACTATGATATACCAACAATTCGTGTAGATCCTGATGGTCGATGTGCAGCCATGTTGATATATGGAAATCGACTGGTAATTCTGCCTTTCAGAAGGGATGCCTTGATGGAGGAAACTGAAAATGTAGTTGGTGCAAGGTATTAAGTTATACCAGAGGCTCGCAAACCATATCATAATTCTCAATAAAAGGACACATTTTATGAAAGTTGTTTTTCAACATCCAAACTAATTAATTGGATGTATTTTATTGAAAAGTTTTTTTTAACATATTTAAATTTTTTTGACAGAAATTATTAGATAACTTTACTTTTTCATCGAAATTTTATTTTAATAAGTTAAAGAGGAGATTTGAATTGAGTTTCAATTTTAAAAAAAAATAGAATTTGGTGCAAATTACTTAAATGTATAAAAGAAGTCTAGAAAATGAACTAGTTCACTTTGAATGCACCGTTCTATCTTTGTCATTTTTACATCAAAGGGATAAATTTCAAAGTCCTAAAAATATCTTTGTCATTTTTACATCAAAGGGATAAATTTCAAAGTCCTAAAAATTTGTCTTTGTTTCTAGTAAATCCCCCATCATGTCTTCATACATCATTGACCTACGACAATTTGATGAGAAGATACCAAATGTGAAGGACTTCCAATTTCTCCATGGTTACTATGAGCCTACTGTTTTCATTTTGTATGAACCCTTGCAGACATGGACTGGGTAAGTAAACAGGAATTTTGTATAATGATGAATCTGAAGAATGCCTGATCTGTACCGTTGAGAATATATTAGTAAGTGTACCATACCAGATATTCATTTTATTTTGTTTTTGGATTACAGACGTACAGCGGTCCGAGCTGACAGCTGTAGCATCGTAGCCATCTCATTGAACATACAGGAGCGAGTACATCCCATCATCTGGTCGCTGGCCAGTCTACCCTTTGACTGTCATCATGTCATGCCTGTTCCTCGACCCATTGGAGGAGTATTGGTGATGGCTGTCAACTCTCTCTTGTATCTCAACCAGAGCGTTCCTCCATATGGAGTGGCCCTTAACAGTATTGCACACTCCAGTACAGCATTCCCTCTCCGTAAGTAAAATTTATACAGTTCTGAAAAATGTTTACCCTGTATTTGAGGCAGCTTTACAAATGAAGATTCCAAGGCATTTCTGTTCTTCAAAGGGAATTATCTCATAATCCGGGTCATCTTAGACCTCAGAACAAAGATGTAGCATTGAAAAAATATGTGTCCATCCAACATCCTTCCACATTACCATTTCCACACAATAATTTTAATTCCCATGGACTTAGATGAAAGTCAAACTTCACCCACTGCTTTCTTACTAAGGGTGCTTGCTTTTGATTGGGATTACAAAAGGTCAAATGTCCTTGGTACTATATATGGACAATTTCTTTCTGCATTGTAACTTGAAATCCCTTAGACATCAAACTAAAACTTCACACACAACTTTCTGAAAGCAACTGTGCTTGACAGTTTTGGATTTTTTATCAAGTTAAAATTTCAAATTTAGGTCAAGATCACTGTAACTATGCACAGAATATTTGTTTTGACACAATGACTCAAGTTTTGCTCAATAACTCAACTTCTCTTGGACTACGCATTCTCAAAAATTATGAAACAGTCTCTGGACAATCAACCAATCAGTGGAATTAGTGTCTTCCAGCGATAACTTATTAATAAAGGGTTGAATTGATGATGAATCCATGTGGTAGGACTTTATAAGGGAGGTATCAGATGATGGTAAGGTCAGCAATCTTACTATTTAGGTTTAGTTTTGGATGTTCTATAGAAATGCAAACTTTGATGAGGGTCTAGGTTGGGTATATTGGTGTTTATGCATCTGTCTATCTCTCCATAATTTTGGTTTCTCGAGTATCTCTAGGATTCCAAAAGTGTAAAATTCTTATATATTCTGTTATTTTAAAATCTAGTTTAAAGATGCTTACAACAGGAAAATTTCCTGGGATGTGTGATGCATTCATGTCAGACCTAGCAATTCAGTCTTATATGATTATCAGGTATGAATATCAACTGTACCATTCTTTATCATACACTTACATACATTTTTTTGAAGTACTGTTTGTATGTGTACAGGTTCACAGGAGGGAGTAAGGATTACACTGGACTGTGCTGAAGCTGCCTTCATGTCCTATGATCGACTCATTCTTTCTTTAAAGGGAGGTGAATTGTAAGTTCAGTGTTCATTTTAAGTTCCCTTCCAAGTGAGATGTAAAGTGAATTCAAGACAATAGACATCTTAAAGCAACTTTTTCTTTAGGAGAGGTTTAGGATAAGAATTTATTAAGTATAACATCTATATTTCACACATGTTTTGACCTATCAGCTTTCGAACGACTGTGGTCACTTTATTGCCTTGTATTTAGTCCTTTTCTTCAAGGGAGATGAATTTTCAATTAACTTGTGTCATTTTAAGGGAGTTAACTCTAAGATGTTGGTTTGTTAAATCCAGTCTCAAGAGAGGTAACTGCATTATACAAGCAGCGTTAGTCTTCTCCTTGAGGAAGAAGAATTATAAAACCTGTGCTTAGTTACCCTGCTGTTTGGCAATCCTATCCTCCAAGGATGGTAACTGCATTCTCTCAAGGCAGTTAACCATGATTTCTGATTATCCTTTCCTTAAGGGGGATATTTGCTTATTCCTTAAGGGAAGAAATTCCTCAAGGGAAGAAGAATTATAAAACCTGTGCTTAGTTACCCTGCTGTTTGGTGTTTATTATAAGTTTGATGTTTTACTTGGTGTTGTATGTTGGTTGGAACAGGTATGTACTGACTTTGGTGGTTGATGGGATGAGAAGTGTGAGGAGCTTTCACTTTGACAAAGCAGCAGCCAGTGTCCTTACCACCTGTGTATGTACCTGTATACTTTTTAGTAGAACAACAAGTTATCTTGTAATATAGCTTAATCTTCAAAAGTGAAGAAGTTCTTTTTATCAAACAAAACAAACAGAAAATTTTACTGTTGGCCTTTGATTTTTTATACATTAAAGAAAATATTACTTTTGCTTTTTATTACAATCCTGTGAATGAAAGCAGTTCTGCTGATATTTCACTTATTAAATGATAATCTCATTATAATCATATTCTACATTTTAAACATTTCATGCTGATTAAAATCTCAACAAGATTTAATTTGACAAAATCGATACAAAATCAAAACGAGAGTTCATCGATCTTATCAAAGTGAATCATCTTAAGAAAATTCGTTTTAAAACTGACCACAATTTGACTGAGAGTTGATCACTGAATCTCCTATGAACAGATGTGTGTGTTGGATGATGGCTACTTGTTGCTGGGCTCTCGTCTGGGGAACTCTCTACTACTGCGTTACACAGAGAAGGTGGCTGATGCAGACCATACAAATGGCGAGAACAAGGTCAGACACGGGAAAATATGTCTACAGAGAAACGTGTATCGCAAGTAGTGTTTTGGTTTTAGATGGAGATTTATAAACAGTCCATGTTCAGCATTTGTTAATGTCTTATAAACTCACTAGAATTTCATTGTGAATTGAAAGTGTTTTTATTAGTTATTAAACAAACGATAAGATTCTTAAATGTTATTAATGAAGTGACTGATCTTCAAAAAATTTCATTCCTGGCATTGTATTTTTTTCTAGAATGAGCCTCCGACAAAGAAAAAGAAGACAGATGGAACAACAGATATGGGTATATATAACATAAATTAAAAAAATCATATTAGTTTTTCTACAAATCTGGTGATGAGTTCTGAGTTGTTACAAATCATGCAAGCAGAATGTTGGGATCCTTTTGGAAGTTGTTGCTGCCAACTCTGGTAGTCTTTTTGTGAATTGATGAGAAGAAAGTAGAATACTATTCACTGGTAGAATGAATTTCATAATTCACTGCTTTGATATTTTTTTTCTGACCAAGCTATAAAACATATGAATGAAATGTCATTCATACAGTATTGATACATTTTTTAATTAAAAATTGTGATCATGAGAACTTAAAACAAGAATGAAGGGGTCAAACATAAGGCTGAGTGTTTTTCAACACAATTTCAGTGCTAAATCATACAATATCTTAAAAACTTATAGCTTAAAATTACAAAACTTTATTTATGAATATTTTATCATCCCTCACTTATGGATTTGTTGCTGCAACACATATATTTGGTTATTAAGAACTTTTGTAGATAAAATATAACTCCAGTATATACATTTACTACAAATCATAAAATCAATGTTTTACAAAATTATCATTTCATAGACATTCAGGCCTTCTTGATGGATATTTAAACCTCAGAAGTATCCATTTTCATTACATGTCTCTTCAATAATTCATACATGCACCACTACATAAAGATGTAGTTTGTGGAATTTTTAACCATTGATTTATGTTTGGCTAGCCTCAGATGTGACCCAGGTCGAGAACTTGTATGACCTTGAGGTGTATGGTAGTGCAGAGAACCCATCTGGAACCATGATCACCAGTTACTCATTTGAGGTAAGTGTAGAGGTTCTTAAATATCACATTTATTTTGCAATAAATTGATGTTTCATTCAGTAGCATTCAAAGATCAAAACTGTACACACATATGTATACATTAAACAATCTGTTATATATCAGGTGTGTGATAACATTTGGAACATTGCCCCCTGTGGGCAGTGTGTCATGGGAGAACCAGCCTTCTTGTCTGAAGAGTTCGCAGGCAATCCTGACCCCGACCTTGAACTTGTGACTACGTCCGGATATGGGAAAAATGGAGCTCTGTCTGTTCTTCAGGTAAAAAGGAGATGTCATTAAAGTTGTAAAACAACACAAATTAATATTTTTTTTCTTTTCATATTTCATTATGTTTACTTATTGTCCTATCTATATCATAGTCATATCTATATAATTTTCAAACAAATATATCATGTTCTAAACAGTGGCTGAGAGAGTTTTGGAATGATATTGTAATTGGTCTCAAAGTACAAGAGAGTGAAAGGAATTAAGATTAGACTGTATTGTATCTTTTCCATCAATGTTGATATTTATGTTTGCATTACATACACCAGAAACATGATAAACTAGTCCTTATGAAATGTTAAATCAGGTGTAGGTATGTTGAAAGTGTGATCAGACATTTTGTAGAATTCTTCACATGCTCAGTATGGAATTAAAATGATTAATTAAATAAAACAAAATCCACCACCTAGAGATTTAAAATACCAATATAAAACAAAAACTGATAGACCACATGGTTCTATTTTCCATCATCTCATGAACTTTCATCAGATTCAGTTCGTACTTACCACTATATTATTGAACAATCAATTACTACAACTTCATAGAATTTGATGGTTGTTGATCAAGGTTAATAGGTCAAAGGTCACACTTGACTACTTTCTATTTTTCAAGAGATATTACAGGTACAATATTTTCTGATTACAGTATAAATTAGTTAGCCCTTCTCTAATTATTTTTATAATTTCTGCAGCGGAGCATCCGACCCCAAGTTGTTACAACATTTGAGCTGCCAGGCTGTGTGAATATGTGGACAGTGAAGGGAACCCTTCCAACTGATACACCACTTAAGGTATATGTCAGGTCATGGTGATCAGGACGTAATGCCTGACATTAAACTTACACACAAATCAACACAACTTGATCTCAGTTTATCATTTCAACACATATTGAAATTCGTGTATGAAATTTTTAGGAGTTGATTGAAAAGAAATGATTTTTAAAGTTTGCACAAGCAGTGTGTTTTCTTGTCATACCTGTGAGAAAAATCGGTTGTGTTCTAATTTGATTCTCTCAAACATACTAAAATATTTACCATTGAAAATTCAAACTCTTGACTGGGATTTTGCCCACCTTACTACACAATTTATTTGAGTAAATATACAATGAATTTGGCTGCAATTTGAAAAAAAGTCCTTTCTCGAAAAAGGTACCCTGAAAGTCTAACTTTCCTCTCCCAAATGAATTTGTATGCACACCTTGTATGCAGGATGTCCAACATCTGGTTTGAATGGTTACTGACATAGTAAGACAAAGGAGACAAAACAGTCATCATTTAATTGTATAAATGGTGGATGGGAAATCCAGACTGATGGAAGACTAGGAGAACAGACACGTGTCGAATTCAACTTGTCTATTGTGCTAGTAGCAGTGTGTGCAAAACATGCAACAGACTTTCCCATCCACTTGTTTACATATCGTTGATAAATTACATATATCAAAACTATCCATTGTTAAACTCATAAGAATTTGCTTTCAATTAATTATCTCGAGGTAAAAAAACCTGTAATTGAACATCCATATTAAATAAAAATTATTGATGTGTTATCTTGTGTTTGTACAGACACCAGCTGCTGACGAGGAGGAGAAAGAGGATAAGGAAGAGACAAAGGAAGACAAGGACGAGATAGAGAATGGTCATGCCTTCCTCATCCTCAGTCGTACAGACTCCAGTATGGTGAGGACATGGTTATCACTAAAACAAATTGTCAGTTATATAATATAGATGTGTCGATAAAATATATACAAATATATCATATTTTATATAAATATTGATGTATTTGTTTGTCAAGTGATTAATTTTCTCTGTATATACGATAAACAAAGTTTTTATCTTTTTAAATTATATATATATATATAGCCAGCTTTCTATTCCTTATGTTCAAAGTGAATTCCACTAACTGATAGAGACATAATCTTAGTCCTTTGTTAAGACGTGTATATCATATTGATCACTATATATTGTGTGTACTGGTTGTGGTATTATCAGGAAGATAATTTAAAACTAAAATGGTATGTTTTTTATGTTGTAGATCCTTCAGACTGGTCAGGAAATCATGGAGCTTGATCATAGTGGTTTTAGTACACAGACAGCCACCATCTTTGCTGGCAACATCGGAAATGATAAGTACATCATCCAAGTGTCCGCAACAGGCGTGCGATTACTGGAGGGAGGTTAGTCCTAGAATAAAAACTCCTGGTCATGGGAGATAAGTCCTAAAATATATAGACTCTTGGCTGAGGGAGGTTACCAAAGTAGTCTTAAAACATAGGCACCTGTCAGAGGGAGGTAACCAAAGTAGTCCTAGAACATAGGCATTTGGTTGTTAGTGGTACATCTTTAAATGTAGATTCTTGATGTTGTAGGTGTTATACTCCTGTATATTTGTGTTTTACAGTAAAACAGATCCAACATATCCCTGTAGACATTGGCTCACCTCTTGTCCACTGCTCACTAGCTGACCCCTATGTACTACTTATGGCAAGTTCAGGTCAGATTGCAATGCTGACCATGAAGGAGGACATCAATGGTGTTCGTCTGGTCACTACTCGGCCTTCAGTATCACAGGTACGTGTATTTATAGAATCTTACTTTGAGTGTAAGAGTTTGTCTGGTCACTACTCGGCCTTCAGTATCACAGGTACATGTATTTATAGAATCTTACTCTGAGTGTAAGAGTGCGTCTGGTCACTACTTGGCCTTCAGTATCACAGGTATTTATAAAATCTTACTTTGAGTGTAAGAGTTCGTCTGGTCTCTACACGGCCTTCAGTATCACAGGTATGTGTATTTATAGAATCTTACTTTGAGTGTAAGAGTTCGTCTGGTCTCTACACGGCCTTCAGTATCACAGGTATGTGTATTTATAGAATCTTACTTTGAGTGTAAGAGTTCGTCTGGTCACTACTCGGCCTTCAGTATCACAGGTACATGTATTTATAGAATCTTACTTTGAGTGTAAGAGTTCGTCTGGTCTCTACACGGCCTTCAGTATCACAGGTATGTGTATTTATAGAATCTTACTTTGAGTGTAAGAGTTCGTCTGGTCACTACTCAGCCTTCAGTATTACAGGTATTTATAAAATCTTACTTTGAGTGTAAGAGTTCGTCTGGTCACTACTCGGCCTTCAGTATCACAGGTACATGTATTTATAGAATCTTACTTTGAGTGTAAGAGTTCGTCTGGTCACTACTCGGCCTTCAGTATCACAGGTACATGTATTTATAGAATCTTACTTTGAGTGTAAGAGTTTGTCTGGTCACTACTCAGCCTTCAGTATTACAGGTATTTATAAAATCTTACTTTGAGTGTAAGAGTGCGTCTGGTCACTACTCGGCCTTCAGTATCACAGGTTTGTATAAAAAGAGCATGAAGTTTTTTCAGTTACATTTTGTAAGATTGATTTTAATCAGTTTGATTTAAAGTTTTAGACTTCAGACTGTAATTACAAGCATCAATATTGATATTCATAATAGCAGCTGATACTAATATTGATGCATTTTCTAGATATCTTTTTTAACCTTGGAAACATTGTTCTATAAACATGGATAGCTTAAAATAATTCATCATATTATTATTTACTCTGTCATTAAAGTTTATGTTCTCTATGGCATAAAACAATTATTCTTAGTCTAGAACAGAGAGTGAAAGCTTAGAAAATTAATGGTTTTGGATAATTTTATATTTAAATCATCAATATTTTTGCTGCAATATATTGATCAATATGTCTTCTGAGAATGGCAAAATCTGTGTTTCACACATTGCTGTACACAGTGAGGACAAGTAAGTCTTGTTTTGAAAAATGTAATAACTGACGTATAAAGTTCATGATATGTTTGGAAGTAGACCAAAAATGATTGTTAATTGATTTTTTGTTCCAGCATTCCCGACTCCTGACCCTGTGTTTATATAAAGATCTGAGTGGAATGTTTACTACCATGACAACACAGTTCCAGGAGGAAGTGGAGACAACTACAGATACCAAAGAGATGAAACCATCCACAGAGAAGGCTTTTACACTGGACACAGAGTAAGGATAGGCAATAATGGAATATACTTTAGTCAGTGGTAGTGTCAAGGTCACTTATACTGTTAAGGTCACTGATAGTGTCAAGGTCACTGATAGTATCAAGGTCACTGTCAAGGTCACTGATAGTGTCAAGGTCATAATTCAAAGTTTGCAATATCAGTATGGCTGAGATTCACAATGTAGGTTTCTGTTTGGCTGGTGGTGTCTGTATGTTTTCACGATTTTCATTGCTGTGATTTTGTAGAATTTAGTTGTGATTTTTTAGAATAAAGTTGTGTTTTGTAGAATAAAGTTGTGTTTTTGTAGAATTTAGCTGTAGTTTTGTTGGAATTATCATATTCTTAATACTTGTAAATCACTTCTTTTTCTGTCATTATTTAGTAATATTGATGATGAAGATGAACTTCTCTATGGAGAGACTGACACGTCTGTGTTTACATCATCGTTTGATATCAGTATGCGGTCCGAGTCTGAAGGGTAAGAATGTAAAATCAGTTTGTGTTAGACGGAAATATTCACAAATTTCATATAAAATGTTGGAAAATTTGTGAAAGAAATATGATCTGATCAAAAATATTTACTCTTAAATTTTAGCCCCTGTTTGTGGTTTAACTATAACTGTTCAATACTCCACTTCTTATCTTCTTTATATACTATCATCATTATTTTTTACCTTACATACATTACTTTCATAATCTAATTTCACTACTACTGAAAATAGTTCTTAAGAACTTATATAAAATCTCTATAGGTGAAATATAAATTAATGTATATAAATGGTATGCTTACAGTCCAAAGAGGGAAGCCAAGAGCAGTGCTATCAGTCCCACCTACTGGGCACTCATGTGTCGGGAAAATGGCGTATTAGAGGTGAGTATCCACTACACTCAAAGCACTGATTAACATTGTATGTAGGAAGTTTTAGGCATTTTGCTCAACAGCTGTTTTGATAGATTTTATTTTAGTTAGGAAGCAGTTAACAACTTTGGTGGAAACAGTTTCTTTATAATGGTTTTTGTAATATAGAAATTCAGAAAAAAATGTCATGGATAGAAAATCTTTGCCAGTATAATATGTTAAGTTTGTTAAATTGAATGATGATTACCTGTGTTAATTACAACTTCTTGGAGGTGCATTTTTCAGTCAGGATATTTATGTTTGTAACAGAGGTCATTATTTATTTCAATGTCTCCGCTAGGATTCGAACCTGAGACCTCTGGAAATACTAGTCTAACACTCAACAGATTGAGCTAAAGAAAAGTTCTCTCTACCCGAGCGATATATTGCAGCTAGTTTTTACCAGGGTTACATATTCCCCCTCGCGTCCTCAAGTTTCCATGGGGTTACAGTGATTCTTATGAAAGTAACTCTACATATTATTCCTGAGTCCCTACATGGGCACCAATGTAATAGAGGTTATTATTTATTTCAATGTCTCTGTGAGGATTGGAACCTAGAACCTCTGGTGTACTAGTCTGACGCTCAGCCCATCGAGCTAATGAGAAGTTCTCTCTAGCCAAGCAGTTGTTATGGCTAGTATTAACTAGGTTTACACGTAGCTTGCCGAAAAACATATTTACTTTGTTATAAAAATGGAGATTTCTGTTACAGATATACAGTGTACCAGATTTTAAGATGAGCTACTATGTCAAAAACTTTCCAATGGGTCAGAAGATCTTAGTAGACAGTGTTCAGATGACTGATAAAGTCAGGTAAGTGTCATTACTGGACAGGTAGCCAGTTTTGTTTGCTTCTCAGTAGTGAACTGAAGGAAATGATTCCAAATATTGAAAATATTAAAATTTACAGGACCACATTGATCGGAAAATATAGTGTATTGTTATGCCTTGTGCCTATAACAATTGAATTAAATCAACAATATAAATGATGAAGTTAAGTTCCTGTGAATATAATTTTGATTCCTGTGTCGCATAGATGTGTATGGATATGCCTTCTTTTATGGTGGGATATATTAGTGGAAATTTGATGTCAGACAAACAGGCAGGTACGTCCACTATATATGTAAATTTGATATCTAACAGACAATAGGCAGGTAGGTCCACTATATGCATAAATTTGATATCTAACAGACAGTAGACAGGTACGTCCACTACGTGTATATACATAAATTTGATGTCTAACAGACAGTAGACAGGTACGTCCACTATATACATAAATTTGATATCTAACAGACAGTAGGCAGGTAGGTCCACTATATATGTAAATTTGATATCTAACAGACAGTAGACAGGTACGTCCACTACGTGTATATACATAAATTTGATATCTAACAGACAGTAGGCAGGTACGTCCACTATATACATAAATTTGATATCTAACAGACAGTAGGCAGGTACGTCCACTATATACATAAATTTGATATCTAACAGACAGTAGACAGGTACGTCACTACTATATACATAAATTTGATATCTAACAGACAGTAGGCAGGTAGGTCCACTATATACATAAATTTGATATCTAACAGACAGTAGACAGGTACGTCCACTATATACATAAATTTGATATCTAACAGACAGTAGACAGGTACGTCCACTATATACATAAATTTGATATCTAACAGACAGTAGACAGGTAGGTCCACTATATACATAAATTTGATATCTAACAGACAGTAGACAGGTAGGTCCACTATATATGTTGTTTATTTTTATGAATCTTTGTAAACTACAGAAACCAGCAATCACTATAACATCAACTGATAGAACATTTTATGTAAATACAGTTTTGATGTTTGAAAGACTGATAGGATTTCCTTAAGATCATCAATGTATACTCCTGTTTCCTTCATACAAGGTTATATTTATGGTTTTTTTGTCTCTTTAGCACCAGTGGTATGGGCATGCCGGGTGGCGAACGCCAGGAGAAAATTGTGGGAGACATGCCAAACATTAAGGAGCTGTTAATGGTTGGCCTAGGATATCGTAACTCTAGATCTTTCCTGTTTGTGAGTAAATTGTCACATACACATTGATCTAAGAATTATCACTGAAGCAGGGATATTTATGTTTATAGTTAATTCTAAATTTATTTTTCTTTTAAGAGCTCCGCTAATTATTGCCTCTGTTTATGTCAGAAAATGTCACGGTTATTTTTTTTTATCTATTTTCCCCATAAGTTAAAATAGTCAGACTTACCTAAATAAAGATACATTTTATCATACATAGACACATGATTAATTGTAAAGCAGTTTATAAGAGATTTGAGGTAGTAACTAGGATTTTATGAGACAGTATTAAAGTGTAAATTTGTCATAATGACTTTCTTTTTTCTTTTTCTGTCGTATTGATTCATAGTATATATCACATCTACTAAGTTTTGAATTTCAATATCACAAGGGCAGCATCACATAAACAACAAGTGTAGCTTGAACCAAATTGAATTATTTAGGAAAAAATTCCATACATAGTTATTTCTGGTTAAATGAATCCTTACAGGTACTTCATTGTTTTGTGGTGAGCTTGGACAAAGTGTTTGTTTTATTCTTGATTAAGATAAGAAATAAAGCAAGAAATTTTGTACTCATGTTCAGTATTATGTTCAACTTAACCATTATTGAGTATTAAGAAAAAAATTTGCTAAACCGTATTCCTCACTACTTTTTGTTGCATAGGCTCGAGTGGATGATGAGTTTTACATCTACGAAGCATTTCCTTTCCATCAAACGCCTGTGGAGAGTCATTTGAAGCTGCGGTTTAAGAAAGTTCAACACAATGTGATTCTACGAGAGAGAAGGACAGCAAAGTACAAACGAAAAATGGATCCAGAAGATGGAGAGGAATCTCTACAAACCACAGACACTACCATGCTTCATTATTTCAGTGATCTGGCAGGCTACAATGGGGTAAGTGAGAGTATACCTGTTCTCTGGTCAATAGACTTTGAAAGTAACATGGAAAAATATGGAGATTTCTCTTAATGTTCAAGCTGGCACTTCAGAGGCTAAAATAATTCTTGTTTATGTATATTACAGATCTCCTAGATAGCTTAATTTTTAGTTGCAGATATTGTGCCTTGCTATTAAATGGCTATGTACAGATGATATCAGATATTGACAGATACTATTTTTAGCTCATCATCATCAGATGGTGGGCTATAAAAAATAATTACCCTATGTCCTTGGTCTGTCTTATGTTCAAAAACAAGGTTTGTTATCGTTTTTCTTTGAGAAGTTCTGGATCGATCTTTCTCAAATTTCATGTGTTATTTTCCTTTGGTCCCTAGTCATGCCCATTTGAATATTGGACTGATCAGAAAAACAAAATAGCAGAGAGGCAATCAACTTTGGCTATTACAGATCGTTATTGCGATTTCTTGAGAAGAGTTTTCAACTTTCCGTATATTTATGAGCATGAACAGGGGAAAGAAGAGAAAAGAAAGGGATAGATTCAAGTTCTAAATTACGAATGAAAATCAAATGATGGTTGGTGCCAAGAGATCTCTGGGATCTCTTGTTCATGAAGTGTTTTATAATCTACCTTTGGTATTTTATGTAAACACATACAAGTAGATACTTCCCATGATGATCTAGGGCAAAAATTTGGTCTGACCTTGTATTTAGTGATCTGTATAAACAGTGTTTCATACTTACCTCCAATTTTATGAAAATCTTAATTGAAACTTTCTTTGCTTGACATAATATACAAAATTTTCTCAGGTTATCTCATTTTCTAGCACAGCGGATTGCATTACAACTAATCTGTGTTTGTATCTATGGATATCTGTAGCAGATCTGTGCCAATACATGTGCTTTACAGCACTAACTGTGACTGTTGCAGGTTGCTAGTGTTTACCTAGCCCGTTGTTTATTACATTGTATACATAAATCTGTTGTAGGTATTCATTTGTGGAGCTTACCCACACTGGATATTTATGACAACCCGAGGCTGTCTTCGTATACATCCAATGGGAATTGATGGCAGGGTCACTTGTTTTTCACCTTTCCATAATGTTAACTGTCCAAAAGGCTTCCTCTACTTCAATGGGCTGGTAAGTTTATCTTGAAAATATGATGGTGTATGTGTTGTATTAATAAACTTTGCTGTTATTTGTGAAAAATTATCATAAATATATATATATATTTCCTTTTTGTCATTACTTTTGACAGGGAGAGCTGAGAATCAGTGTACTACCCACTCATTTGACGTACGATTCTCCATGGCCCGTGAGGAAAGTGCCACTACGCTGTACTCCCCATTTCATAGCTTATCACCCCGAGAGTAAGGTAATAACCTCTCTGTAGATATACTGTATATATATGTAGGTGTAACTTTCTTACAACAGTTTGTATACCTAGTATCAAACAAGAATAAAGCCAATTATTTGGTGATAAGAAGAATGATAGTTCAGAAATATTTTATTTGAATGAAAAGGAGATACCAGGGTACTACAATGTTCCTTCTATAATAAAACAATAGTACTTTTTCTTTGTAGCGTGGGTTTTTTTACCTTCAATTACCTTCATTTAAGACAATACAAAAGTGCCAGGATAGTAAAGGTGATGCACAAAGTGTCTATCTTGTACTGCAATACCAAATAATTTGTTTGCATGCCTCTACCATTTTATGTGGGTGCCTATAGCATTACTCAGGTCCGTGTGGTCATTTTGGTGCCAATTCTTTGCAATATACTCTCATCAGAACTTCTCAATAGAATTGGATCATTTCTACACTGAATCAGATAGTGGTTTGCATAGGAACAGGGACATTATTTTCTCAAGCACAACTTCTAGTATATTGTTTTTTTATGTTGTCAGATTTATTCAGTGGTACATAGTGTACCAGAACTGTGTAATTACTTGCCAAAGCCATCAGAGGAGAGAGAGTTTGATGTGATAGAGAAAGGTCAGTATTCTCAAGTCAAAGGTTTTATATTTCAAACGATCATTTAATGAAAGTACAAGAAAAAGAAGGGAACACTTCATGGTAATGTTTATATTTTCATCAGATAAAATCAAGAAAAGGAGAAAATAATGTGATTCATTAATATATGAATGTGTAAGTCAATCTACATTTCCCTTCATCTTCTTGGAAATGTCAACATGTGTTAATACATTTACTTGTTGCAGGCTGCATGGATGAATTAAGGGATGAACTAAAACAAAACAAAATATTGATCTGGACAGTTTTAGATTTGAAATGTTTTGAGAAATGATAATATTATTATCATCATATTTCTGATTTACAGATGAGAGGTTTGTGTATCCAAACATGAAGCGATTTATAGTACAACTCTATAGCCCCACATCCTGGGAGGTAGTACCAAACACAAAGTGAGTACATAACAGCTGTTAAGTGCAACGTCCACGAAAGTAGTACTACAAAATTAGTAGAAAGTAGTATAAAAAATAAGTAGAAAGTAGTACCACAAAATTAGTAGAAAATAGTACCACAAAATAAGTAGAAAGTAGTACCACAAAATCTGTAGAAAGCAGTACCACAAAATTAGCAGAAAGTAGTACCACAAAATTAGTAGAAAGTAATACCACAAAATTAGCAGAAAGTAGTACCACAAAATTAGTAGAAAGTAATACCACAAAATTAGCAGAAAGTAGTACCACAAAATTAGTAGAAAGTAATACCACAAAATTAGCAGAAAGTAGTACCACAAAATAAGTAGAAAGTAGTACCACAAAATTAGCAGAAAGTAGTACCACAAAATAAGTAGAAAGTAATACCACAAAATTAGTAGAAAGTAATACCACAAAATAAGTAGAAAGTAGTACCACAAAATTAGCAGAAAGTAGTACCACAAAATTAGCAGAAAGTAGTACCACAAAATAAGTAGAAAGTAGTACCACAAAATAAGTAGAAAGTAGTACCACAAAATAAGTAGAAAGTAGTACCACAAAATAAGTAGAAAGTAGTATGACAAAATCTGTAGAAAGTAGTACCACAAAATTAGTAGAAAGTAGTATCAAAAAATAAGTAGAAAGTAGTACCACAAAATAAATAGAAAGTAGTACCACAAAATAAGTAGAAAGTAGTACCACAAAATTAGTAGAAAGTAGTACCACAAAATTAGTAGAATTCGTGCAGTTTATATTTTTCAGTTTTGAATTTTGAAAATGAGACCAATGAAGATATCATTATTAGGGATGTTCATTACTATTCAAATATTCATCAGATTCAGTATTTGAATATTGGTTGACATGTTAATTCCAACTTTCACTTTCAAAGGGCTGTCGTTACACACCTGACCCAGTGTACCGTACCAGCAACATTTACCAATACAGAACAGAACACTACCTACAGTGGCTTGCTGTTTTCAAAATAATAAACAAAACACATTACTAGGTCTCTAAAAAAGTTATTGTAAGAAATAACACCAATTTCTTTGCTTATGAACTCAGTTTTGAAGATGCAAAAATAATGTAAAAAGATGTCGCTGAAAATGGTAGGATGTTAAAACACCAATAAATCTCTCATATATCCAAATTTGGAAAAATTGAATTAATAAAACATGTAAAGTACTTAAAGGCTACGATTGTAGCCTGTGCTAGATGTAATAGACCCGAAGCAACGTGAATTTGAACAAAATGTGAACGCAAACTGATATTGAAATAATTAGCCATACCACGTATCTTTAAGAAATCAGCAAAAAGTTTCTCTCGTAACATGTCAGCTTGTTCATCGTTATTCATGAAGTACTCATCATTGATGTAAAAATCAAAATGTCTGCAGGAAGATAACATCAGATATATATTTTACCTACATTTCATCGCTACTGTCCATGAACATCCAACAAAAATGACCTCATTGAATGCTGATTAATCTGACAGACAAAACTTAAGACTGAAGTTCCTAATAGTATTATGGGTACAGATTTTGATCTGTGTTGCTCCATGTGCACAAGATGCAAAATTTACCTGGATATGGGCAACTTCAGGCCCTTAGGTGATAGGCTAATTAGTTTCATAATGAATAGTACAGTGATAGGCTAATTAGTTTCATAATGAATAGTACAGTGATAGGCTAATTAGTTTCATAATGAATAGTACAGTGATAGGCTAATTAGTTTCATAATGAATAGTACAGTGATAGGCTAATTAGTTTCATAATGAATAGTACAGTGATAGGCTAATTAGTTTCATAATGAATAGTACATGTGTACAACTTTGAACTGTAATAATACTTGATGATTTAGCAGACAAAATTTAATTTAGAATGAAAATTGGAAAATTCATAGAGAGCAAACAGATTGAATTTAGCAGTCTTCCTAACATTGATATCTTACAATGGTGAAAACCAATATCTCATTATGAAATGTGTGGTCTTATTATAAGGATTGAATTGGACCAATGGGAGCATGCCACCATCATGAAATGTGTGTCACTGAAGTCTGAGGGAACTCTAACCGGGTACAAGTCCTATGGAGTGATTGGGACCACAGTGTGTTATGGGGAGGAGGTGCAATGTAGAGGCAGGGTGAGTCGGTGTTTGAAAAATGTATTATCAAATGACCTTAATAGTGATGATTTCAGCAATTTGGAACTCATGGAAAATGAAAATATCTTCAAATATCAAATTAAAATGAAAATTTTAGGAAAGTGAAGGATAAAAAAAAATGTTCATTTTGATTAACAAAATGAAAGACAGTGTTTTGTTTCAAGATTGGATGGTATCCAAACCAACATTTATGTAACAGAAGGTCTGATTGGTTGTAGATATTGATTTATGACATCATAGAAGTTGTGCCAGAACCTGGTCAGCCTCTCACCAAGAACAAAATCAAGGTAGGAAGTATTTTTCAATCAGATACATGGAATGTCTTCATTTTTATCTTGGCGATCACAAAAGGAATGTTATTTTGTTAATTAATAAGTCTTTAGATGCAAAAATTCTGTATTTATTATAGGTCAGCTCATATTCTTCTATTCCATGGAATAATATTCATTATTAATCCTCTATTAACAAACCTTTTGATTGGCTAGGTTGTATATGCTAAGGAACAGAAAGGACCAATCACAGCTCTAGCTCATATATGTGGTCTTCTAGTCACTGCTATAGGACAAAAGGTAAGTCATTTTTACCCGTCCCAGCCCTGACATGTATGTGGTGCTCTGGCACTGCTATTGACAAGACAATAAGTTATCAAGGATTAGCTCCAGTTTTATCTCACATTTCTTCGGTACTGTATTTTTTAGACCGTAAGTTTCAATGAATTAGCTCCTTGTTAACTCATGTGTAACAATAGACTAGCTCCTGGTGTAAGTCATGTCTCTGGTACTGTATAGTAAAGACAGTAAATTACAGTGGATTAGATGAAAATTTGTTCATTGTCCTTGGTATATGATGATATGATATTATGATAAAGACTACTAACAGACTGAAAACACATCACAGATTTCATAAAATTTGAAAACCACTATTACATTTGCAATCAAATATTGTGACATCAAAAATGGATGAATTTTGTAAAGACTATGTTTATTTTCCTTATGTAAACTGTCTGACCAAACAAAAATTGGATGAACTGTGGGAGAACTCTACACTCACAATAACACTATACATCCTAATGCAGTCTACTTTCATTTCTTTCCAGCTCTACATCTGGCAGTTTAAGAATGATGACTTGGAGGGTGTGGCTTTCATTGACTCTTACATCTTCATCCACAATCTGGTTACTGTGAAAAATCTCATCATGGCCTCAGATCTCCTCAAGAACATCAACATTTACCGGTACCAGGAGGACTTTAAAGTCCTATCGCTGGTCAGCAGGGTAGGTACATAGGTCATAAGGTAAAGGTCAAACCAGTGTCAAGGTCAGTAATTTATACAGGGATTTAGTATCTTGTGTGTCATGTATATTGTAATAAAGTTTAATTGTCTGAAAAACCTTACAATATATAGTAGTTTTTGAAAGCTCCATAATTTACTGTATATAACATGAATTTATCCTAGCTAAATCACTTATCACTGGAAAGTACATGGTTACCACCCAATGTATGTAGGGAAGATCAATAATTCGATCAATTATCGCAAAATCTTTTGCTACTTTGTCATCCTTTTTTACACCGAAGATTATACCACTTCCAGAAAGTCTTGTGAATTAATTTCATGTTATATTTTGTAAACCTCATTTTAAATACCTTTAACACTGGTATTTGTGTATTGAAATGTCACATTCAAGTCCTCTGGTTGTGGTATAAGAACATCTATTCGATACATGTTACCAACATGAAGAAAAGGTTCGGAGAGCTTTTCTTTAAGATTGTATCAAAATTGAAAGACCTTTACAGTGTTTTCTTAGTTTTAAAAAAATTCATTTAAAAACAATTTGAATGAATCAATTTTTATTTCAGGATGTGAAGCCATCTGAAACCTATGCATCTCAATTCCTCATTGACAACAGCTTACTGTCTTTTGTGGGTAAGTCATTGTTGCTGTTGAAATGATCCATATTTATGATATTAAATATACCAAGGCCATCATATGAATAAGATAAATATTTCATTTAAAGTGAAAGAACAGAATAATATAATTTCATTGCTCCAGTGTATTTCATACAAAGAATCCAATCTGTATGACTTTGCCAAGTGCTGAAGTTTAAAAATCATATCCTTATTTTAGATAACTCTGTGTACCGCAAACTGTTGTGATTGATTATTTTTCACCAACATATTCATTTATTAAAGATATACTCCTAATACTCCTTCATTGGGACCCACTCACCACACCATTATTAATGGCACATGTCTGGTTATGCAACATAAATTGATAACATTTTTAGAATAATATTCCAAATTTTTTATTCCTTGTTTTGACACATACTTTACATATTGTTTAGCCCACAGTACTTTTGTTATTTTATTTTTGTGACTGTATTTGCTATTCCATGTATAGATGCTTTTAAAGTCCATCTCTGTTTACAGTGACAGACAGTCTGAAGAATATCATTGTTTATACCTATCAACCTGAAGGTAAGATACTCAAGATTTTACGTAATATTTATAACTTCATAATGTCACATTTTCTATCTAAAATAAAATACCAGGGGTTACTCTTCACTGTATCAGGGAAGGATTTTGTCTATTTTCTTGTGTAATATTCTTCGACATTTTTTGCTGCCAAAACAGTAATCTGCTGTAGCTGGAAATTATTCTGTTAATATTGTGACATTTTTACAGCAAAATCAGCAATTTTTTGTAATAGAAAAGAATTCTTTTAATAATTTATGATTTTTTAACAGCCAGAGAAAGTCATGGAGGACATAGGTTGGTGAGAAAAGCCGAATTCAATGCAGGATCACATATCAACACAATGTTCCGTGTACGATGTCGCATCCGCGAACCGGGAACAGACAGGAGGATGACCGGAGCTGTAGAAAAAAGAAACATTACCTATTTTGGTAAGTACAGGATGTTTGACAGTCCATGTATCTTTGACTGAATTCAGATTACTCTAAATAAATGTCTGTCATATGATACTTAATTTTCTTCTACTAAAACCATAGTATAGATTATGACTATCACTTTTTTGTTAAAACTGTCTGAATGATGCTTGTGTTAGAATTATTATTCTGTTCTTTCAGCCACTTTGGATGGTGGTTTGGGCTTCCTGTTGCCTGTGTCGGAGAAGGTGTACAGACGTTTGTTCATGTTACAGAACGCCCTTACAACACAACTACCTCACCTGGCTGGCTTAAATCCCCGTGCTTACAGGTCAGTAGGACAAATGATTCTGGCAGTATAACAAAAAGTACATTCATCTTGAGGTTCTTTACTCAATAATTCATTAAAGTTTGCTATTTGTTTTGAATTTTCACTGATGATTTTAAATTCTAGAACCTTTCAAATATGTGTATCATAAAATGAAAATTAAGACAAGCATTAGACTGCAGGGTTTTGAGTCCTTTTTGGTGGTACAAAGGACAAGACAAGAACAATTGTGTCATGTTTCTTACCGTTTGAACAATTCGGGAAAAAGGTTCTTCACATTGGTTATGTATATCACTGTCTCCTACTGCCTTCTCAGAACATTAAAGCAGTCTTGTCCAGAACTGAGAAATCTACAGAAAAACATCCTTGATGGAGAACTTCTATGGAAGTATCCAAACCTGAGTGTCATGGAAAAAACAGAAATTGCTAAAAGAATTGGAACATCAGCAGATCAGGTAAATAAATTAAAACTTATATACTTTACACCTTTGAAGTCAATGACAAGGAAGTATCTGATACATTGTATTAGCTAGATGTGATATGCCTAAGATTGGGGATATTTTGTTTCAGTTTGTTGAAAATCTCTATTTTTTATTAATATATATATATGGAATAGATATTCACATCCAGTTCTATACACAATGTCATCAATTCAAAATGTTCAGAAAAAAACATTTTGCAAAAAAAAAAAAAAAATATTTTGCAAACCAAAATTTGCCAAGATTGAAAATTGTTCTTTCTCTAGGTTTATTTTTTAATTTGATAAGGAGCTCAGTACCTTCAGGAATAAGGAAGATACAACGGTTTTCCTACCAACTTGATCATGTGTGGAAATGCATAGCTGAGAGTTAAGGGTGAATATGTTAGCCATATATATCATCTGTATCTCGAAACTTTAACCTATCTTTTGATATCGCCATATCAAGGAAAACTGCATACTGTATATAATGTTTGTTTTTAGGTAATTCAATTCTGTTATGTGATTCAAGGATTGATTATTTTTATTTCCTTATAGATCTTAGAAGACTTGATGGAAACAGACAGATTGACAGCACATTTTTAAAGACTGGACATGCAGTGATGTTGACATATGAGCATGAGAAAGACCACATATTTTTGTGATGACTTTTTTCCTAGATTGAAAGTAATGTTATGCATCAAACTAGTTACCAAAATTTGGAAAATAGAAAACATGGTTTGTGTCATTCACAAAAAGGTACAAAAATGAATAATTAAATCTCTTGTCAGATCTAAGAAATCTTTAAAGTTTGAAAAATTTCAAACTTAATAACATTTCAAATAGTTATAAAATTGGTTGTTATGACAACCATTTCATTACTCTTCATTTCCAGATTTCATTTATTTGTTCTGCATTGTTATCCATCAATCGTTCATCATTTCAAAGTGAGTGAGAGAATGTGTATGAATGTTAAATGATTTAGATTGAACAAAATATTCTGTCATATACTTTCCTATATAAGAATTAGTATTTGTCAAAAGTGCTTTTTTTTCTTTTTGAAAAATATGAACTTGCTATTTTTTCAATAAAAGAATTGTTTATGAACAATGCTGTTCATAAGTACTTTGTGGTATTCCTATTACACTTTGTTATAGTCAAGTAAGGAAAGGTGAGAAGGTAAGGAAATAAATTATAAAAATCTTAAGTCAGATACACACTGTTCCTGTGTTGATAGAACAGGAAGAGGTTTTTTAAGTAATAGGAAAGAAACATTAGTATGAGGTATGACTGAATTTTCTGTATGTAAATAAAGTGGGAGTTTCATCAGTCACAGATTGATATTTTTATAATGTTATATTGTGCATGTACATAAAAATAAAAATGTCAAATTTGTTTTCAGTTTTGTTTTCAATTCTCACTACTTACCTTGTCCAGTCAAAGGTGATACCTTCTTCAGTCACTCTGTCACAGGTGATGCCTTCTCCAGTCACTCTGTCACAGATGATACCTTCTCCAGTCATTCTGTCACAGGTGATACCTTCTCCAGTCACTGTATCACAGGTGATACCTTCTCCAGTCACTCTGTCACAGGTGATACCTTCTCCAGTCACTGTATCACAGGTGATACCTTCTCCAGTCACTCTGTCACAGGTGATACCTTCTCCAGTCACTCTGTCACAGGTGATACCTTCTCCAGTCACTGTATCACAGGTGATACCTTCTCCAGTCACTCTGTCACAGGTAATCCAGTCTCCTTTTCCAGTCACTCTGTCACAGGTGATACCTTCTCCAGTCACTGTATCACAGGTGATACCTTCTCCAGTCACTCTGTCACAGGTGATACCTTCTCCAGTCACTCTGTCACAGGTGATACCTTCTCCAGTCACTCTGTCACAGGTGATACCTTCTCCAGTCACTGTATCACAGGTGATACCTTCTCCAGTCACTCTGTCACAGGTGATACCATTCTTCAGTCACTCTGTCACAGGTGATACCTTCTCCAGTCACTGTATCACAGGTGATACCTTCTCCAATCACTCTGTCACAGGTAATACCTTTTCCAGTCACTCTGTCACAGGTGATACCTTGTCCAGTCACTCTGTCACAGGTGATACCTTCTCCAGTCACTCTGTCACAGGTGATACCTTCTCCAGTCACTGTATCACAGGTGATACCTTCTCCAGTCACACTGTCACAGGTGATACCTTCTCCAGTCACTCTGTCACAGGTGATACCTTCACCAGTCACTCTGTCACAGGTAATACCATTCTCCAGTCACTCTGTCACAGTTGATACCTTCTCCAGTCACTCTGTCACAGGTGATACCTTCTCCAGTCACTCTGTCACAGGTGATACCTTCTCCAGTCACTGTATCACAGGTGATACCTTCTCCAGTCACAGTATCACAGGTGATACCTTGTTCAGTCACTCTGTCACAGGTGATACCTTGTCCAGTCACTCTGTCACAGGTGATACCTTCTCCAGTCACTCTGTCACAGGTGATACCTTCTCCAGTCACTGTATCACAGGTGATACCTTCTCCAGTCACTCTGTCACAGGTGATACCATTCTCCAGTCACTCTGTCACAGTTGATACCTTCTCCAGTCACTCTGTCACAGGTGATACCTTCTCCAGTCACTCTGTCACAGGTGATACCTTCTCCAGTCACTGTATCACAGGTGATACCTTCTCCAGTCACTCTGTCACAGGTGATACCTTCTCCAGTCACACTGTCACAGGTGATACCTTCTCCAGTCACTGTATCACAGGTGATACCTTCTCCAGTCACTCTGTCACAGGTGATACCTTGTCCAGTCACTCTGTCACAGGTGATACCTTATCCAGTCACTCTGTCACAGGTGATACCTTCTCCAGTCACTGTATCACAGGTGATACCTTCTCCAGTCACTCTGTCACAGGTGATACCTTCTCCAGTCACTCTGTCACAGGTGATACCTTCTCCAGTCACTCTGTCACAGGTGATACCTTCTCCAGTCACTCTGTCACAGGTGATACCTTCTCCAGTCACTCTGTCACAGGTGATACCTTCTCCAGTCACTCTGTCACAGGTGATACCTTCTCCAGTCACTCTGTCACAGGTGATACCTTCTCCAGTCACTCTGTCACAGGTGATACCTTCTCCAGTCACTGTATCACAGGTGATACCTTCTCCAGTCACTCTGTCACAGGTGATACCTTGTCCAGTCACTGTATCACAGGTGATACCTTCTCCAGTCAACTGCCACAGGTGATACCTTCTCCAGTCACAGGTGATACCTTCTCCAGTCACTCTGTCACAGGTAATACCATTCTCCAGTAACTGTGTCACAGGTGATACCTTCTCCAGTCACTCTGTCATAGGTGATACCATTCTCCAGTCACTCTGTCACAGGTGATACCTTCTCCAGTCACTCTGTCACAGGTGATACTTTCTCCAGTCACTGTATCACAGGTGATACCTTCTCCAGTCACTCTGTCACAGGTGATACCTTCTCCACACAGGTGATACCTTCTCCAGTCTGTGTCACAGGTGATAGTCACTCTGTCACAGGTGATACCTTGTCCAGTCACTGTATCACAGGTGATACCTTCTCCAGTCACACTGTCACAGGTGATACCTTCACCAGTCACTCTGTCACAGGTAATACCATTCTCCAGTCACTCTGTCACAGTTGATACCTTCTCCAGTCACTCTGTCACAGGTGATACCTTCTCCAGTCACTCTGTCACAGGTGATACCTTCTCCAGTCACTCTGTCACAGGTGATACCTTCTCCAGTCACTCTGTCACAGGTGATGCCTTGTCCAGTCACACTGTCACAAGTGATACCTAGTCCTACTACATATGTATACTATATGATTCTCTAATTGACTATATACAGAATACCTGAGATACTCGATCATCTGTATAACTATTAGTGAAATCCAAATAGAAAATAGCTGTCAATGTTTTGTTCCTCTGGATCTCTTTATTTATTAAGAGAAGACATAAAAACTTTCCTGTTAGCCATGGCCTTATACTCATTTAGTAATACAATGTAACAAAGTTGTATATAATGGTATACATAAATCCTTACATCAGCAGAAAAACCTACATTGTTTTACATCTTATATATGAGGAAATGGATGCATTGGTGTGATTCCTCATATAAGAGATATACACAAGCATATAGTGTCACAGTAGTTTATGTACAGGGTTCAACTATCAGTTTACCTTCAACTTTAATCTACTTTGCAATAACCAAGCAGCCCAGTGCCCTGTTGTTGGGCCTGTAGCATGTTAGAATGAAGAACTACCAAATTTGTTTAAATCAGTGACATATACCCTCTATAAAGGTTACGAGGCAAATGTGTTAAAATCTCTGAAAAACATCTTTTCTTTATATTACCCAACAGGTCCAGGGTCATGATATTAATCCAGTGGCATTCTGTGCTGAAGTGCTACCAAGTTTGCTTAAATGCTTCATTGAAAGACTACCAGTTGGTTCAAATCAGTTACCTTGACACACTTAAAAGGTCACTGGGGTGCATTGTTTTGAAATTTTTTTCAAAGACTTCACTTCAAAACTCATCAAGATGTATTCAGTAATGATGAAGTAATCCAAATAATGAACTAATCATCAATGAAACATGTACAATAATAACTATCGAACAAACTTGCGTTTCGTTTTTCCGCTAGTATATGTTTAGATGCATACCTCATCGCCAGAACACATACATTTGTCTATGAGATGATGCTCAGCAACAGGAGGCGTGACGGAGATGGAAAACCTGTCAACCAACCAAGACTAGGGTCACGTGGATCAAATGTGTTAATTTTTTTAATATCCTCATCTTAATAACTAAGGGACCAAGGATCTTGATATAGGGCCAGTAGCATTCTTTGGTGATGGGTTACAAAGTTTCATCAAGTGAATCACCCAGACCACTTTAAAGTTTACATGGAGTGAAATTGAAAAGACAAAACTACATCTACTGATTAATCAGAACTCCGAAGGTTATGATAATTGGTTAGCAGCATGCTGGAATGAGGTTTACAAAATTAAATCAGTGCAAATGAATGACTTTGATCCATATTCAAGGCCACAGATGTCACTTGTGTCAAAATCTATAACGTCATATTTTTGTTAGCTTTATAGAGAACTAGTGCATGTCAAGGGAGGTAACTCGATCTACCTTGAAAAACGCCAGTACATAATTTTCCTAGTATATATCATATTGGTTTGAAAATACTTGCTAATTAGCGTTATTTTAAAGATCACAACCTCAAGGAGGAGATTCTTATAGGCAGAGATATTCACGACTTTAAGATCACAACCTTCAGGAGGAGATTCTTATAGGGAGAGATATTCACGACTTTAAGATCACAACCTTCAGGAGGAGATTCTTATAGGGAGAGATATTCACGACTTTAAGATCACAACCTTCGGGAGGTGATTCTTATAGGCAGAGATATTCACGACTTTAAGATCACAACCTTCAGGAGGAGATTCTTATAGGGAGAGATATTCACGACTTTAAGATCACAACCTTCAGGAGGAGATTCTTATAGGCAGAGATATTCACGACTTTAAGATCACAACCTTCAGGAGGTGATTCTTATAGGGAGAGATTCTTTATCACAAGGGAGAGATATAGGCAGAGATATTCACGACTTTAAGATCACAACCTTCAGGAGGAGATTCTTATAGGGAGAGATATTCACGACTTTAAGATCACAACCTTCCAGAGTAGATTCTTATAGGGAGAGATATTCACGACTTTAAGATCACAACCTTCAAGAGGAGATTCTTATAGGGAGGGATATTCACGACTTTAAGACCACAACCTTCAGGAGGTGATTCTTATAGGCAGAGATATTCACGACTTTAAGATCACAACCTTCAAGAGGAGATTCTTATAGGGAGGGATATTCACGACTTTAAGACCACAACCTTCAGGAGGTGATTCTTATAGGCAGAGATATTTACGACTTTAAGATCACAACCTTCAAGAGGAGATTCTTATAGGCAAAGATATTCACGACTTTAAGATCACAACCTTCAGGAGGAGAATCTTATAGGGAGAGATATTCACGATTTTAAGATCACAACCTTCAGGAGGAAATTCTTATAGGCAGAGATATTCACGACTTTAAGATCACAGCCTTCAGGAGGAGATTCTTATAGGCAGAGATATTCACGACTTTAAGATCACAACCTTCAGGAGGAGATTCTTATAGGCAGAGATATTCACGACTTTAGGATGACAACCTTCATGAGGAGATTCTTAAAGGGAAAGATATTCACGTCTTTTAAGATCACAACCTTCAAGAGGAGATTCTTATAGGGAGAGATATTCACGACTTTAGGATCACAGCCTTCAGGAGGAGAATCTTATAGGGAGAGATATTCACGACTTTAAGATCACAACCTTCAAGAGGAGAATCTTATAGGCAGAGATATTCACGACTTTAAACTTTAACTGTAGTTTGAAAATGTTCTAATCATAAAGGCAACAAAATCACCATTAGTCGAAGCCTTCCCCCTGAATTACGTCTTTGAAATACACGTATATAACGCTGTCCCCTTTTCTACCCTATGTGTTATTGCCTTCTCCGTGAGAAGAAAAACAACATTTTATGTTTTAAAAACAAGGAACACCAAGTCATTTGCTACCAATATGCTTACGATTACACAGATTGTATAATATACATGTATAATTATTTAGAAAAAATATCATACGTTTTCAATTAAACTTTCTATTAAGGATTAGACATTGAGAGCACTTGAGATCGCAGCCGTGATTCAGATTAATGTCACGTTAAGCTACTTATACAAGCCTGGTTTAGTTTACAATCAACTCAACTAAGTTATGTGTTTTTGTATTAATGAAATGCATGTTCATATCACCATGTAAATGACCGGATCGTTTCTCCAAATCCCCAATCCCAAATATTCACTTCATCTGCAAATTCGTAAACCAGAGTACAGATCCCTAACGAATTACAAACATCTACCATCATCATTCTCTTCGTTTTTGTTTTCTGATAAACAGAAAAACATTGCATTCCGGAAATCTTCTTAAGAATCTCGACGTGCAAGCGCCGAAAATTAGTAATTACTGCACATGCTTTACATGTCGGCGATGCCAGACAGCAGTCAAGGGAGTATGATCTCGAGACGGGAATTGTGGAGGTAGATATTTCGTGATAAATAACTACAGCAGCATGTTTAAAGGAGGAATATCAGTAGATTTACAGAGAAAGTACATCGGTGTGTTTATGATCATTGCGTCATTATACCAATAAAATTTTCGTCAATGGAAACAGTGATGTCCTCGTGTGACAAACAAAAACGCATTTACGTGCACATTAACATGTACCACATGTAACGATATCATCATTTCGTCTTTATTGCCTTTTTATCGGTCTGATCTGCGTACACACACTGTAAAGATTTTATCGGTTGAAAGAGGAGAATTACACTTTCAATGTAATGGTTAATATTATTGCACGTATATGTGACTGCTTGACGAAGATCTTACACTGAACGTGACAGTAAGTAGGAACTTACACTGAACGTGACAGTACGTAGGAGCTTACACTGAACGTGACAGTACGTAGGAGCTTACACTGAACGTGACAGTACGTAGGAGCTTAAACTGAACGTGACAGTACGTAGGAGCTTACATTGAACGTGACAGAAATTAGGAGCTTACACTGAACGTGACAGTACGTAGGAGGTTAAACTGAACGTGACAGTACGTAGGAGCTTACACTGAACGTGACAGTACGTAGGAGCTTACACTGAACGTGACAGTACGTAGGAGCTTAAACTGAACGTGACAGAAAGTAGGAGCTTACAATGAACGTGACAGAAAGTAGGAGCTTACACTGAACGTGACAGTAGGTATGAGCTTACATTGAACGTGACAGTAAATATGAGCTTACACTGAACGTGACAGTACGTATAAGCTTACACTGAACGTGACAGTAAGTATGAGCTTACATTGAACGTGACAGTACGTAGGAGCTTACACTGAACGTGACAGTAGGTATGAGCTTACATTGAACGTGACAGTAAGTATGAGCTTACACTGAACGTGACAGTACGTATAAGCTTACACTGAACGTGACAGTACGTAGGAGCTTACACTGAACGTGACAGTACGTAGGAGCTTACACTGAACGTGACAGTACGTAGGAGCTTACACTGAACGTGACAGTACGTAGGAACTTACACTGAACGTGACAGTACGTAGGAGCTTACAATGAACGTTACAGTAAGTAGGAACTTATACTGAACGTGACAGTACGTAGGAGCTTAAACTGAACGTGACAGTACGTAGGAGCTTACACTGAACGTGACAGTACGTAGGAGCTTACACTGAACGTGACAGTACGTAGGAGCTTACACTGAACGTGACAGTACGTAGGAGCTTACACTGAACGTGACAGTACGTAGGAGCTTAAACTGAACGTGACAGTACGTAGGAGCTTAAACTGAACGTGACAGTACGTAGGAGCTTACACTGAACGTGACAGTACGTAGGAGCTTACACTGAACGTGACAGTACGTAGGAGCTTACACTGAACGTGACAGTAAGTAGGAGCTTACAATGAACGTGACAGTAAGTAGGATCTTAAACTGAACGTGACAGTACGTAGGAGCTTACACTGAACGTGACAGTACGCAGGAGCTTACACTGAACGTGACAGTGTGTAGGAGCTTACATTGAACGTGACAGTAGGTATTAGCTTACATTGAACGTGACAGTACGTAGGAGCTTACACTGAACGTGACAGTACGTAGGAGCTTAACCTGAACGTGACAGAAAGTAGGAACTTACACTAAACGTGGCATTACGTAGGAGCTTACACTAAACGTGAAAATACGTAGGAATACACACTAAACGCGATGGTATAAGCTTACACTGAACGCTTGATTGAAGCTTACACTGAACATGATAATTCTAAACAGCTTATACCTGAACGTGACAATACGTAGGAGGCTACACTACGCGCGATATTGCCGTGCGTTGGAGCTAACGCGGAACTTGAAAATACGTATGAGCTTACACTGAACGTGACAGTACGTATAAGCTTACACTGAACGTGACAGTACGTAGGAGCTTACACTGAACGTGACAGTACGTAGGAACTTACACTGAACGTGACAGTACGTAGGAGCTTACAATGAACGTTACAGTAAGTAGGAACTTATACTGAACGTGACAGTACGTAGGAGCTTAAACTGAACGTGACAGTAAGTAGGAGCTTAAACTGAACGTGACAGTACGTAGGAGCTTACACTGAACGTGACAGTAAGTAGGAGCTTAAACTGAACGTGACAGTACGTAGGAGCTTACACTGAACGTGACAGTACGCAGGAGCTTACACTGAACGTGACAGTGTGTAGGAGCTTACATTGAACGTGACAGTACGTAGGAGCTTACATTGAACGTGACAGTACGTAGGAGCTTACACTGAACGTGACAGTACGCAGGAGCTTACATTAAACGTGACAGTAAGTATGAGCTTAAACTGAACGTGACATTACGTAGGAACTTACACTGAACGTGACAGTAAGTAGGAGCTTAAACTGAACGTGACAGTACGTAGGAGCTTACACTGAACGTGACAGTACGCAGGAGCTTACACTGAACGTGACAGTGTGTAGGAGCTTACATTGAACGTGACAGTACGTAGGAGCTTACATTGAACGTGACAGTACGTAGGAGCTTACACTGAACGTGACAGTACGTAGGAGCTTAACCTGAACGTGACAGAAAGTAGGAACTTACACTAAACGTGGCATTACGTAGGAGCTTACACTAAACGTGAAAATACGTAGGAATACACACTAAACGCGATGGTATAAGCTTACACTGAACGCTTAGATTGAAGCTTACACTGAACATGATAATTCTAAACAGCTTATACCTGAACGTGACAATACGTAGGAGGCTACACTACGCGCGATATTGCCGTGCGTTGGAGCTAACGCGGAACTTGAAAATACGTATGAGCTTACACTGAACGTGACAGTACGTAGAAGCCAGCTTACACTGAACACGAAGATACGTGGGTGTTAACACTAAAAGCAACGATTCGAAGGAACATGACAGTACGTAGGAGCTTTATCACACTGGATCTGACAATTTGGAAGGCGAAAGTTTAGGCAGATAAAATCAATCGAAAACATGATACATTTACATATTGAACTTCACATTTGATGACTTTCGTTTTCTTGGAAAAGGTCGAAACACCGTTGTTCACAGACAGTAGACATGTTTGATGTTGCTGTAAGCTTTTGGCAACCGATCCTCTGTCATATTTGCATATTTCTTCATATATGTCCCTACCTACAGAGTAGTCCTGATCTAATATTATATCATATCTCTGTAATGCTATAGTGTCTGTTTCTGAAGCCGAGGTAAGAAATGACAACTCATTTCCGGTTATATTTTTATTTCTATATCATTTCTATTCAGATGTGTAAAAATATCGTGTTAATCAGAACACGCAATGAAAACTAAAGTAATTCTATCTATTTCAGCTGTGGGTGCCATTTTTTCACGTTTTGAAAAAACCCTCTTAAGTCCCTTCTCGGAATCGTCAAGTATACGTCGAGATTACAGGTGTGATATCATCGCTGTTTAATAGATGTGTACCACCTGAGCACACCTGGACCTACCACCTGGGTACAGCATTCGTGCTACGCTACCATTTTGTTCCTATCTGCTGGAGAAAATTACATCGATGTTATGCCTTTTGTTTATATACAATGTTTTGATTTGTTTCGACACGAATGTTAAATTCGTGCTTTTATTTGGGAATGTCTACATTTACAATCAATGTTAACTCGACGAAATAAACTATACACCAATGAGTTTTCAACACCTTATCTACGTACATCTGTCTTCTAGTCGCATTTTTCTCTGAACCACTAGGATTTAAAAGAAACGAACCAAGATAATGTGAAATTTGCCCGACACAATTACATTCATGTGATATATTTATTATAGTTCTAAAGATAGACTTTTCTTTTTTTATTCTTTCATTTCATTTTTTTTTTAATTTTCAACAATGATGTTATCTATCAAAACGTCACATACGGTATGCCCACTGAATTCTAAAACCGTTTTAATTGTCTGGTAGCATCAAAGTTGAAAAAACCGACAGCTGTTCCAAAAACACAACTTTTGTTTTAACACCATATATAGCATATTATAGACTATACATATACATTTTAATTGTATAACTCCAACAGGTTTCGAACCAATAACCATGTACTCTTGTAGGGAAAGCCTTATCGTGAGTTCTTTGCGATAATCGGTAACGGCCAATACCGTCCTGCCGGAAAATATATATATATTCTAATAAAACATAGCAGCTTTCGATAAGTCTATCTTTTATACTTGAGAGGAAACTTGTGATGTTCAGGATAACGATAGTAGGATGCTCGTCAGATAAGACATTTTGATACATGGGGCACCGAGTCAGAATTCTGAATGAAAATGTTTACAAGCCGTCTCCTACTGCTAGCGGCTCTACGTGAACTGATCGAGAGAAGCTGCACAGCTCGGGATACAGATATTATCTTTTCTTTGGATCCATGTTCTTACTGTTGACCACGTGCTTCTGGCGAGGATTATTTTCGCGTCGCACTGCTCTGTGAGGAGACGATATTCATAATTTTTTTACAATAAAATACGCTATATTATTAAAATGCTATATTATTAAATGCCATAAACGCGAAAATAATGAGACGAGAAAATGTGTTCTTGACTGGTATAATCGATGACTTAGTCTACAGTAAAGATAGTGATATAAAAAACAAACCTCGACAAATATGATTGGCAGTTAACACAAAACTGGTCCCTGTCTCAAGAATATCAAAATTATAAATTAAGTTTAGCTTTGTCATTTTGGATATTCTGATGACAAGTCTCAAACTAGAGGGAGATACGCTAATGTAGGAACTCAGAAGAGGAATTCATTACAAAAAGTTAGGGGCTGGTAGTCAATCTATTTTCTATCAACTTTCGAATTAATTTCCGTTTGTTATGATCAATTACTAAAGTACGATCTACATACACATAATTGTTATTTGATATTGTCTGTGATCTAACATGGTCCCTCAGGGACAGTATACAGTGAGCTAGTATTATTTCATATATCCAAACCGGAAGAATTTAAGAAGTTAAACGGGTGTACATGTATTTAATTTCTTCCTTTCGAAATACTTGCACTCTGAATTTGTTTTCCTTGGGTGGATCACGTGCACACGTGACGTAAGAAAAAACCCGTAAATTGATCAAACTATGACTACATGTAGAGGTTAAACATGACACATCAGTTCGGTCATGTTTAATTCAGTTTATTTTTACCGATACAGGATATGTTTGATCCTCTTCACCGAATTCGACAAAATATTCAACACGTTATTTACAAGTAACCCCACGTTATCCATGAAGCATGAACGTATAATTTTGTAATTCTATACACGATTTTTTGTTTGATCCAGTGTTTGTCCAGAGTTTTTAAACTTTTTTTTCTTCAAAAGAGCAATTTTATAAGGCTTTATATACTATTGAATATCAAGTATGTAAAAGTGAATAAATAGAATTATACCTGAAATTCTTCGTAATATTATGCCAAGGCTTTTAATTGTCTTCATTTATTCATAAGGTCAATATATCTCCATGTGTCAAGTCCTTTGTCTTATATTACTCACGATTGTAAAGAACACCGCAAAATATTCAATATTAAAGCACAGACTTCGATATGTCTACACATGTATACCTAGGTGAATAGATATAGCTATTATCGTGTCCTTAGTTAAACTTATGATTTATTGATTTTATTAGAAATATTAATTAATGACATGACAACTCCTACATTAATTCTTATTCTATTTTAATCCTATTTATATTTGTGTATTTACATAATATTATATAATTTCATAGACTTACGTGCAATAAGTCTGTACGTGATACTGGGGATTCAAAAATTTTAAATGACTCGCTGATCTGACTAAGTGATGGTACAATTTAAATCATTTCTGAAGAAAACACATGAACTGAAAAAGGAAGTTGACCTAATCATAGAAATGTTGAAATATTTTACGTTAACCGAAAGATAATGTTTACTTAATTAATCATGGAAAAGCTAACATTTAGCTAATTTAAATCAGACGTTTCGTAATATACTTGGTGTCATCTATAGCCCTTCAGACATGCAGAAAACTTGTGTTTACAAGTCGACATGTAGAACAAAAAATGATAAGCTCTTTGATTCGATAACCTAAATTAATTCATTAAAAACAACTATTTTTTTTAGATTACGTGTTTATATATTTTTTGTTTATCAAATGTATATGGTATACCTATGTGTTTCCAAAATGCAGGTACTTAGAACACGGAAATCCGAGTGGGTACAACAAGTGGCGGTAATAAATTTTGTACAGGTGAAGGTAGTCACGGTATTATTATCATCCGGGATATTCCACATCGACAACGAGGCAAGCCTGAGAACTGACTCGTACGCTCAGGCTTAGGCATACGATGATAGTCCGCGACATTATAGCAGCCGTACCGTCTGCGAGGTAAAATTGTGGTGAATCATTACAAGATAGACTTTAGTGGCAGCCACCACTCTCATCGGTTCTGACAGCTAGTGAAGATGCACTGTTTATGTTGTGTTTCTCTATAAGTGAGTGAATATTATTTTCCCAAGGAAATAAATTTGAAAAGTGAGCGGACCTAGTTCGTCTTCAAGCGTTTGAAAGACCTTGGCGAAATAAGCTCACCTGTAATGATTACTTTCTCATCATGTAGACCTGCACTTACTTGGATTTAAGGTGTGAAATATTTAAAAAAAGGAAGATGTCGTCTAGACAGGTAGGTCACTCTGAGATTAAACATAAAGCAAACAGTTTTATAAGTCCTTGTTTTACAACGGCCATAACACCGTTTATATAAACATCTTACCTTTTCACCACTACAGGCAAATACAATTTACATACACAAAAACAGGGAAGTGACCATCGTTCACTGATTATACTAGGGAACAGGAAAAATACGAAACATCCACGCTTCATATTTAAATTTTTAATATTAACGGGCACATGATGTTGGAAGTTATGGTATGAACTTAACACATAAGCAGATCTGAAATGAAAGCAGTTAACATTTGAATTGGAAGATCATACATAGCTGAGAAATGGATAGGAATCCAGTTATAAAGATGAAAATGTGACATCTGCTATACCTAGTCTGCATCCCCTACCTTCTTCACCTGTCTACTTTTGTGTACACATTGCGAATATGCTTTGGGTGGATTTTTTATTTCCTGACTTTGTCACTTGTCTTACTCATTAAACATATGATGCGTTAGTTACTGAATCTTACCATATGCATTTAATTGCCATTTAAGTGAAATTTTATCAAATAGAATCATTTTATCTTGTGAGATATGTTTTATCACACAGTAAAATCTGTATCATAGGCAAGGAACTGTTGCAGAACCATGAATTATGTAATACAAGATACATTTAAAAATGTTGTATCAAAAAACAAGATGTGGCATTTAGAGGTGTGAAATATCAGTTGTGGGAAAAGGGAAATAATAGTGTGCCATTCAATGATGAATTTATTGTAAATTCAAGCCGACAGTATTAGGATCAGTTAGTAATTTACTTCCAATGCTTCACAGTGACAATGACTGATTATGTATAGTTTGTGTTCTTTAGGTACATTTAAGTGGACAATACTTTAATTATCAACAAGGATTTTATCTGGGTCTGTTCTGGTTGACAATGCTTGAACATTGTTGTGTATTCCTAGATGTATTCACGCTGACAATGCTGTGAAAATAGTTGTGTATTTGGTAAGTGTGTTCAAGCTAACAATGCTTGAACATAGTTGTGTATTCCTTAAATGTATTTAAGCTGACAATGCTTTGAATACAGGCGTGTATGCATTGTGTTCATGCTGACAATGCTTGAACATAGTTGTGTATTCTTTCAGTGTATTGAAGCTGACAATGCTTTGAATATAGTTGTGTATTCATTAAGTGTGCTCATGCTGACAATGCTTGAACATTGTTGTGTATTCTTTCAGTGTATTGAAGCTGACAGTATGTGAATATTATATACATACTGTACTTATTATTATATTTGAGCTAAAAATACATTAATGCCATATTTGCTACTCGCAATATTTTCATTTTAAGCTTATGAAACTTTATTAATATATATTTACATATAACTAATACTTATTTATTCAGTGTTTAATAACACTGGGTATGTTTACCAATACACATGAAGGGCTCATTTCCAATTAAATCTGGCACAAACACTGTAGGATATGTCACTAATTAAAATATATATATTATGATCTGGACAAATATCTGTCATATTATTGACAATGATACCCAATTTTATTTACAGGCAAAGCAAAATGTAGAATTAGGTTCAGTGAACTGTTCATTTTAATTCTTATTGCTGTGTATAAAAACACTAACAGTGTTTCTCTCAGAAGTAATTTGTCACATAGACACTGGACACCTTTCCAGTTGGTTTAGATCATACCTCTATGTCTCCCCTTGGGCAATATGTATAATGTTATACAAAGTCTGTAAGGACTGTAGAAAAGGCTTGTCACTTGTGTAACTGGTCCTATAGAAAATTGATAAGGATTGCCTATTAATATCAGCTATAATGTGACATTAAATCATTATTACGGTCACTTCCAATTTACCATGTCCATCCTGGTATACACCTGATAAGATTAAATAAATGTCTGAACAAGATTAATGTGGATCCTGGTATAGAATGATATGTACACTTTTGCCTGAATAAGTTAAATTGTAAATTTCACGTTCATACTTGTAGCATTACAATATCCATTTTTATTATTAAAAAAAAAAAAATTCTAAGTGAAGATATATATATACTACAATAAAATTTCTCTAAGGTTAAGAATTTTTTTTTGTAAAGTTTAAAATAAATTGGTTTCAGAAAATTTTATTATATTCCTTCCTGTTTTCTTCTTTCCTTCGATTTCTCTCTCCCATCCTGCCTGATAGCCATTGGTAATGTTTACTATTTTTATGTAGATTTCTGTTGTGGGAAGATCAATTTTTTGTTATTGAATCAGTGTTTGTAAAAACAACATGGTCACATCTTGCAATGATCATGAATGATGCAATGTATTCTCAAGTTTGTTGGTTGTGGTCACATTCATGTAACATGAATACAATGATATCCCAATACTTAAAAGAAAATGTAGCAAAAATGCCATTAACATTGAGTTTAAGAAGTCTCTAGGTTTAACGTCCTGTAATATCTTAAAAGCAAAGTTCAAAGACTACATTTGTCCTGCGGTGGCCTTTAGAAAATAATATTGAGAAAACCTTGCACAAAAAAAAGACAAATTTTATTTTTGAACCACATCTAAAATCTGCTTTCATCAAAAAGTATGAACATCTCTCGTTACACTTTCCTTTTCCTGTTTCCTGTACCATTCAAATTAAGGTACAAGACATTGCATTTTTTATTAAACATCAAAGAAGAACCATCAATCAAATGATAAATCAACTTTTGACACAAGAATCCACTAAAACACACACAAATTAACTTTCAGTATAAAAGCAAAGAGGAAAATATAAATCAAAAACTATTTTGAAAATTTGAATGGTTTTGATGAATGGATAAGATATTAAAAAATAAAAGCTATCTTGCAAAATAATGTCTAGTCAAATTAAAATCATGCTTGAAAGATATGCAAAATTTTCATTAATTTGGAAAGCAATCAATTTGGCAATGATTCAGATTTCCTTTCAAGAATGATGTGCATGTATGCATATATATGTATATATTGTGAAAGAAAATCATATAAAACTGCCAAAAATCATTTCAGATTTTTTCTTGGAAAAAGAAACATTTTGTGAAGTTAGCTGATAAATTACAGCAAACAGTTTGGATGTTTGGCTGATAAAGAGATAACCATAGAGACTGGAATGGTATTTAGTTACGGCTGGAGATAGGAAAGATCTCTGGCTTATCCAGACCATTGATATACCAGTCACGAAGAATTGATCATTAAAACAGAAACACAGACTATTTATACACCAGCAACTGCTGTTTTTTACAGCACTATAACTATATTTTTAGAAAAATTACATAACAAGGAAAATATTTTAAGCATTTTATTAGTTATTTCTTCAGGTACTTTGTTAGTAAGGAATGTGAAAAAAAAAATTGTTTCTTTTGATTGTGGAGTGTAAAAATGTTTTTAATTGTGAAATAATGGTCTGCACATGCCTTCATAATTAGGGTAATTTTCATTGGGAAACTTTGAAATTTCCACCACCATGAGTACATATACAACAGAAGTGCAAAAAGTAACAGGGCTGATGGATCATATGTACACAGCTGGGTGGTAAAGTCTGAGGGATTCAGAAGGCTGACAAAATGTCTTATCAATGTTCTTTTTGCTTATTTCTGTTTTCCTTTTAACAATTTTGTGTTTTTTGGATGTTGTGTTTAAACATTAACTTCACAACTTTACATAACAATAGTGAGGATTTGTATTCTTTACAAGATGTTTTAATTGTGCATCAAGATGTTTTAATAGTGCATCAAAATGTTTAATTGTGCATCAAGATGTTTTAATATTGCATCAAAATGTTTTAATTGTGCAACAAGATGTCAAACATGCATCAAGATGTTTTAAATGTGCAATCATTGCTTGGAAGAATTTACATATAATCAAAGAAACTACCACTAAAACCTTTGAGGGTTTACAGAACATTCAGTACAAATGTCCTTAGGAATTTAATACGCTATCTGAGACCAGGTAACTGTACTTAAACTGTCAACGTTGCATCAGATCTTTCCATACCCCAGAGGTTCACAACATTTTTCAAGTCAAATTTCTGAGGTCATGAAGTGCACTGGTATGTTGATTATTTTAAAATAATGAAATTTCATTATTTCATGTGTTTAAAAAAAGAAAATTTAAGCATTTAAGATATACACTTTCTTGGGTTTTGGGACATTGAAGAAGATCGTTATTGTAATGTGTCTTTTACTAAGGCATATCAAACAAATATTTTTTAAGGGTTCAGTGCCTAAGTTGGAATACCCTCTCTAGTTAATTGCTCACAATATTGTTACTGTTGTGGCTAGTGCTGGTAGAACTATTGTAAATGTCCCTTAAAAAAATAATGTGGGAAGTTTCTATTTCAAAAGTACTGTATGTGATATAACACTACCTCTATGTATTGTACCCAAAACCCTTACTATCGAACCAAGTAGTTCATGATCCGAGCTATAGGTACTTGTAACACATTGTTAGACTTGTTTGTTTTTCCTAGCCAACAAAGCCCCTATGTATACTATACATGTACTACAATCTCAGGGTTGACCAAGTGCCAAAGATATACACCATACAATTTCTGTACCACATGATATGGCTGTCACAAAGCTGGAAAGGTCCCATAGGATTTCAATCAACAGAGTGTTGTCATACAAGCAATCTGTAAATAAAAAACAATTTAGTCTTTGTGAAACTTTTCTCCCCATCCCCAAATCTTCACAAAAGATTTTTTTGTTTGTTTTCAAAACGTTAATGTTTTCTCCACAATGTGGTGTCCATTGAGCTTAATTGCTTTATATATTGGCGTCCATTGATCCATCCATATTGTCTGGACTCAAAAGCGGTTCACTTCTTAGATGTATTCATGTACGCAAAGGACAAAAATGTGGATTATATAAAAAGACCATTCAAATTTAAGGGTCCATTTTGTTTTGATGGCAAGTAAATTTATTTTGTATTTTGTTAATCAGATGTGTGGGTTATATGGCTGACATATTTATATCCTTGCAATAGTATTTCAACAAAGGCATATATTACAAAATATACATAACTTTGCAGTACATATATGACTGCATAAAATTCCTATCAAAAATGGTTCATTGCAGCTTTTGTTCCATCAAGCTTGAAATGATCAAGATTTATTCCTCAGGTTACTGGTGTGCAGATAAGAACTTGGAAAGGTATACATAGCTTTATTGTTCTGAAATGGGATTATGTCACCCATACTGACCTGTAATTATCGTATAATCAACACAGGACTTTGAAAATCTTTAGATTAAACATGTAATCTTCTCATAGCAAATATTTCATTCATTTTTTCTCATAGTTTATCGAAGATTCCCAAGTTCATTTACACAGCCGTCCTAATTTTCTGTTAAAATGTACAGTGTATATACATGTTGTATGGGACACAGTCCTTAAAAGGGTGTGGTGACTCCATATGACCTTTTGCAGAGACCTACAGCAGTAAAACCCTCTTCTGTTCAGATTATGCACTGATATAGTGTTATCTTGAGACCAAAACTTCTAAGTAGGCCTCATAACTCAGCCAAAATTGTCTGGTTTACACAAGTATCAGGTGTGCACAACAAACATACACAATCTATGCTGTGATTTGGTTTTGAAATCTAAGATGTAAGGGATAAGATCAGGTAATGCATTGTTGTTTTTTTTTCAGTTTTAAGTCTGGATGGTCCTATTTACAGTGTCATTATGGCATTACTAAAATGGACATGTTTCTAGCTGACCTGTCAGTTAAATTATTGAATGATTATAGAGATTGTTCAGAGGGATCCCGTCATAGTAAATGTCTTTGACATCGAATTCAATTCCAAGCATTGATGTCAATTTTTTCATAAACAGGACTTGTTCAAGTAAGCTAGAAGGGGAAAAGGTTACCACAAGATACCAGTCAGACTATTTCAGTTTACTTTTGTGCTTTGTAGAGTTAAACTGTTAAGGAAATCCAATGAAGGATTGTAAGGAAATCCAAAGAAGGATTGTTGTATGAAAAAGTTAAACACATCAGAAAAAAATAATAAATTTATGGTTTTCAGGTCTTAAAAGGTATAACCCTGATCCTCATGGATGAAGAAGATATTTATATAGGGCTTTTTAAGATTACCTTGGCTTAGCATGGTTTATGATGAATGTAAAGTTTTCTATCACTTCAAGGAAGAGGACATGACTACTTTTCTTTGCAATCTAAGTCATATCAGTTGACAGAAACAAATATATAGTCTTTAGCATGGTGATTATCATTGTCTCCCCTTTGTGTGTGTGTGTGACTTTATTGTGACCTGTAATATGAACTTATTCCACACAGTTTATAGATGATGATTAATAAAAGAGGAAGTAAAAAAGTATTGTTGCAAACCATAAGATTATCTCACACTGTTCAAGTATGAAAGCCAGGAACAGATAAAGGGGCACTATTTCTTAGAAGAAGATCATAGGTTTTATCTTTCCCTTTTTTTTAAATTCTTAAACCCAGCTAAGAGCCTTGTCCTTTTATAAAGTGGGGCTCATTTTAGTAGCCTAGTAGTTGGTGGTTGTAGTTGGTAAACAGATGGTACTTCTTCATACACATCCCACATCTGATTGTCCAAGGCCCTTGGGCAGGGTCACTTCAGATAGCATCACGATAATTGGCCAGAATCTGCCAGTCATTGCTGGGTATCCTGTAAAATAACCTTAATGGCTCCTGTCCCCATATTACTGTCACACATGGTCATTTTAGGGGGCTAGGATGGTCAAAGATCATCTGATTAAGAATCTAGATAGTTTTGATCCTTGATACCATGGTCAGTCAGTTTAGATACATTAAATTAGCTGTTATATTGATTAGATATGGAACACAAAGTCTTTCTGATTGGGACAACATATACATGATGGTCAAAGACTTTAGATTGATTATAAAGGGTGATATTCAGATCCTAGCTCACTATTTTTTGTTCTTGACTTCTGATGCCCTGATCCAGTAATCTAGAAACTTCCTATTAATACAGCACACTTCAGCTACAATAGAACAATTGGTTAGTTTGGATGGGGACACAAACACTGGGGTCCGGTTTGAAATTAGAATTGATGATGGTCAGTAAATAATCTGATCAAGGGCCAATTGTTCCTCAGCGTCAGTCTGTCCAGTGATTGTGTAAAATACGCTATTGAACTTTATTAATTTTGGGACACACCAGTCTTTCGTCTTGTTTAAAATATTTATGATTGCATGGTCATCAATGTTCTGATTAAGACTGATAATTTTGATGTGATTGTCTTAGTCATTCTAAGTGACAATGACAAACAATATTACTATACACAGCACTTCAGCTTGTTTATAAGGTTTGGGCGAGAAACACTAGTCTTTGTTGTTTTCATGCCCGTTTTCATTAAATCAGGTCTTTTGTTGTGAATAATCAATTTTAGGGAAGCCATGCATTTTCAGATAATTGGTTGTACAGGGTGTAGGGTGTGTAACTGCCCAATAATCAATAATAAATCTCTGTATTATTTAGCTAGCTGTTCTCATTATACCACTAACCACTTTCCAGGCCTTTCAAACCTTTTATGTAAAAGCAACGATGTGTTAAAATCTAAACACATCTTCAAAACATTGGAACAATATCATATTTAAGGAAAAGAACAGTTCATGAAATGCTATGGTTTAATCGGTTCTTTGCAATGAATTTATCACAGAAAGTATATGGTAGGCAGTGTTCAAAATAGAAATAAAGATAAAATAAGGAGCACATACTTCTACACCAGAAGATGACTTATTGGCTAGTTATTTTGATAAAATAAATTTTCTTCATGTTATCATTAGAAGGCAATTTTTTCAGTTCTCTCAATGTTTTTAATATTTTACTTATGTGGGTAATATCTGGCCTATGGCTTTCCCTTTAATTTGTACTTTCTGTGTATAGAAATTGAAATATAAGATTTTGTTAATTCAAATGTACATGTATAGTGTACAAAAAAAAAGTTGACATAAAGGTATATATATATAAATATAGCCCACATGAAAATTTCATCAATGTAAATATCAATATAGCATAAAAAGGATGTGAAACTTTTACTCAACAAGAAAAGTAGTTTAAAATTAATTTAATTCTCATTAAGACACATCGGCAATGATTATTTACTTAGATTACAAGCATTTTCACCATATAAGGTATGGCTATTTGGGAGTGCTTGGCTGGGGAATGTAAATATGTATTTATTGTAAAGGGCACCTCTTACACACACTTGAATTCCGAGCTGGCAACTTCCTGATGGGCTTGTATATATTGCTGTTGTTTTTCAGTTAGTGACAAACTGGCTTCCTGTCATTTCACAAGACAGATGTGAGTTCAGTTTTCACACGCATCTATCATTTTGTAAATTGTGTCCTAATTGTCTCCCCTTCTCTCAGATCACATATTTTTCTACACTTTGTTACAGTACAATATTTGTGACTCATGATAAGACTCTAATTAAATGTCGTGTAATGATTTATTACAAATGGTGAATGTTTCTGTCCACAAATAGAATGATGTATTTTGGGAAAGGTTTACCTTTGTTTTACATATATGTTGATCATGTAAGGTAATATTAGCTTGTATGCATTTACAAATCTGTCTAGTGTCACCATTCAAATAAACTTAATTCATTTTACAACAATGGTAAAACAAGTTATTCCAATTTATACTAATCACTCTTGCTGTCCTGAACGGAGTTGTGGAGAAGACTTGGTAGAAGGAAATGGCGAAGTCAGAGAAATCCAGATAGTTAGGCAGTTGATCCCATACCTTCTCATGTCCATTCGAGGAATCAAACCCTGGATATCGAGGTGAAAGGAGAATGCATTTAATGCACACTGCACCACCTGCCCACCACCTGGTGTTACCTTTAGTACTGTGTTTGGCAAATATTTCAACAAAATATGATATTCTACAGCTTGATAAACAAATCTTTAAGTATATACAAATGCTAAACAAACTACACAAACAAATTTGTTTGAAAAAAAACTTAATTGAGGATAAATTACCTGTAAGTTCCGCTGAAATGACTCACCTTTGTTAGTAACATGCAGTATAGAGATATGACTAAGTACTAAATACATGTCGGGTTGAAGGCCTTAATTTAGGTACCTGTTCGTGTAGTTACAAGGAAAACAGCATCTGAATGGCTGACACATTACTTTTGATATTTCATGTAGAGAAAGACAACTGTATGTTGTTTTTTCCATTTAATCAATTACAAAATTTAGTTATTAAAACAATTACTGTTTCACTTTTAAACCAAAAAACAAAGGTAGATGCAAAAAGGATATGTGAAAATGTACCAGAACTAAATGTCACCCAGGTGCAAATATATTTTACTGGTGGGAGACAAAAGATTAGACATCTCAATGCCCTGACATTGAGGATTGTGACAATGTATCTGATGAAGGAATATTGTCACGCAAGAGACACAATATATGAGTACTCATACACACACACCATTACAATATCAAAAATTATTTCATAAACAAGTTTTTTTTTACTTGACAATCCAGTCATTGTTTACATGTCTAACGGGTGACCTGACAATTTCTGGTGGTATGACTGTAAAGATTATGTCTTTGTGGATGACTTCAGACTTTGAAGAGACCAGGACTTTAAGGTGTGCAGCCATCAGATTTGACCCTGTTTTGTTGTATAAAATAGAAGAAAAATACCAACCCAAAACATGTCTGAACTGGGTCAAAAAACATTCACTGCTCAGATTTATAGTACTGTAATTTGTTTACATATTTGAAAAATATAAATAGGTAACGTCAACATATATTTTGCTAGTATACGGCTTCCATGCTTTTGAGAGATATACATAGCCAACCTTTTCTGTCAGTTGACGTGACATCAATGTTTATAGAAGATTTATAGGGTAAGGATAACTATCCTGATCTGTAGAGTGAAGTATCTCACACCAGGTGTACAATCATGTGAATTAAATCATTCATCATTTTTTCGGGGATTAGATGTCTGGAATACGAGGATGGACAGTAGATTCATTCAGGCTTTTAATAGCTCTCGAACACTCAACACTGTGTAGGCGAATAATACTCCACAGATGTGGGATCACAAACCGTCTTCGTTCAGGTCTTCATTCAAGATCTGGTCAGCGTGCGTATTCTAATACATTTGTATTATAAACTTATAATAGTAAGGAATGTGAACTCCCAGACCTTACCACAAGGAGATTGTAAAGGGACTTTATGTGGTGTGTACTGAGGAAATCAACCACATGTACCAGACAAGTACTTTCTATATTTACATCCACACTTGACTGCAATACAGTATCACATTCTAACGATATCATTGTCATATTTTTGGCGCACAATGTGCATGTACTTTTTATATATATGTCGTTAGGCTCTGGCCTTTATACAAAATCATCCCCACAGTATCTCAGGAAGCTTGTGTAGAATATGAGTACATATATACAGGTTATAGACTTGGATATACAAACTTGTTGAAGACAAGTTGCTCATATTTATATGCAAGAACCTGAAGAAGTTCAGAAGTCTAGATATACACCAGTGCAGTTTTCTTATCCACATCTTATAAAAAAGAAGAAATACCAGAACAGTTGGTTGCTAGCCTTATCGTGTCAGGACGGATGATCCCACCTCAAGAATAACATCCAAAGGGTTGCCACTTTGATGGTCACAGGTGCCCTGTCGAATTGAACAGGGATGGTGAGATGTAAGATGGGCAAAAGTAACCAGACACAGACACTTTTACAGGTGGGTTCTATACATCACAGAAAAGGAAAAAAGGCTTTCTGTGTTTCCTTAGTCATAGGATTTTATATCATTCACACTTTCTTTTAGAGAGTTGGTGGAGGGAGAGATTTTACCATTTTACTCATTATTTGTAAAGTTTGTTCAGCCATGATTATCAGAACATGCAAGTATGACAATAATTGCTTTACGAATGTTAGTTAATTAAACAAACAGAAATGGTTGATAATTTAGAATTTTAATTTTTTTCCAAGGGAAGTAACTCCAGGGTGAGGAAAACCTTTCATAGTATAAGTTATTTTGTCATCTTTTTTAAGAGATAGAATAGAAATTATGATAAAAGACAATTAAAAAAATGGAATTTGTCTCTTCATAACTCTAAATATTGCAGTTGGTAGCCTTCAGGTAACTGTAATATAGGACCTAGCTGATTTAATTACTCTAATGTCTAGGTATGTAAAATTTGTCCTGGTTGTGTAGCATGTGGCTGAGGGATGGTCAAGTTTATATTAGGCTGCCTATCCTTGTTTTATAAGGTGGCTGAAATCATGAGGTTAAGTAGGTATACTGTTCATTGTTGGTGGTCAATGCCTTACTGCAGATCAAGGTGTATTAAGGTTTCTTATCTTAAGTTTTACCAATACATTATCCTTATTAATACACTTTACCAAAGGCCAGCCAAGCTCAGTATATAAGAGGCTTGAAGAATATCCACTACACTGTGCCCTGTCAGATTTTCATACATGTCTGGTAATGGTGGTGATTGGAATACAAGCAAATAATGGAGAAACAATGCTATCTTAGGATTATGAATAAATAATCTGCCATAATCAGATTGTGTCTGTTATATACACCTTAAGCACTTAAGGCCAGCATGAATTTAATGGGTCACCAGGGGTATAAGCCAAGGTAAGGTGTTTGGGTCCATTCTGTAGACACTGATTACGTGACCCAATGTGATTGGTTTGCCCAATAGAATGAAATACAGTATAAACTTATATAGTTGCATATCAAACAGATCAAAGTAAAGACAGATGAATGTTGTGATAGGTATGCAAATTGTGTCTTAGATTTTTTAAATAAATAATTTAATTGTAGATACAATGATATAAAAATGTAGAAGAATAGTTTATGTAACATAAGGACTTCGTTGCCAGGTAAATATGTCGTTAATTTCCGTTTGGATTGTTTACTTTCCCTGCATGCTTTAGCCCATTTACGCAGCTGTTATTACTATATATCATATCTAACAAAAAAGAGTGAAGTATCCTTCCAGTAATTACACCAACAACATGGGAGATTGAATGTACATGCATATGTGACTTACACCTGCTTGCATCGCATGCAGTTATGTACAATTACTTTTTTCTTTTTTTTTATCAAACATCAGAAGTAGAAAAATTCTGTTGAAAATTGATCCTGTTAGACCAGTATGGTATGGTAACTGATGGATAATATGATAAAGTCATTGTTTATCTTCCTAAATATGTGAACAGGAGTTCAAGGATCAGTGGGTGGAGACTGTCAGATCAGTTGTTGTACCTGTTCCAACCAGGTATATACATGCACCATACTGTGACTTAGAGTTGTGTTTATCTAGCTATGTTTAGTTTCATTTTGATATCCACAGTTATAAAACAAAGTTCCTGTTTCTAGACGAACTGTTGGTGGTTTTCTTAATACCTTTGTTTATTGACATAACCCTAAATTCTTAGGGCGTTTTACGTCACCTGACCCTTGAGAACTGAAGGTGTTTACATCAAAGGTTCATGCAAACACCACATGTCTCTTACATGCTTTTAATTTACCAGCTTGACCAAGAAATAAAAAACATCAATATTTATTTTTTCAAAATGTGCAGAAGATGTTGTCCTCATATTTCAAGTTTTGGTAAAAGGAATAAATACATGGAGATTAGGTGATTTATTAACTGTGTTTACAATTCTCATGAGTAGCCTGGGTAGTGTAATACTGACAAGACTTACACGCTGGTATGATGATCAATGTATTTGTTTGGTGGTGGCCTACCTGAATGCAGGCTAAGTAATTTGTACCTGTGGTTATATTGGTCTGTCAAACACACCTGGACAGTCAGTGGTTCCTAGATCAATAACTAACTTGACCATTCTATAACGTAGAATAGGTATACCTGTATGATTACATTTTCTTGATATTTTTCCTGAAAGAAATTACTTTTGTTGATAATTGGAATCAATCTAGTGGATTTCCTGGGTTATCTGTGTGATGATCAGATAGATAACAAAGGGTCATTTGAATATTTAGTAATTACACTGCAGATTACAAATGGCCATTTTAACCTTGACATTGATTTTTCAAGGTCCCATAAGGGACACCTTTGCGCTAATGCTGCCCAGGTGAGATAGCATATTTCCCCTGGCTGTGGCTGACTTGCCAGATCTGTCATGTTGTAGGTTATTGTAACACATACTTAGACCCCTGGGGACTTAGAACAGAAATACCTTTGGTAACAGAACAGAAATACCTTGGGTAACAGACAAGGACTCTTGATACCTCCTTAATTATGCATTATGTGTGTGTCATGCGGTGATTCAGGTGTTTACACTAGAGATAGCTGTACCTGTTAACAAACTATACTACTGGTGGGTACAATAATGCATTCTGTAGAGTAAAAGGCAAGAAAACTTGTATTCAAATATCATTTATTTTAATAAGCTGTCTTGATGAAAATTGTTGACAAAAATTAGATGATTTATAGAAAAAAAGAAATCAAACAATAGGTTTAGAATTAATGACATGGATATTCATTAATGGTCTGGTGATTAATTGCACTTGTCTTTTTTCATAAAAGTAAAAAAGAAAAAAAGTTGTGTGTTGATCATTTCAGTATAGGTATCTTTAAAATGAAACCAAAATACCTAACAATATTCAAATAAAAAAATGATAATTTTTCAATCAATATTTAAAAATCACATATGCCTTTGATTTATTCAAACTAGAAAATGCTTACACAGTGTAATTTGGAAAATGTTGTCAATGTCAGGAATGTTTTGTTTCGTTGGCATGATACAGGATTAAATGATAAAAAACCTGCAGAAGACCTGAAGCTTATCTTGACATGCAGTAACATACATGCCGACCTGAATTTGTTAAGAGTTTGTTGAGACTGTCGTATATTATCATCTATTTCTGAAGTTTTAAGTCTACAAAAATTGTTGTTAAATTCTCCTGTATTATATCCTGATACTAATCCTGCCATCATTTCAATTTTTTGTTTTTTTCTTTTTAACCAGACATATTTTCGAAAAGTATTTGTTAAAAGTTTCTGTAAAACCACTGAATAAAGCGGGATTAAAGTGGATAATTTAAAGAACAAATGTAATATTTTTCAAAGTTGACAGATATATTTTGAGGTCAAGAAGGACAACTACATGTTGCTATGGTTGGCTACACAAGAAGAGGCAGAGCAGACAACCTCATGATTACACTTGCTGATGCATATCATTCGGCTGGGCAGTCATTGAACTGGAACACGCCAGTACGGAATGTAGGCTGGCATTTTATTAGCTGTCAGTGATTATAGGGTTGTTTTAAGGTGGTTGTGTTTGTAACTCAAAGGCACCTGTATCAGACCAACATCTACTAGAACTGATATATCTTATGACATAACGGTGTGGGTTTTTTTTTTTGTTTTATCGTGATTTACATATTGAATTCATAAATAGAGGATTGGTGCAGTCTTGTGATGTTATTTATGTGTGCATATGTGCCCAAAAGGTCAATGATGGTTTGTAAATCTTATGCATATTGGTACACACAGGATTCATTCCAATCTTAATAAAAAAAAAAATTAAAAAGTGAATTTTATTTAACGATTATGAAGCCTGTTTTGCCAACTATCACTCCATAAACCCTCTTGTTGACCCATATGTTAGTAATGTCTGAAGACAGGTGACATTACCATACCAATAACTGACTTGGGATCAAAATGAACCTCTGTTGTCATGGTGAACAGAATCTTAAGTAATCTCAGTAATTTGGATTGTGAACTGGCTTTCAGTTACCTCCCCTTTCTCTGAATCAAACTATATCCTATTTAACCTTCTGTATGCATAAATAGCTTGCACATTAAAAATATGATAGGAAATAGGAAGACAGGGTTATTACCAGACAATGGTGTGACATTTGTTTTCATAACTTGTAGATCTGCAATAGATATGTGGGCGGACATATTGTTAATGCATCATAGTGAGTCTTCTTGTTGTTAAGTGGCTAGAAACTCTTTCAGAATACTGACAGGAACGCTTTTTTTGTAAGGTTGATGCATGAAAGAAAGTCTGGTGGTCATGCTGATATTTACTTTCAAATTTTTGTTAATTTGTTATGCATAGTAGAATATTTATTGCTATGCATTTATGAGGAAACTAATAATTCATTTCATGACTTGCATATCATATTCCTTGTTTATTCACTTTGTGTGGGTAAAAAAATAAGAAATTTGAGAAATTTAATGTTGTGTATTTAATATGGAGGACGTTGCAACTGAGGCTAGGAGCAGAACTAAATATATATCATTGTGATGGCTTACTTAAAATGTCAGTAATGTTATGTGGCTCAAAATGATATTTGAATACATGTATTTTGATGCTGAATTAATGGGTTTGATAATATGCAAATAAGATTGATTGGTCTGATGATTATAAAATAGACATATTAAAAACAAAATTTTAACCAACCATTTAGAATAAGGAAATTCCTTCTGTTATCCAATGGCAATCTTACCTTATCACTTTTATGGACTGATGAAATACAATAAAGCTCATTCACATACAAAATTAAAGTAGCTTTCATCAACTAATTAGATATGTTAGATTCATACAATTGTTTTAACATCCATGTGTCTTAATGACACAGGTATCTTAATTTGTCAAGTGGACTAGGCATGAGGGCCACAGTACCTCAGTCAGTAGAGATCAGACTTCAGCAACCTCAGTTGAAAATTTGAGATGTGAAGTTCAGTCCCTCTCCAGGTGGTTTGTGATGTTCTTATGAACGATGAAATTACAGACTCCTCTGCTGCTATGGTTGTGTCATGGTTGTAAGACATTTTACCCCATTTGTTCAGAAAAGCATCTGACAGAGCTTCCAGCATGCAAGGTGTATAGCTACTACTACATAGCAACCTTGACTCTAAATGACCCCTATTGTTCTAAGCATTATCAACCAAACAAAGGCAAATCATATGACAGAAATATAGATATCAATCTGGAAAGACTCCTTTAAGCTTTAGTTTGGTATCATTTGATGTCCACTATCAACAGCTAATGGTCATTTATGGAAAGGACTATTTATGGATACACATTCTTGGTCTCATAGGTTCTGTATGACTTCTGTGCTGATATAATTGTCCGCAATAGGTACTTCTGTATTTGCATAACCTTGAATACCATTTTAACATTTTTCTGGAGTTAAAGTAATCTGAAATACTGTCTGTTGAAATCCATTAAATTCAAGTGCATATGACATTAGGCTGGTTTAGATAAACTTTTGCTGTCTGACAAGGTGAGCTGCAGGTTATGTCTTGACAGGTAGATAATATATACCTGTAGAGTTTTACCTGTGCAGGTGACCTTGTCTGTAGGGTAAATATTGGAGACAGCCCCAGAAAAAGTAAATTGTATGTCAGAACAAAAGATTTTGGAGGTTCACTTTCTGCCAGGGTAGCAGTGTAAATCAGACTGTTTGACATTTAGTATAAATTGGGGTATGTTTACCTGCAAGAATAACAAGTATATATAGGTATAAAAGTAGGTCAAATCAACAGTGTAATTCTTCATACCAGTAAGAACACAAAAATTACACACCTTGCTAACTGCAACAGACTTTGTCCAGTTTGTTAAATTTTGCTGAAGGACATTGGAAACAGAACTATGTATCAGTATATTTCATAATTATTAAACCTTACTATCAGAGATCTATCTAACTTATGAGATCTTGCTTCAACTCCATTGAGACCAGGGGGCCAGCACACTATCTATGACTAAAAATAGGCAAATAAAAGACACTGAAATAACACTTATTCAGCTAAAACAGCAAGATGTATTGGTGAGCTTATTAGTGGGCGTAGACTTATTGCAGAATAAATACGGTAATAGTTTCTGTTTTAAATCTATCATTAATCTTTGAGTTTTATCATTTTATCCCAAAGAAATGCTGTTAAATCCTCTGTAAGCACTTGTGAATGGACAGGATTCAAAGAACATCTCTCAGAGGTGATTGATCTTTCACAAAAAGAAAGAAGAAAATAAATCTATGTATATGTACAATGTATGTAAGCCCCAGTTCCACACTAACCTGGTGAGCTGGTAACATCGTGATGATTCCTTCAATTTCTGTTGGAAACCTGTTGGTTATCTCAAAGTTGTCTGGGCTTGTCTCTACTATGAAATATATACAGAGATAAAAAATGTATATTTTGGAAGGTTTCAGCCCCCTGCTAATTCTTTAAATCAACAGTACCTTTACTGATGACCCAGCAATGCATTCATTCCACCAACAGACAGCTGCATTTACAGACAGTTAGATTCAAGGAGGTACATATCTGTGTGAAGGAACGGTGAAAATAAACGTTCCTGTCGAATGCCTGACCAGGAATCGAACCCTGGTCTCTGGTGTGATAATCGACCAGCTCTACCAAATGATCCAAAGAAGCATGCTCCATCAGCTGAATGACAGAGACCGTACTTAACACTATATACAAGCCATACCAACCTGCTCCTATTACAACTCTACCATATTTACCTGTAATATACAGACCTATTTTTAGAAATTGGGTAGATGGTCTTAGAGATCTGTATTGTTAATATTCCTAAATTGGTATATTTGTTAAGATCAGTGTAATCATCATTAGTATAAGGAACACTAAAATAATTTACCAAAACTGAAATGTATGTGAGAATGCTGGATGGCACTGATGAGTTAATACACTTGCATTACATTAAGAGGTACATGGTCATATGATCTGATGCCTTCTTGGATTAATTGCTAAGATCACCAGACTGAATACATGGGTTCTCTCCAAATCCTCAGGTTTGTTCTCATATAAGGTACGTAAAGAGTAAACAACATTGATGTAGTTTGATATGTGATATTCTGCAATAAATATTAGGTTTTAGCTTCAAGTTGTTGATTATTTTTGTAGTTAAGTTGATATCCTTAAAAATTCAGAAGTTCCTTGTCTGTAAAATGTTCACATGGTGGGTTGGAGCTGATAATGTGCCATTGTGACAATAACTGTGAAAACCAATCCATTAGGTCTAATGAGTGCTTTGAAATGGGGTCATTAGGATGTTTCAATGGTCAGTCACAGTTGCATTGAAGCTTGAATTAGTCTATGGTACAAAAGCAGTTTTACGTCAGAGTTACTGTGGTTGGCTTTGGAGTCCCTTTAGGAGAACTTAGGGATGTTTGAAGGTGTGAAAGCAGGATGGCTTGTCTTCTCTCATCAATTTCCTCACTGTAGAACCCATATATGACTAATAGGGCGACTAATTGTGGATCAGCAGGAGGGTGATGCTCATAATGGGGCACTAACAAGTCTGGTATTAGCAGGTAATTGATTTTCATTAATTACAGGTGTGAAGATGATTAGTCCATGATCAAATCCCTGTAGACTTGAAAATGTGTAACACACTAACACACATAAAGTGGTGGTGTTATATTTACCTGGGGAGAATATTCACTGTCATCTCGGTATGTTATCTAAAGGACCTTTAGGTGGTGTAGGAATGCCTGTAATCCTGATTAGTGAAGCTCTAACCTACTCTTTACAGTCATCTTAAGAAAGTGGTATTGTGTTTTCACTGATTTCTATCAGCAAAGAAGAATGTTGAAAATAAAAATGTGACCTCAAAACTTGTTGATTAGTTAGGCTGTATTTGCAAGGTTCTCAAAGTAGTTTAAATTATTTTTTAGGGGGATAATACTTCATATGTTTTTGTACCCAGTTATAGAATCTTGAAATAAGGGTACTAGATAAAATTTTGGGTAAGAAATTGTTTGCAGGCTGTAAATGGGAATGCTGATTGTCTGTATGATAACGACCACCTTGAATGTGAAAAAAACAAGCTGAAAAAATTGTCCAGTAGAACAGTCTGTACTGATGAATGAAAGCTGATCAGTTTTAGATGGGATCTCCTTGGAGTGGTTGATTACTCACTGAATGATCAGATGTGGAAATCTTGATCACCACATGTTTTCCAAAGCAATTGGGGTAATAGATATTGCCTGAGGACACATGTACAACTATGACAGCACTGGATCTTGACTTCCTGAGAAACACTAACCACTCTAAGCAGGGATTGAACCATCCACACCTGAGGTTGCAGAGTGTAATGCCGTACTAACAGAGCTATCCCAACCCTTTGAAGAAACAATAGAGGGCACCAGTTGCTCTAGTCAAGTCCTTAGATGAAATCAATGCTATTTCATACTAACAAACAGGAATGACTTTTCCGCAAAGTCTTATCATTTGTATATTTTGTATGTGTGCGAATGGCCCTCTTTCTGTCACTTGCAGATGTTCAGCCTTTTATCAACGTTGATATTATTCAGACACGTGTTGGTACAACTTAATGCTTCATTCATTTGTTCATTGTCCTTTCTACTTTACCAACTTTAATCCATTTCAGATTTTGAGTATTTCATGATAGTTCTATTTCCTGATGATAAAACCTAAATTTTGACAATCCAGTATTTGAAACTAAATGTAGTTTCGGTGCAATTAGGTCATGAAACCATACAAACTATTTTTCATTAGAATTTCTATGCATCACTTAAGTGTTAATTAACATAATTTTAGTTTTTGTCTAATTGAGTAGGTACACTCACATGTTATATAAAGTCATACAAGTTCGACAAGATGTATAATGTTTCAAGATGTAAACTTTTTACATGAAGCCACATCAAAGCATACATACAAAGGCAGCACATTCTGCCCTTAGGCACCTAACACAGAAATGTTTGTGAATGAAAGAAAAACACAGAAAAACTTATGGATTGACTCCTGTGGCAAAAACATCTGCTGGATACTTCTGTCGCCAAGATAATCTAGGACGAAGATAAGACCACTAGATTCATCATTTGTTGTAATGAAGGAACAAAAAAGTCTGACATACTGCCTTATACAGGTTCAAGGAACATGGCAGGCACACGCCCTCACAGTGGGAAGTCTTTGGTAAGCTGACAGATGACCCATTCAGGGATCTGTTTTGACCAATATCAGTAATGTATAGCCCTGCAGCTAGCAGTAGTTGGTTCTAGTATTCAAAACTTCAATAATTTCTTTTTAACTCTATCCTTTTAAATAAAGATTTTGCATACACACAAGTATTTACTTCATGTGTGTTAGCATTTGCATGTATGTGCCTCATTCAAAGTTAAAAAGATGCTGATAGTAAGAAAACTTCTGTGAAGAGTCGGAAGTTGGACAGTTTAATAAAAATTTGAACAGTACCCTAATCATATCTGACAAATAAACAAATCCATGTTAATGTTTAATAAGTTAACAAAACAATGCTATTAAGTTATTTCAGATTCGCTTGATTTGGAACAAGAACTTATATGTTAACCAATGTTATTCTCTTGTCTTTGTCAGATTTTGGGTAAGAAGCGATGTGTTGGCCCCCTGATGTCCTGTGATAGGCCCACCCTCTGATTTTGAATAAGAAGTGATATGTTGACCCCTCAAGCCCTATGATAAGCCCACCCTCTGATTTTGAGTAAGAAGTGATATTTTGACCCCTTTGGCCCAATGATAAGCCCACCCTTTGATTTTGTTGCTGCTGAACTTACTGTAGGATGAGTATTTTTGTTGCTGGTTTTTTTTTGTTGTTACATGCACATTATCAACAAGATTGGTTGTAAGTCCTCAACAGCTGTTGATTAATAGTCACATAAATAGATTGAAAGTATTGTAAACCTTGCTGTGATACTCCAGGTATTCCATTTTTCAGGTTGTTGAGTGCTGTTGCACGTAAAATTCCCCACACCATTTTTATCACAGCTGATATACAAGTTGCATACAGATTCATAAAGAAATTAATTACACATTTTTCTTTGTACTATAAATAGAAGACATTGTTTTCATTGATGATGCATCAGGCACTAGGTACAGAATGTTCATAGCACCTTCAGACATGTAGATGAAAAATCAGGATATGTTTCAAGTATGGTCAGAAAAGATTTACAGATAATGTTAAGTAAAAAAGCAACTGAGTATTGATTAATTAAGACATTGTTTAAAATGATAACTTTTTTAAAAAAATATATCTTAATGTCTTATCAGAGATACCGCAGATGATGCCAAAATGTTAGAACAAATCAAAGTCAGAAGAGCATGATTTTTTGTACCAATTTTTTCTGGTTTTTAATGTCTTATCTTTTACCGTTTGAGTTCTGGCCCAAAGAACTTGTAGCAGTGCATGAAGCTCTGAAATTATCTGTTTCAATAAACTAATTGGATTCTTATGTTAGGTGGATGACTCACCAATCTTCACTGTGAAATAGTCATTAGATTCTGCACACTAAAAAGCAGCAAGATTATCTATATACGTACATATCTGGTTGATGTTTGTAAGTTTGGAATGCTTACGTTTTCTTAACACAATCCAAAGTATTATCTTTTTATAAGGTTCCTTCTTTTCATATCCAAAATTCTCTTGGAGTGAAGACTTTGTTATGCAAGTTTGAAATTCAAGTGGTTTCGCTGAGTGCAAAATTATCTGTATCTATATATAATGTATACAAGTTTTGTTTTCTTTGTGCTGGTGCTATGTTTAGAGCTAGTTATTGTACATCAGAGCTATTTTCAGCTGGAGAGGCTATGCGAGAGCTGGTATGGTATAAAGAACAACTGCGTTGATGAAAAAAGAATCCTGGTGTTGATGGTTGAAACAACTGTCAAATGAAAATCTGTCCTCACAAGTCTGAAATCTTTACACACGATCAAATTTTTCTAGTCTCTGATGAGCTGTTTTTCTTTTTTATCACAAATCAACACCAATATGTAGTTCATGTTTATGGTACAGAAAAAAAAGTTTGAAGTACATGGTACATCCAGATTCATTTTGGGGTGGAAATTAAACTTTTTGAAAATGAAAGAAGAGGTGGAAACAAAGACAAACAATTATTGAAAGATGTGGAGAGTGGCATTTAGATGCTACATTAAAACAATTACTTTTGTTATAAAATCAGAATTTGAGTTAAAATTTTTAGTTCTAGTCTTTTTTTTTCAAAAAAAGAAACTGCAACAGGATGAAGGCTCTAGAAAGCATGCTAGAAAACTAAATTTACCTTTTCTGAAATTCTGATGTCAGTTTTAACATACCACTGGTACAACTGTTGCAAAGTATACTCTGGTGTAACTAAATATCTTAATTGCTGTTTTTTGGTCTATTTAAAAGCAGTATAGTTGGGGCACTTGGTGTGAGTGTCAGATAATTACAGGGCCCTATGCTGCACATGTCTGCGAGGTAAAGAATGTAACGTAAACACGGACAAGTTCGATGATTGACATATACGCATGTTTACACATGACAGATGGGTAGAGGTACAGCTATGCTGGCTGAAGCAATAGTGGCTTTGTTATATTGATGCTGTTATTGGCCTTTCTTTGTGATAGGTACATGGATATACCTGCACTCATTTCAGCACAAGCATATAATGCCTCTCTGTAATGCCATGTGAACTTGTTTACCTTTGTTCAAAAACGCATTGTTACGATAATTTACGTTTCTTTTAAAAAGAATATTATTCATTCAAAACTTGTTTCTATAATTAGTAAATATTTTTGTGGTGAAACTTTAGAGGTTAATTGCATTGTAATTGATACAGAAGGAAAACTGGTTTCCAAGGGTGGTAAATACGATACAGATGGACTAACCTTTCTTGAGGGTGGTGAATGATTCTATTATCTGCTTTTGTTCTGTCAGGATGGACATACCAAAGTCAGCACTGACCAGTCATACATTAGAACACTACACAATCTCACAAAATTCTTTGCATACTGTTAGGAAAAATGGTGAATAGCCTGTCCAAATTTTCTTCCTTTGTTTCTTACAAAAGCCTGTGTAGAGATATACTATGTAGACTAGACTCTCCATATTATAATGCTGATAAAACAGACTGTGTAGAGATATACTATTTTGACTGTACTCTCCATATTATAATGCTGATAAAACAGACTGTGTAGAGATATACTATTTAGACTGTACTCTCCATATTATAATGCTGATAAAACAGCCGGTGTAGAGATATACTATTTAGACTGTACTCTCCATATTATAATGCTAATAAAACAGACTGTGTAAAGAGATACATTGACTATGCTCCCTATATCATAATGTGGATAATGGAAGAAAAACATTCTAAGGAGCTCTGATTCAGAGATCTAGGGTGTAATAACAGATATTTGACCAATTTAGATTATTGTGTTTTGATATTTTGGTGAAACTCAATCTCGTATTACATCTGTGCCTAAACTATTGACGAGTGACATTTGCTATTTTCACATAAAAAAGGGCAGGTTGTCATTTTAACAACCAGGATCATCACATTTATCCTGTTATCAGTATCCCATGATGTAGTTAGGATCCATCTGCAGCCACCATTACACTTCCTTTAATTGGTGGTTATTGAGGAAATGGTGAATTACATTCTGTAGGACAGATGGTCATACTGGAGGAAAGTACATATAGATGGGAGAAACAAAATACTTCACAATTAGTGTAAATATACCAAAACTGATTCAGGTTATCTCTGCAATCCAACATTCCATAAATGCTGTTAACAGGCAGTCCATCTCTCTGCCCCTGACCTAGTGTTGGATAAAGTTCTTATCAAAAGTGTGTTCCCGTGATGAGGTGCTGTAACAAAACCCTTCTCCAGTTACTAAATCATTTACACAAAAACCCTACAGCTTTTCATTCAGGATGTTTTGATGTTGGATTAGTGGGTCAGAATGTTTGTAGGAAAGTATGTCAGCTCTATCCATCTCTTCTAGAGTTAATATTCAGTACTGGTACTGAGGGGAACCAGGGGTCATCTTTATATACTAGTGTATGTGGTAAACATACAATGAAATCAAACTTCCATTAGTTATAACTGATGATATCTACAAATGTAAAATCGTCGTTAATGTCACCTGCTTGATAGATTGTATTGTATAGATCTCGCACAAAAACGAAATCAAATATATCACGGAAACATATAGATCAAATATATCTACTGGATCAAAAATTCAGAGTTGATGTGATTTTAAATGTAAATTTTCTGGAAGGAATTGAACTGCTGTTAGGTTGGCCATTTTGTGATACTGATAAACCTCTTTAGAGACTAAAGTCTGAATTCTGGACACTTTATGTATATTCTGTAGAGGTTCCAGTTTAAGTATCTCTGCTCATCTTTCCCCAACAGTTGTTGCTGACAGACTTTAAACATAGAAACCGTCTTTGGAATCATTTGTATGTATATGCATCATTATCTTTCCTGCTTGAGGATGAAGAGGCTGCAATGGAATTTCTGCTGTTGCTGCTGCTGTTCTCTGTTGGTGAAATGACACACATCTTGACTTACTTCCTGTTTTTTATTGCCCGTACTTCCTCCTCATCAAATGTATGTTTCCCCTCCCTGGAAATCTCATCTCTTTAAAATGTCTTGAATCTGTCCCTGGGCTAACCTTTTACATTAATATCCCTATATACTCAAACCATCATTGAATCTTTTAGTAATCTGTTTATCTTCTGTTCATTATTACATCTCACCTGCTGCTCTGCAAACACCTTTCCCCTTATTCAGCAATAAACAATGTTTTCAATGGTGAACATTTACCTCATTAACGAAGTCTTTCTCTATAACTTATTATGTAAAATAATACCTTTCTTCCCTGTTTCAAGTTACCATATTGCTTTCCACATGGAGACACCTTGAAAATAATTTTCCCTACATCAAACACCAATTTTCTATTCAAAATTATTTTGAGAAGCATTTGGTCTGCATCATAACATTCTTCTCCTATTCTAAATTTCCATTGTAGTAGTTTTCCCCTTTTCAAAATCCTTTTGACCATATAATTACTCGTCTTCGACTTTAATTACATCTTGCCAGCAGACACCCCTATTTTACCCTCTCAGCAAATACTCTTTAATTGGCTTACTTGCCAGCTCCATACCAAATTCTCTATAACTCCTCGTTGTCTACAGGTATCCTACTTCAAAGCCCCTGGATCTCCCTCCTATAGGTTCCCTGCACATGTTATAAGTACAGGCATTATGGTATGGTGATTGGGCCAAATTAAGATGTGTATTGCTCTGTTTTACAAGTTTTCTTATCCATGACGTGTGTTGATGATTACTTAAAATTTCAACAGAGTCGACAGACCTGTTACACTGTATACCATCTGGAACAGACCGACTGACAGATGCAACACAAGATAACATATTCAAAATGTTGGATATGGGCCTGTTGATTATAAATTTTAATGATTAAAACAAGATTTCTGATTTTCCAAATGGAGAAATCACATAACAAAATCACATTTATGCACAAGTAAATATAGTTCTATTTTAGGTAACTAATCTAGAACTTTATAATGTACAATTCATCTAGTGTTTACCTGCTTTGAGAGCACTGGTCCTTTACATCAATCATCTGTGACTCAAATTACAGGACAGAGACAAAACTGAAACACTTGTCCGCATTTTTATTGAAATGACCAGGCATGAGTTTATTGCTAAATAACTAAGGTAGACATTATAGCATGCTTATATTTGACCTTTACAGAGAGATTGACCTATAGTGGTGTTTATAGGTCATTGACTGCCCTCATTTTCTATGACATCTTGGATTCCTATCCATTTAAAATTGAGGTGACTTGGTATATAATTAAGATAACCTGAGATTACTGGTTGTATACCAAACACACTGTGTAAACTCATAATTATTGTAGTTAACAAACCAACACAGTCCTTAAAAATTCTCCATGCACCAACTAGTGTCATCTGTTGACTGAAAGAGAAAGAAAAGATAGAATATTAAAAACCAATTGCCACCATTTAACAGATGGTTGATCTTTGACAATGTTAATTGGTGGTTTAATATTTTGAGTGGAGATTGAATAATGTATGAAAAATGGACTGTTTGTATTTTAGAGGTTTGGGTAATGATTTAGCTATTAACATTCTGATGTGATATATTTACATGTGTTTTATACAGAAGTTATACAGAATACTTAACACAGAGTGTGTAGAGATTTTATTTTGCTTCATTCATGTGTTAGGTAAATGTATACTTGTGTAAAAACAGAAAACATTCCTGTGATTTGAAAAATTAGCCCTGAAGTGTTTGAAATGTTTAAAAACCTGTCAACCTTAACCATGAGCTCCATACCCATACTGTATGGTGTTTCAAGTTGAGCTTGGTCTATTAGAGGGTTTTATTTGAATGAGGTAAGGCTTGAGTGTTAACCAGCTTACCAGTGTAGCAGTATAAAAGTGAAGCTTTGTCTTTTTTTAAAAGATAAAAAATCAAAACATTAGGTTTTGGATGAAATTATCAAAATTTTAAGAGAAAATGAATTAAATTTAACAGAAAAAAACCAAGAATCTTTGATATTTTTGAAAGTCAGAAGAATCATATAAGATGATTAACAAGCTAACCACACATAACAGTGTTGACCTTGGTCATTTGTCACTGATGAATGGACTGATCACAGTATTGGTCATTCTTGCCACAGGCTGTGTAGTCTTGTCTGAACAATAACAAGGTGTATTCACAATCAGTCAGTCTCTGATGTAGACAACTGTTTAGACTAGAACTTAGTGTAGTCATATTTCTAGCTGTTTTTCTTCATAAATATTATACTATTGTCATTGTACCAGTGCAGTCTGTGTTGTCAATATTCAATTGGTCATGTGTTTTAATCTTTTCTAGTTTCTGTTTTATTTTCTAATTTTACTTAGTGTTGCTGTTGATGCCCTTAAGGTTTTAACTGTTTAACATGAATATGTCTTTTTCCTGTCGTGAAGCTTCACACCACTTGCTTAATCTCTTTCCTTGCAATTAAAAATGGCTATGACTGATAATTAATGGTATGCAGATATATCTTACAGTTCTATTTTATGTGACACAGCCATGATACAGATCAGTCAGACAATCTATACTAGTGCATGTGTGTAAAATCTATGTCAAATTGAGTAAATGCACTGTTTAGTTCACACACTGATTATTCAAATTTCCTTCCACACCAAACATGCCACCAAATTGTCATGCAACAATAATCTTACAGAAATTATACCCATTTTTCCAAGGTACCAAAATGATCTTTTCAAACATCAGAATATTGTATTGTCTCCACGGTAACCAAGATCATATATTCAAACCTCAAGATATCCCAAAGTTTCCAAGCTAATCAAGATGATCTATTCAAACCACAAAATATTTTGTTGTTTCCAAGGTAATCAAGATCATCTTTTCAAACCTCAAGATGTCACAATGTTTCCAAGGTAACCAATGTGATCTATCCAAACCTCAAAATGCCCTTCTTTTTCCTCATTAGTCAAGATCACAAAATTCTCCTTTTTCTAAGGTACCTAAGTTGAACTATCCACTTAGTGTACCTTCCGAGACAAGTGTTAAATTTGTTATAAATGTTATAATGCCTGGTCACCATATGTCATTTGAGCCAGTCACTGGCCTACAAAGCTTATTAGGGTCCAGATGATAAAATCACTGAGTAATACCCAGAGATCTCCAGAGAGAAGTTCTTAACCCTGATTTATTAGGGAACACTGGGAGTTAGGACAGTAATATCAGTTCAACTGTGAGAGTAAGAATAATCCACATTGCTGATACAACAGATTTAGATAAAATTACGTTGTTAGGATGTCAAGTCCTCAGTTTTGGTCGCGACAGTAAGTAAGATGTCACAACTGTCCAACCATTATTATTCTGTTCAACAAGGGCAATGATAATTTTGTATACTGTAGTGGGTATTCTGTACACTACTAGGCCACTAGGGGCCGAGTCTTGAAAGAGTTGAGAGCAGAAGGTTGACCCTTTATAACTGAGTCAGTGGGACACCCAGTCAGATGATAAGGGGAACAAAGGGTGTGTGTATAATAACACTGTCTGAGCTATGGTGTGGCAGTTTGGTCTAGGTGATCCAGACAACCACTCACAATGTAGTCTCCCTATAGTGAATACGAACCTGAGGAGTCTGAGGAGAAAATTGCCTGTGATTTGTTATACATTTGCAATGTATAGATATATGATTAAGGATTTCAATTGTGATTTGAATATATAACATATCTGTTAACAGTGGATGTGATTTGTGTTAAAATTCATATTGTCACTGATGAATTAAGATAGAAAAGAATGATGGATCTTTCAAACATTTTGGATTTCTGTTTTGAACCTTGACCTGTTTAATACTTGGAATATAGTTAAATGGAGAGTGTAAGTATGCAGTTTATTTAATAGTTAATGATTTTTGTACTGTATAAATTTAACCATATAATATAGGATCAGGAATTAATATGTTCGTTTCAGTATGAAAGGGAACTGTAGACGATCAGATACCAGATAATTGTCTATATATACTAGACAAGCAACGAAGGAAAACATCTATAATATATGTATCAGGAGAAATAGATCAGTTAAATCTTGGATCAACAAATATGTCTTTATGCTTGTGTGAACATGATGTAAACATTCGATAAACACAATACCTGAAGTCACAAACCTTGTTGTGGATTCTATAACGTACACAGCTATTTTGCCTCGGAGCAATTATCTCTTAAGTCAATATTTTGTTATCAAAATATGCTCAGTGTTTGTGTAGCGTTGTTAATATTCCACAAGTCATTGATCGTGTCAGTATTATTAGGGCATTGTACTTTGTAGATGAAAATAGCTGTATCATGTGGTTAATGTCCATATTCCAGGTAAATGTTGAATAGATCGAAAAATCCATCACCTAGCCCATGAAATACCCTATAGAAAATATTCACTGCATGATTATAAATATAGCTTCTGGATATAATGAAGCAGTTATTGATTTGAAACGATAAATGTGACTAAGATCTGCAATGTAATAATAATAGTTTAAATATGATTAAGATGGCAATAGGATTTGTACACAAAGTATAAATACAGATTCCTGTAAGTAAAAGTATTCTATATATAATTACATTTTCTTTTTGTTGTGGGTGTATCAAACAACCTTAATAATACCCAAACTAGAGAGATAGATGTGTGGTTAATGTTATTGAAAAAGTTTCCTACACTGCTGTATCAGTATTACACATAAAACTTATCTAATACGCCCTTATGATATCATTGGGAGTTGCCTCACAACGGGTATAAAGATGAGTCCTGTGTATTGGTAAGATGGTTTTTGTATTAACTGGGGATACAGTTTTAGAAATCGTGATAACTGCTTTGTAATCATGCAAACTTGTCCCAACCTTCAATCCACAAATTTCTTGTTTTGATGTTAGCCACATTCAAAGACAAGTTGTACAGATTTCTGTCTCTTTAACACTATAAATGGTACAGAATTTATCATTACCTTGGCTAGGAGTGGACAGTTAGTCTACAAAAAGGAAACTGTTTTTTTATTAAGTCCATCAACCCTAGATATATTGGATGGTTGAATTGATGCGACATCTCTTGCAGACACAAATTTTGTATGGTTGAGCGTATTATTTTTCTGAAATAAAATATTACATACTGAGGCTAGTAAAACTATAAAAGTCAGAAACTCGATCCTCTAGCAAAATAACTGAATCAAGTTGTATTTGGCTGATTTATGATGTTGCTACAGATAGGATATGTCTGAGAATAAGGCCTGTCATAAAGGATTCAACATGTACCAACATTATCTTCAGATGACTGTAAAAGGCAACAGCTAGTATTGCCTGTTGTCAATTATGGGGAATCATTCACAATTTTCCATTTCATTTCCAGTGATATTGGAATAGGTTCCATGCTTCAAAAAAAAAAAAAGAAGATTGAGCTACTGCTAAAACATTTCACAGAAATAAAGGATTTTATCAACTTACAATTGCTATGTAATTCACTCATAATTTTTTTATTTTTTTTTGAGCGACATCATGCAAACTACAATTATCAAATTAAACATCATTTTAGACAAAGACTCATCAATAATGATACATTATACAATGTCAGAGATACTCTGCCAGATTCAATTTTCAAACTTTGTCACAATTACCTCATGGATATGATGAGATGTCTGCCCCTATTATATGTTTTGTGCTTAATTATGTATTAACAGAGTTATGGCCCTTAGTTCATGTTAACTTTGGTGGAAGAAAAGGGCAATGAAGGCATTTATCATTGGAATATTTATGATGTTTTAGTCATCTTTTGGAGTTCATTAGTAAATGATGTCTGGATACACATGAAAGCATTGGTCGGGATTTTATTCAGAGGCTGAAATAACAGTTCTACTGTTGTATTTCTTTTAGTTTTATTTTTCTGGCTATCATACTACTCTTCAGTACACTGACAATTCTGTTAATGATAGTCGGGCCATTCAAGTGGTATAATTTAATGATAAACATGTCATAGAGAGATTTATAGCACAACAATACATTTATTATTTTAAAATAATGTTTTGAGAAAATGCTGAATCTATGATATACATGGAAAGCATCCATGCTGCGTGACATATGCTGCCTACTGTTATATATAGAGGAGTGTGACCGACAGCTGGAGTATTAATATCATGATCCCTCACACATGAGACCACTTCACTACAGTCAGCACAAGTATCTATTTTATCTATATCTCTCATACTCGTCACAGCTCTTCACATTTACAGTACTCTATGATATGACATCATATTTTCCATTCCCTGGGCAATAAAGCAACCACTTGTTTTTGAACGTTATAAGCTGGATTTTCTCCCAAAAGTTACATAAGATCTAAGGTAAAGTTTTATTGGTCACCTGTTGCATTTTGGCTTTGGTTGGTTGACTTGGATTGGTTGGTTGATAGGTTAGTTGGTTGACTAGGATTGGTTGGTTGGTTGGTTGATTGGTTGACTTGGATTGGTTGGTTGACTGGTTAGTTGGTTGACTTGGATTGGTTGGTTGATTGGTTAGTTGGTTGACTTGGATTGGTTGGTTGACTGGTTAGTTGGTTGACTAGGATTGGTTGGTTGGTTAGTTGGTTGACATGGATTGGTTGGTTGATAGGTTAGTTGGTTGACTTGGATTGGTTGGTTGACTGGTTAGTTGGTTGACTAGGATTGGTTGGTTGGTTAGTTGGTTGACATGGATTGGTTGGTTGATAGGTTAGTTGGTTGACTTGGATTGGTTGGTTGGTTGGTTAGTTGGTTGACTTGGATTGGTTGGTTGGTTGGTTAGTGGTTAGTTGGTTGACTTGGATTGGTTGGTTGATTGGTTAGTTGGTTGACTTGGATTGGTTGGTTGATAGGTTAGTTGGTTGACTTGGATTGGTTGGTTGATAGGTTAGTTGGTTGACTTGGATTGGTTGGTTGATTGGTTGACTTGGATTGGTTGGTTGACTGGTTAGTTGGTTGACTTGGATTGGTTGGTTGATTGGTTAGTTGGTTGACTAGGATTGGTTGGTTGATAGGTTAGTTGGTTGACTTGGATTGGTTGGTTGGTTGGTTAGTTGGTTGACTTGGATTGGTTGGTTGACTGGTTAGTTGGTTGACTTGGATTGGTTGGTTGATTGGTTAGTTGGTTGACTAGGATTGGTTGGTTGATAGGTTAGTGGTTAGTTGGTTGACTTGGATTGGTTGGTTGACTGGTTAGTTGGTTGACTTGGATTGGTTGGTTGATTGGTTAGTGGTTAGTTGGTTGACTTGGATTGGTTGGTTGACTGGTTAGTTGGTTGACTTGGATTGGTTGGTTGATAGGTTAGTGGTTAGTTGGTTGACTTGGATTGGTTGGTTGATAGGTTAGTTGGTTGACATGGATTGGTTGGTTGATAGGTTAGTTGGTTGACATGGATTGGTTGGTTGACTGGTTAGTTGGTTGACATGGATTGGTTGGTTGGTTGGTTAGTTGGTTGACTTGGATTGGTTGGTTGACTGGTTAGTTGGTTGACATGGATTGGTTGGTTGACTGGTTAGTTGGTTGACTTGGATTGGTTGGTTGATTGGTTAGTTGGTTGACATGGATTGGTTGGTTGACTGGTTAGTTGGTTGACTTGGATTGGTTGGTTGACTGGTTAGTTGGTTGACTAGGATTGGTTGGTTGACTGGTTAGTGGTTAGTTGGTTGACTTGGATTGGTTGGTTGACTGGTTAGTTGGTTGACTAGGATTGGTTGGTTGATTGGTTAGTGGTTAGTTGGTTGACTTGGATTGGTTGGTTGACTGGTTAGTTGGTTGACTTGGATTGGTTGGTTGATAGGTTAGTTGGTTGACATGGATTGGTTGGTTGATAGGTTAGTTGGTTGACATGGATTGGTTGGTTGACTGGTTAGTTGGTTGACATGGATTGGTTGGTTGACTGGTTAGTTGGTTGACATGGATTGGTTGGTTGACTGGTTAGTTGGTTGACTAGGATTGGTTGGTTGATTGGTTAGTGGTTAGTTGGTTGACTTGGATTGGTTGGTTGACTGGTTAGTTGGTTGACTTGGATTGGTTGGTTGATAGGTTAATGGTTAGTTGGTTGACTTGGATTGGTTGGTTGACTGGTTAGTTGGTTGACTTGGATTGGTTGGTGGACTGGTTAGTTGGTTGACTTGGATTGGTTGGTTGGTTGGTTAGTTGGTTGACTTGGATTGGTTGGTTGACTAGTTAGTTGGTTACAGGTTTATCCTCTCATTGATTTGTCCTATTTCTACGAGTTGTCTCACCAATGAAAGTCATTGTTATATCTTGGCTTCTGCGTGAATCATGCTCTTTTATCCCAACTTTTCTAGGTTTTCAAACATATCCTGGGATGGCACATAAATTGAAAATTAATATCATAATTCATCCAAATAATGTATACAATACATTTCATTAACTACATAACAGATTCATTAGCATACCAAATTTTAATATTTGTATTTTGATAGCAGCCCACTATTTTATCCTGACACAGACAATTTTCAACTTTCCTGCTTATCTTGTTGTAGATCAGAAAGTAATAGTATCATTTTGTCACTGGTGTCATTCATCATTTAGATATTTTGATAATTATATTATTCTATTTCAAGCTGATACAGATTATTATACATAATTTTTCCACTTAGCCTGTTTTCTATCATTCTGCAGTGAAACAGATGTGGGTTTGATAGGACTTGTCACTGTTATCTATCCCTAATTAGATCTAGGCCAGGTCAAAGATCATATCCTAGTTAGCTTCATGGATCTATTTCATATTTTGAAATTGAAATTTATGAAATAACATATGAAGCATATAAGAAAAAATGCCGTTTTGGGTTATCAAAGTAATATTTCATCTGTAAAATTTAATAATTTAGATATTAGATTTGATGAATATTTCAAGATACATTTATTAAATTAGGTTTCAAAAATAGTTTCCTCTTATTAAAATTTAGATTTTTTTTCTCCACAAATTTATCTAAAAGTTTTACTTTAAATTCCTGAAGTTATTGGTATCAGGATGCATTTTGATAATTCTTTGTTTTTATATTAAGATTTTATTAAGCTGACAAGTTTTGAAGGTTTCGGATTGTCCTTGCCACAATAATTCACTTCCTGTATATATAGGAGGCCTTACCACACATTCTGTGTAGTAGATAAGAACTCTACACTCTCTGATAAGTATAATCAAACTGTCCTGAAGATTTATGCTTTTGTTAGGATATTTTCAGACTTTGGATAAAAAAGATCAGGAAAATGTCAGTAATGATGACAAATTTACGATTCCCTTTGGTATTTTTGGAAGTCCTTATTGTTAAACTGATGATGAGACAGGGAAGTTATGGGTAGATTTCAGAGTATCTGTTGGAGATTTACAACAGTATGTCATCGATATCAATAAAAAAAACTTGTATAATAATCAGGCTTCCTTGTTGTATGTAAATCTGTGTTAAGGTTAGCAGTGTATAGGATGTCTATTTAACTTGGAGTGTACTCAAATCATTATGCATTGGCACTACACCGAGTGCTTAGTAAGTCTAATATAGAGCATTGCATTCACCTCCCTCATACACCTTATTAAATGATTGACATTTCTTGTAGTGCAACCACACAAAAATAGAAGGCTGATGTATATAACAGTCAACAGACTCTTTACTGTTACATATATGTTTGTAGATAATTAGTAAAATGTTGGAACTGATCCCAAGATTATAAAGCAATATATATCCTTTCTTAAAATGATTTAACAAGTTGATGATTGTCAAGGTTTTTTTTTTCTTTTTGTAATTTCAAGGAGTAAGTTTTTGTTTTTATTTTTGAAGACTAACTGGCACCTTTATAAATTAATTCCATTATACAAAATTAAAGCTGTCAGTTGTGTCTGAAAGTCCCTTGACTGGCTTGTCCCTCGCATGGCTCCAGAGAGGCAGTTGATACGAAAGCCTTTTTACTGTTTTTATGCTATCAAGTTAACTTATAATAAGATAATTGTAAAATGACTGGATTTTATGGTGTATGGATTTGATCCAATTAATGGTGAAGCTCCTAGTAGTGGGAGATCTATACACAGAATACGCTGCCAGTCTGAGGGGATAATTAAAACCACTTTTTCTACATACCCCACAAATTGAATTACCACTTGAACTGATTTGGTGTGTAACTAAGTATGTGATCATTCCCTTTGAGAGTGGAGCTTTATGTCTATAAGTTAAACATTGGTGTAATAGTTCTTTTTATTATACTGTGATTATATCATTCACTTCTTGTCATATCTTGGTTAGATTATTGGCAATACTCTGATTACTATTGGTACATGGAGCAGCCAACTTACATTACATCTTATATAAGTAAATTTTTTTTAAGCAATTACAAATGGTTCTGAATTTTCTCATAAGGTTTGTCATCAGAAAATTGTCTAAACCCCAATCCTTATGGAAATGGAATCACATGAACTTTTGTCATAATGAATCACTACTACAGGGACTAAGTGGTAATTAATGTTATTACAATATGTATAAGTTTATATACTACTCAGGTATATGTAAGTTAGTTAAGACAGTTATAAGACTCCGGACATAGGTAAAATCACTGTAATATGACCTTATGTGACGACCTGGTGTTGGTCACATGACTCCTATGGTGTTGTCCACACTATGTCCTGTGAATCATTATTGATTCCGTTAGATCACAGGTTACTTATGGTATAGATTTCCTTGTATAATAAAATTAATTATTTTGCTTACAGCAGGGTTAGAGTAAATATTCCTCAGAGGGTATTTATAACCATATGGCTATTCCCACTCCTCCAGACCCTTGCTGACCTTAAGGCCCAATCTACATAAGTTATCTGTGTCTGTGATAAATTCTCTGTGGACCCCATCCAAGGACCTGGAAGGTCTCCTGTGGCCCCTCCATCAGTGATAAGGGGAGCAGATATTAGAAAAGCTGAACTAATTATTTAGTCAACAACACCAATATTTGTATACCCCCTGGCCAGCTGAGTTAGGTCAGAAATACTAATATTTAGTTAGCCTCCAAGTAGAGTCCAGGTGATGGCAAATGCACTCTTCACTTAGTCTCTATATCACAAGATACATAACTGTAACCAGTGGTATATGTACAATAATCAAACTACTGTCTGTGGGGCATCCTATTGTACTTACATGTAGATAGGAGTATATGCATGCATGTGTCGTAAGAGAAAAAAAACTTGCGTAAAAAAACAGTGTAGAATGTGGTTATTTTTGGCAGCAATGCCACATTTACAAAATGATGTAACTATACCACCAAGCACACCATACAATTTCCACTTGTCATCATCTTCATTTACACCCAACATCTACTAACCTCCCATTCCACCTCATTATCCCCTCCCCTTTATCCCCCATCTACTCCCTCTTACACTTCCTGCCAATACATGTCTTCTAACTTTCTACCTAGTACCCTTCCCTCCCCTGAATCTCATTTCTCTGGTCATCCCTCATACTTTTTACTTTTCCTATATATATATTATTGTTCCTCTTCCTTCCGCTCAACTTCCAGTCTCTTCCTCTCTATTGTCTGCAGCTGATGCTGTTAAAATGTTATGCTGTAGCAGAATCTCTTTACATTATTATCATTAGATAAGTTACCACACATTTATACCATATTCTAATTTCCTGTTACTTGGACTTAACAATATCCGTATCCAAACAGACTTCAGTTTCTAAATGTACAGTTTAAGAAAAATGTGTGTATTGTCATCCTGATACACATTTCAATGAAATAAATTTGATGTCTAATTTTCCTTTCAGTCACTAATTATACATTTTACACTACTGTAGAAATACCCACTCGTCAACTGCATTATACCAAACACAACATAAATCATGCAATATTTTATAATACATGTATAAACAAACTTAACCACATTATGGATTAGACTGACTCTACTGTTTTCACTTCTGCTTTATATTTTACAATTTGCAGTATCATCAGTTGTACATATAGTTCATTATTTGACTCTCCTTATTTTAACGTTACAGACATTGGCGAAGGCTGTTTATGACAACTATGCGGAAACACCAGATGAGGTGGCGTTTCGTCGAGGTGATATCCTAACTGTGCTTGAACAAGACACTGGTGGACTGGAAGGATGGTGGCTGTGCTCCTTCCGTGGAAAACAGGGCATAGCTCCTGGCAACCGATTGAAACTGTTGACAGGGATGCATGAAACAGGGGATGTAACTCTGGATAACAGTCGAACATCAAATTCAAGCTTCGATATGGGCAAAATGGTTAGTACAATTTGTTTTGAGATATTCAGCATTTTCTGAATATATGGATAGATCCCAATCACCAACTGTTACCTGTCCCTTTACTGGTAACAGATACAAAGCTGTATGGGTATTAGGGTAGTTAGATTCATTGTGTTCTCTCTTCTGCCATATTTGAGGATGGGATAATTATTAGTTGAAAAGTAGTTACCTATGAAATAAAACTAATGGAGTTTGTTTCGTGCCATCAATGAGAGTATATTCCTTTTAGTTAGAGCTTTTGTCAATACATGGAAATTTGAACCATCAAGAAAAAAAGACAACTTAATACATACGATATTAAGGAGTAGCTGGCCTTGAGGTGAACTTGTGGAACTCAAGTCACAAGATGGTATATAAAACCACACTAAGACAGGCAGGTTAGTGGCTGTAATCACTTGATGTAAATCGTAATAAATATACCTGTCAGGTAACTAATCAGCAGGCTCAGGTATGGACTTCTAATTCCAGGTGCGGAGTAGATAGGCACACACCTGTGGGAAGACTCCCAATGTATACATTGACATTTGATATCATGTTTAACCCATCCTAACACACATTTTATAACTACTCCTTTATAATATGAACAGTTTCATGTTTCGTATTGATAATGATGCAAATGTTTTAGATCTAGGAAAACTCTAGGGCCAATAACACAATTCATATTGTTGAGGTTTCATAACGTAATCAGAAAGAAATCCGAGTATCTGGTCGTTGTTTTTAAGTATACATTTGCATAATTCATATCAAATTTATTCTAAGGAATTTTATATTCTTTAGAAATTTAGTTTAAGGCAACAGCTTGCAACCTACATCTAAGGAAATATACATCCTGTTTCAATAATGGCAGAAATGGATTATGGATAAGCACACATTATCCGTGAAAAATACACTTGAACATAATTTACTTTCATGCTGTGTTTACCCCATCTTTCAGAAATTCCTCTTTATGTTCCCAGTAGATAAAAGCACAGACTTTTGTAAAACTCAGGAAGAAAAACCATCACTTTCTCTTTCTATCAGTAACTCTACTTGATGTCTTTGTGACCCATGTCAGTATCTGAAAGACATTAGGTTATCTATCAAACAGATTTGCTCTGTTAAAGCCTGTCTTTAAGGTTGATCCTGCATGCGTCCATGTCTTAATCGGAACTCCCAGACCTGTCAGAATATGACTCAGTTCATAATGCAGACTGCAGCTAATCAGATGATTAATTGACTTTCTTGCTGGATCATCAGGTAGTTATACTTTCAACTCACAGCTATTTGTAAGCAGGTTAAAGATAAATGTAATGAGGTTGGTGAGGTAGTAACACTTAGACATACATGCGACGTCTAGCTTCCACTAAGAGGAACGACAAGCTTCTGTGTGATTCAGATACAAAAGATGGCAAGTGTCTCACAGATGCAGATTAGATGACAAAGTACTCTACAGCCCACATTAACAAGAATCTGAAGTCAATACACGAGACTTCATCTTGACAAGTTACATGGTCATCAAACAAGATATCTTGTAAAGTCATAAAGAGTCTGAATGACATAGATTACAGAGATAGGAAACTTTAACTTTGAGGAACACAGGATGACAAAAGATTTTGTTCTGTGAGTTACAAAATAAAAAATAGAAACATGCAACCTACACTAATTATACATAACAAAAATGCAAGTGAAACATTTTATCAGTAAAGTTGTTCCATCACCGTAGTTTGCATATAAAACTAAGGTTAATTCAAAATTTTAAAATCTATTATCATTATAGCCATAAACTTGAATTGCTCCAACAGTTGAATGTCATTCATTGCGCCAATGTTTTAGATGATGTAGTGAGATGTTTTTAGGAAGTGAAAGGAGCAACAGCTGTTCTCGGGTCATCTAAGGACAGTTTCTGTATGTCATCTGTCCTTCAGAACTACCTCCAAACAGATGTCACACAGATAGTGTTTTATTCTGTCAGATCTTACCACAGATCACACGCTACCCTTCAGGCAAACCTATTAGCAAAATCAGAGCATAAAAATTTTGCCTCATTTTCATCACAGGGACATAAATCTGCCTCAATAATCCTGCCAGGTATAAGCACTTTAGGATGAAACAGGGTTTTTATTTTAGTTTTTATCATTGGTAAACCTTTTTTTTTTCATTTAAAAAAAAAAAGGGGCTGTTGGGTCACATATCGTTAGGCTATGTCATTACATTTGTGTTTTAGATAGATGACGAGACAGATTAAAGAGATGTTTGTATCCATTAATTGTTATATTGTTATATCACAATGTGATGCAATTAATACAACAGATGATGAATGTAAAAGTACATTCAAGACCATACAGTTCATATAACACAACTAGTAGAAGATTTAAGTGTGATGTTTTGACAACTACACAGACAAGTGACCAGTTTAAAGCATACTAGCATGGACGTACATAGTGTATGAGTTGGTAAGGAATCAACCAACTTATTAAGCTGTACTATAATCATGTAATAAGATTGTAAACAGATTATAGAAAGAAGTGCACAAGATGGTAATGTACTGTTGTGGATTCGGCTAGACTGTTTAACATTATTCGATTGACATTACCAGCCTGAAGAAAATGTTCAGAAAAATGTTATTCTTTCATATGTTTTGGTCACTATGGTCAGTTTTGTTTGGCTTCAGCATAGTGCTTTGAAACAAACATTTCTGTAAATGTAAATTTTAGTTGCAGAATATAAATTCTTTGCTGATTTCTCCCAGTGTTGGTTACATAATATGCCGGTTGTTTAGAGAGAAACGTCAGGATGTGATACCTGTCATTTAGAAAGTGAGTGATTTAGAGGGAATGTTATCTCATCTAGTAAAACTTGAGAGTATATTGAATTTTGTCCAGATTTTAAGAAAAGCAATAGGACAACGCCTTCATTGGATATCTAAACAGAGATAAGGGTCAAGTGTCGTGAGTGATATTTTTGCCAGTATACAGTGATATGACAGATGAGCCTTCCATTGTGAGGAGGTCTGGGCTGGCCTTTGTGATTGAGTGTTGGTCCATAATGGACCCAGTAATTTGAAGCCTTGAGGAAGAAATCCACAATACATATGTCACATTTTGACTGTCAGTAATATGTAGCCCACTGAGAGGTTTGATAATAATAATATACCCAGGTAGTTTGAGGGACAGAACATACTGCTTTGTGTCAACTTAGTGTAGATCAACTTGTTACTTTGTACCCAGGAATCTGTGGAGGACGGTACAAGTGTCGTGTTAGGATACTAGCCCAGGTGTATTTATTGGTCAAGATAGTTGCCTTATCCTAACCGCCAGTCAAATTGAAATTTAATGCTAGTTTGCCTTTGTGTACAATTTGTATGGTAATAAACTTATCAGTTTTGTGTGTTTTGTGAGAGATTTTGATTTAGTGGTGCTTGGATCTGATTAAGGCACATCATACATATTTGATATGATGGGGTTCAAAACTTTTCCCAATAAAATTAAACAAGCTGTGGTCGTTAAAAATAAAATTTGTCAGATTGGCTCGTGATGATTTATTCCAAGTCTTTATGGCAGTAGATTGTTAATTCAACACAGATAAAGTTCAACAACAAATCATGTTTTTTTGGCTTTAATTAAAACTATCAACTTGAAATTTATCAGTCTTGTACATCTGCAGAAAACTAAAATCTTTCCAGAATTTTATCTATACAGATAAAATGGTAATTGAAATCCTTAGATCTGGCACAAAACTGAAAAATAAACTTTTTGGCTACATAAATGCATTGGAATCAAAGAAATTCTAAGTTTTAAGTTTTTGTCTGTCTGGGTTTAAAATAGAATTTAGATAGATTTTTCACAAGTGCATTGGAATGTGGCAGTTGGTGTTATCTTTGGGGGACCTTCAGATTTAAGTGAGCTGGAAATCTTTTGCTTATCCACCCAACTGTCTAGAGATAGCCATTTAATAATTCCCTCAAAATTGTTTGGATTTTAAATGTAAACACACTTTGCACCTGATTCTACACATACAATGTTCCTGATTCTACACTTACAATGTTCCTGATTCTACACTTACAACGTTCCTGATTCTACACTTAAAACGTTCCTGATTCTACACATACAATGTTCCTGATTCTACACATACAATGTTCCTGATTCTACACTTAAAACGTTCCTGATTCTACACATACAATGTTCCTGATTCTACACTTACAATGTTCCTGATTCTACACTTACAATGTTCCTGATTCTACACTTACAATGTTCCTGATTCTACACATACAATGTTCCTGATTCTACACTTACAATGTTCCTGATTCTACACTTACAATGTTCCTGATTCTACACTTACAATGTTCCTGATTCTACATTTACAACACTCCTGATTCTACACATACAATGTTCCTGATTCTACACTTACAATGTTCCTGATTCTACACTTACAACGTTTCTGATTCTACACATACAATGTTCCTGATTCTACACTTACAATGTTCCTGATTCTACACTTACAACGTTTCTGATTCTACACTTACAACGTTCCTGATTCTATACTGACAACTCCCTGACTTGTAAAAATATGCTTGTCTGCATTGAAGACAGGAGTATATTGTTTTTATTTCACAAATCATGCAAAGTTGATTTTATCATGGGAGATAACCAGGTTATGTTGATGACATATTTCAAATCATGTTATTAAAAAAATGCTATAGTTTCTTCAAAGTTTCTTTGTTTTATTCTGTGTCTTCTTTTTATTTTTTACAAATTCATAATCCATCATCTGTTGTTTTGGATTGTCGGAAAGTAGGTAAATATGATTATAGGTCATACACCTGGTCAGGTAAATAAGGTGTTCGTACATCCCTGTCATAATCAGTTTTATGGGTCTAAGGTCATTATCCCTTGTCAGAAGTAATATAAGTAAGGTCAAGTAAGCACAGCTTTAAACAGGACACAGTTTGTATATGTTCTGCTGAAAGTGTTTTGTCTGTTAAAGGGGATCATACATTTTCTGATGTCTGAAGTCAACACCACAAGAATAAAATGTATGATCATTTCTACTTCCTGTTTTCATTGATGATTTTACTCCATATCTTATTATATGGTATTGCACAATGTCACTGTAACAGTATCTTAGATAAAGGGTATGATGTGATAACCCCAGTCTTATCAAGGTCAAAATTAGCCAGTCTTAAAAGGAAATCAATTTGTCAAATATGTCTTAGATGTTTTCTTCATGCCCCTTTCATTTAATTCAACACAAACTTTTTCATAAAATTGTGAATTTGTATAAATGAAATATGGAAACATTTTATATTTAGTTAGATACAGAACAAAATCTACATAACTACACTTAAGAAGATATAACATATAATCTGAGTGTGCCATGATCTTAAGTGTTCTGTGATACTAGACACTCCTACATATCTTATTATGGTAATTCTGAAATTAACAAAAGACATACACGACACACCTGGAACGATAGGCATTATACCTAATATTAATGTGTTCGACTTCACGATATGCTGTACAGCTGCCAAGCCCAAAAGTTTGAATGTATAACAAATTTAATTTATGCAGGTATGGGACATACCTAGATGTTGCTTTTTACATAAATTTTCAAAATTCCGTCTAGAATAATCTTGTAGCTGGTTTTTATGAAAATTGTCAATTTTGTTATCATGTTTGTTCATATATGTTTTCAGACTTGGTGTTTCAGTGAAAGAAACACATGTTTTATGGTAATGCTTGTTGGCATCTTGTGCTTGTTAGAGCCAAGCCAGTGTGAAATGTATTGCCGAATGTGTTTGGAGCTCCACTGTAGAGCCAAATTCTTTTCTGTGAGAAATGGCTCTGAGTTATGATCTGACATTGCTTTTTTGTGTTCAAAATATAGGAAAAACAGTGTCATGACTGCGATATAAAAGCCGTTAAATGTCAGGGATGATCGTGTGTTCAGATTTCCCACAGACTGAAGTCAAGGAAATATGATGTAACATGGCCAGACCTTGGTATCATTGTTCTGTGAACAGTGGTACAGTCAGTAATGGTCGTTTCCTGTCTATAGCAAAACTTTCACACATCACAATGAGTTCTCTTATTAATTCTTTTCAATGTATGGTAAAATTTATGAATCATCTTCGATGTGTTTACTTAGCGCCTTCTGCGTTATGATTATTATTGAAAACAAACTCTTCTGAAGGCAAGGACAGCTAAATAAGTGCTGTATTGTGTTAAGATTCAAACAGACTTCAAATAAGATTACATAGGGTTCAAAGGTCATTGAATATCATATTAAACGATAGCATTGACATAACATATGTATAAGACCAATGATTATTAGGTGAAGGCTTTTAAGACCAGGGGTCAAAGATATACAATAGATTTCTTTATCAGCTCAAGGTCAGGTTATTGTTGGAGTTGCTAGGTGAAGGTCATATTAAAGGGTCATTTATTGGTGGGAGCTATCTTTACAAAATAGTAAGGTATTTGTATAGCAGTAGTGTGTTGAGTGTTACTGATTGGGAGTCAGGTGACTGATATGATAATGGTTGTGTAGGAGATGCACCATGTACATATGGTATGCTGTATGTTGAGGCCTTGTACTACTCCCTTGTAATCATATTCACTGTCACAGTTTGTCAGGTAGTGATGTGGAGGTGGTTGTGATGTCACACATTGTCTGTATCACTATATTATACACACACCACTGACTTCTTTACAAACTTCTACCAAGGATGGCTACCCCAGGAGACTGTTTAGCATCAAACCAACCACAAGATTGATCCTCATATATATTTAATGGGGTTGATGTTTTACCAGCAATTTATGGAAACATTTTGAAGTTTAACGATCATTTCATAATCTGGTAATGTATGACTAAGGTCATTACACACCTCCATACACCTGTTGAACAACTGACAGCCAACATGTCTAGAGAGATCCTCCTAGATCCTTATCAGTTCTGCTAGATCAACCACACTCCCAAAGGCACCTCTTTATATACCCTAGCAAATCAAACTTTTTTTTTTTTTAAGTGAAGTAAGTTTCTGAATGAATGACTCTTCAGTCAAACAGATAAGCCCTTGAGTTCCAGCAGATAGATTTCATCTTGAATGACTATAAAACTGATCTTGACAGAAGTAGGGTTGGACTGTTATTGTTCACGTAACTATATTCATTGGAACATTAACTAATTTTCTCAAGATAAATATTGAAATCCTTGGAGAACTATTTTTTTGTCAGGTAACAGGTTTAATAGATATGGAAATTTATCTTTATCAATATTGCTGCAAAATAGCAATATAGCATCTGTGTTTATCAAATTAACTCACACTATATGTAAATAGACATTGTTTAAAAAGAACATTTTGGTAATTGCATTTCAAGTGTAGATCTTTTCCCCAGGGAATATGTGAAGAGAGATTAGACTTGACTCATCCATAGAGGGAAACTGGGTCAAAACAAAACGGGATACTGATACAGATAAATGATTAAAAAAAAAATCATTGATGAATTAGTTTTTATTGTAGGAAGCAAGATTGAAGTGTTATTGACGAACATAAAAAAAATAGGCTTCATGATATTTCATTGTTTGATTTCTTGGTTATTCAATTCAACTTCCTGTCAAATATTTTTTTATGACATTATGGTTGGTTAGCAACTGAGTCAATAATCGTGTGCAGTAAAACATGCACAGCTGTGTACCATCGTCAAGGCAATGTTGGGCCTCATGTTGTGTATTGGGCAACTGAGCAGGGGAGGACAAATCATCAGTCTAGTTATTGATTCCTTACAATTATTTTTTAAAAAATGAAGAAATAAAAAAAGGGCATAGAAATGATAAGGTAATTACTGGATGGATGCATGACTGAGAAAGATATGTAGGCTCTGTGGGGAAAAGATAGAGTAGATTTTTTGCATGCAGGAACAGAGTTAAGTTTTACAATCTTGTAACCTGTCAGATACGATTTAACTGTCAATATTATTGTTGAAACAACACTACGTCAGAATATGGTCCATATTTCACTTTTCCTAACACTCTTTATGATTGGTCGAATCTCTCTTGGGACAACTGATTGGTTTGGAATAATACATGGATACTGTACTCTGTTGCCTACGCAGTCTAGGTTTCATGCCATTTGGATTGATTTTGGAATTGAATTTTTGGCCTTGGAGGTAATTTGAGTAACGCTGGATATGTTCTGGTAGAACTTAATGGTGTGAAATCATCATATAACTTTGTAATCATTGGAAAGGTTTCGTCTCAGACATCTATATGACTCTGATAACAGCTACACGAAACCCTTTTGCTGATTTAGGTACTGCAGCATCCAACTTCAGATGACCTCCATATGCTGTATTGCTGTATAAAGTCACAGTTATAGACATTTTTATGGTATTGGTGCTGTCTGAAAAAAGTAAGGTACATAATTATCACTGCATTTCTTTGAAAATCATTATAAGGAAATTTCATTTCAGTAACTTTGAAGACAATAGATATTTTAACTTGTAATTGACAAATGTTTTTCTGCTTGCGATATATCAAATCAGATATGAGATTCTGTTTCAAATGCATATTTATGTTGTTGCTTAATTATCCTGAAGTGTTGAAAATTTTGAATGCTGTGGTTGTATACTAGACCCGTTGGTATTGGGTTCCTCCAGGGTTCACCTGGTAAGTCTCTCTGGCTAAAGAACAGGTTTTTCCCTCACCTCATGCTGCCAGGTGTAAAAGTTGTTCATGCAATTTTTGCAATAGAGCTTTTTTGTCAATTTTTTTTTGTCTCTGGCTTTAAGTATAGGTTCCAGCTTCCGGCAATCAGAGATGTTCTTCTCTGCATAATTCACCTGTACTTTAACAAGTATGGTCTTTGATCTCTACCTGGTATAATCAAGCCGTATAGGTTACAAGTTACTAAGGACTTTTGATGTTTGGCACGTTACCAGGTAAGCCCTTTGGCACAGGTGTATCTCGCTGTATGATACAGTGCTGGACAAGATGTCAGACACAAACCATTATTTTATCTTGACCTCTATATCAGGGATAATGACCTCTAGCCAGGGGGATATGATATTTTTATGTAATTTATGTATTGTTCTTTTTAATTTGGGGAAAGCTGAATATAAGGCATCATTTTCTTGTCTGAAGTGTAATGGGAGGTAAATTTGCAAATGTTGGTATGCATTGGAGCAGACATGTCCTGCTGCATAGAAACTACTATAACTTTACCTGTTTAGCCCATTTGCCATCAGGATCAAAAAAGGTAGGCTGAAGTTTGATGTGGAAGTTAATTGAAATATAAGCTTTTAATTTATGTGTTTCAGGATACATTGAAATCTTGGTGAAAATAAACACTTTAATGTCAGAAGGAAAGAAAACCTGGACAAATGTTTCTCCAGTATTGCCCTTTGACAAATAAATAGCTCATTTTCTTGGTTTAGATGACACATTGTTTTATGACCTTTAAATGACGTTACAGAGGTGAAGGCTTCATACCAAACTTGGTATATAATTTATTTGTGAGAGGAGCTGCCAGACACTGCTTACTTTACATAGCAATATTATAAAGGTCACACACACAACATACAAACATATACAGCTCTATCATGTCAGGGGAAATGTGAAAAAAAGAAGAAAAATGGTTCCAACTAGATTTATACCTTTAACGAGGAGCTGGAGGAGGGGGTGATTATGCTGTAGACGGCACGTGACAGTGTTTTATTGTGTTGTACCTAAAGCTATGTCTGAATATTGGTACTCTTTAAACCTTTTACATTGAAAGAAATGCCACATGGTGTTCTGTATAAACAATTAGGCTACTTTAACAGATGGCTTCTGTAATATTCTGTCAGCTTCATTTTTTTTACAGGTTTACAATTAAAGGTGTCAGTACAAAAAATGTTCTCATTGGATTTTATCACATGACTTTAGTGTTATGTTAATTGTGTAATATTAAGGCAGAATGACAATGATTCTTTATAAAAATTTGTAGTGGCTGGTTGACATCGGTAACTTGATCATAAAATTCAAGGCCTTGGATCATATTCTAGAATCCTGCTTGTGTATTATTTAGCTGTTACCTGACTATGGTCCCCACCCCTTTTGTTGGCTATTCAGTGTGATAAAATCATTTATAAAACAATATATCCAGCTAGATTATAGTGAGGGTAGGTGTAAGGGAAGATCTGTATATCGTCACAATAATAAGACTGTTGTCTGTCCCTAAAATATCATGTCTGACTTTGTTCTGATAGACTGTAGTTAATGCTGTAAGAGGAGATTAGTCAGTTTGTCACAACATTTACACAGTTACATTTACCTGTCAGGTTTTGATGAAGTAGAAGACTATAACCCTTGTGGAACATGAGGTCTTATCTTCCATGTAAGGTCCAGCTCAGCATAATATAAATATTTCTTTGTTCAAATTTTGTCCACGTTTCAAAGGTCTTGAGTTTGAATCAAAATTTCATTGACATGTCAGCAAGAATATTTTATTTTGTTGGTCTTTTGTCTAAATGTATTGTAATCAGTGTAAAAAAGATCGTTTTGATGTACTGTTGTAATATTTCTGACACATTGTCATCCAGGATTGGTCACTATTTATCAATTATTATATTTACAGCCCTAAGACTACAGAAGATACTTTCCACAACTTAAAATAAAATGATACAGCACATTTCTTAAACTCTGATATATGAAGAAAGTATGACCCATGTATTAACATGCTTAACTTCCATTGAAGTCAAGGATTACCAGGTGTGACTTAATCACTGATGATTAAGGTGGAGATAACTCTTGAACTTTTGGTACCTTGTCAGAAATGGCAAAACAGATAACCTTGAACCCCATTTCAACAGGCTTCTCAACACTCATCTTGGTATCCTAAGTATAGTCTGTGTCAGTACTTTGTAGTCTCTACAGCTACAATACATGTAGAAGTACCTCTCCTTATCCACTCTATCTATCCCTACAGTGGTTGCTATAACCCTATCTTCAGGTGGTAGTGCTTGTTTTTTTCTCAGTACACATAATCCAGAACAGCCTTTCTGAACACATTCAGGCAAGCTAACATTTCTCCCAAATCTTGTTTTACCTCATTGTATTGTCATCATTCACCAATTCCTGACTTCTCTTTTCCATCACAATTAAAATGCATATACAGTACTTCTAAGTGACCACTATTTTGTCAGGTCACTGATTCAAATTAAGGCTAAGTATCAACTTGTCCTTTGATATATATCTTCATTGTTAAATATATGAAAATGAATTGTTCAATATAGCATGCTAGATGTTAATTTGGCTAGCCTTGATTCAATGTCAAGGTCAGGTTGAGTAAAAGATATTACCTGATCAAAATTACTCTTTCCTTAATATCCAACAGGGTTTGGAAATGTAATTTAGCTGTAATTGCACTTACTATTATTGCACTGTTTTTAATCTGATAAAAGCACATGTGTTATACCTAAGAACTGTGGACATTTATACTTGGAACTATTTTGACTTTGGCAAGTATCTATAGTATAGGCTTATTGTATACAGAGTTTATTTGAAGTGCCAGCAGTAAGTCTTTGGTCTTTACCAATAAAAGGATAAAGCTTGCCTAATATACCATCATTATCTGTTGGAACAGAAGAATCCCTTTTGAAGAACATGTGTTTGTGCACACTTCCTGTATCAGTGGTTCTAAATAACACTTTAATTGAGTTGTTAATTACACAAATGTGTTGTTCATGTATGAATGGTTAGACTATCTCTGTTCCTTGATACAGGCAGCCAGACTTCTGATTCCCATATATAAGCACTCTACAGATATTTATTGCATCTACAGATATTAGAATATTTTGATGTGTTTATTGGCATTGTGATTGGTTGACGGTACTAATCATTCTTTCATTTATCATAGGTCCATATAAATGTACATATGTAAGGTTTCATGTTAGTGTAAATATATTTGTTATATTGAATTAATAATAAAGCCTAAGGCTGAAAGATGTTGGCAACCAGTTGTAGAAAAAGGTAGAATATACTCTTTGGAAATCTGTTTTCAGGAGTTACTCCTTTCTTTAATTATTTATTTTTAAGATTGCGCTGTTTACCTTTAATTATCCTCCTGAAACCTAATAGATAAAGCACAAAACATATGTGAACTAATTATAAGCAGGACCTAAGCTCTTGGAGAATTCCTCTTACTGGAGATTTTTTCTCATTTTGTTTTAAAATGTTCAAGATGATCTAAACCTATAGCTAAAATCACTCACAAAAGCATGTATCCTGACTTAAATTCCAGTCTGTGGATTTTAACATGTCAGGGAATTCTGGCATGCAGGGTTTGGTACGTTTCAAAGAATTCTTGATACATTGTGGCCAATAGTGAAACACTGTAGCTTTGACTTTTATGTATAAATGGCACATGTAAATGAACACCAGCTCACAATCTGTACATCATCCATTGTTTTAGCTTAATGCAGGCTGATTTGTATATCATAGCATTCACCCATAAAGACTTTTAAAGGGGGAATGAGTGGAAATTGTCTTGGAAGCCATCAAAATGTTGTTTCTTTGAATATTAAGATAATTTTTGTGATTGATATTCGTTTTTACTGAACAAAGTTTTTAATGAGAATACACTAATAGATGCAGTGAAAAAGGAATAATTTACTGAAATTGTTATATTTAATTTTTTTGTTGCATTCAAAGTTTTATGATCCAGTATATTTTAAATTCTGATTAATTTTAATTGAAAAATTACAGAGTTAAAGAAAACTATTCACATGCTTTTCTTTATCTAAAAACTGGTTTGAATCACCTGGTGGCAACATTGTTCATTTTAGGTCATATTTCCGCTCCACTAAAACAGTTACTATAACCCGCTGTGGTAATGACCAGTAGGTGTGATTACTTCCAATAAAGTGTAAGGGCTGATGGGAGATTTATTGTCAGTTCTCCATCATCACGTACTAACTGGTCTACTTTTGTCCCGTTCTGTCACACAGATGGTATCAGATGGTCTTCATTGACGCACATTCTGACAGTTTGTTGTGTCCTCTTCCCACGTCATGTGACAGATTGTCTTATTTTTATGGCAAATGTAAATACTTTTTTTTAGTCCTGGATAGTACACAGATAGGTCTAAATTTCTCAAAGTTGACAGAACTTCTTTCAGTCTTTTTTTGGGGGGGAGAGGAAGGGAAAGAAAAAAAAGAAATTTAGAATATAATTTAGTAGATGTTGTTTATTCTTTCAATCAATATTACAGCAAAAGTAAAAAATCTTAATCATTGTAGCGTTCCTGATAGGTAAGAAAACAACACTCGGTGAAACAGGTCATCTTGTACCATCAAATTATAATACCATTTCCAAGTCCTGTTTTCTGTTAATTATGAATTTATTTCTAGGCGTAGAGACTACTCAATGCTTAGATTAGAAATTCAAGGAATCTTATTTTAAAGATACATCGTCCCAAATCATGAACTTAACTGCTTTTTGTAATGTATGTGTAAAACTCAATCATATTTTGAAAGTTTTGTATATAAAGAAAATATTGCTATTGTGAGATAAAGCTAATTGCACATGAGCAGATATTTTATGATGGCTTCCAGATTGACCAGGTTCATGAGATCAGAACCACTTCATTACAGTGATATATTACTATAATGCTAGATACATGAAGGAAAGCTGAAACAGTCAAAACAATGACATTTCCTATTACATCTGAAATTTGGACTAACCATTGGATAAAAAACATTTCTGAAATGATAAGTACAGTACAATAATGAGAGAATTATAGAAAAAAGATGATCTAGACCAATATCATCATTAAGAATATTAGAGTGACTGTGCTTACAGCAGATTGATTCTAGACTGAGCTGAAGTCTGTACTGTGTAGGTGGTGTATAGTAAACATTGGTGCCCTTTAGTTTCCTCTTCCATCCACCCTCTGACCTTCTTTTGTCTATATAAACGATGAACGATTACAGACCATCAAATATACACAAAACGTACTTTCACATAATTTTGCCATATTTCTATAACATCCGCTCCCTTACAAATATAAACCCCCTTCATCTATCACTAATCATGCTTCTGTCCAGTGTCTATTTGAAATAAAACCAGTTATATGACCTCCATACTGAGTAGAATACATTGCTAAGTAATTCAGACTAATTCAGGCTATCTATGATTCAGCTGGTTTTCTACTTCCTGTTTATAGTTTACTGTGTCCTCCTCATCATCATTGATACATCTTTCATCTGGACCTGCTGGACCAGATGTAGACTGACCACTTGAAAAGAGTTAATGAAATTCCTTTCTTTCATTATATCTATACTGTTAGATGTCCTGTCAGTTTAATGATGAGTAGAGCCAGATCAATTTATCTCATTAAAGGTGTTTAAGTCTGTTGAAATTCTGATAACTTAAAGTCTTCAACTCTACTCAAACTCTGTTGAGTCAGTGAGGTCTACTCAAACTCTGTTGACTCAATGTGGTCTATTCAAACTCTGTTGACTCAATGTGGTCTTTTTAAACTCTGTTGAGTCAGTGAGGTCTATTCAAACTCTGTTGACTCAATGTGGTCTATTCAAACTCTGTTGACTCAATGTGGTCTTTTTAAACTCTGTTGACGCAATGTGGTCTTTTCAAACTGTTGAGTCAGTGAGGTCTATTCAAATCTGTTGACTCAATGTGGTCTTTTTAAACTCTGTTGACGCAATGTGGTCTTTTCAAACTCTGTTGAGTCAGTGAGGTCTATTCAAACTCTGTTGACTCAATGTGGTCTTTTCAAACTCTGTTGAGTCAGTGAGGTCTATTCAAACTCTGTTGAGTCAGTGAGGTCTATTCAAACTCTGTTGACTCAATGAGGTCTTTTTAAACTCTGTTGACGCAATGAGGTCTTTTCAAACTGTTGAGTCAGTGAGGTCTATTCAAACTCTGTTGACTCAATGTGGTCTTTTTAAACTCTGTTGATGCAATGTGGTCTTTTCAAACTGTTGAGTCAGTGAGGTCTATTCAAATCTGTTGACTCAATGTGGTCTTTTTAAACTCTGTTGACGCAATGTGGTCTTTTCAAACTCTGTTGAGTCAGTGAGGTCTATTCAAACTCTGTTGAGTCAATGTGGTCTTTTCAAAACTCTGATGAGTCAATATGGTCTAATGCTAGTTGAATGGTAAAACATGGATGTTAACAGTTAAATAAACTTGGATGAGATGATTGGCTTATTAAAAGTAGGAGGACACAAGTCTGGTAATAATGATAAGAAAAAAACCATTTTTCCAAGTCTGAGGATCACAGGGTCTGTATGATGTGTAACACAAGTTTTATATAGACACTGTGATGTTATCACACAAATCCTCAGATCCAATCCTTGAGGGATTTATAGTCTTACAAGAATACTGGACCACCAGCTTATCTTAAGTCTATATTTAACATCACATAATGACAACACCAAACTCAAACGACTTTTAATCACTTCTATTTGTTTTTCATTACTAGATTTTTTCTCTATCAAACCTCCATCTGCATATTATAGATCTAAGGGATGAGTTGGGATAAAGACAAAATTATTACAGAAATAATGTTTCGTTTGAAGTCAAACTTTACGCCTCTTGGATCTGTATTTTACATCAGATGGAAATGCTCAAAAATAAATACAGTGCAGGATTTGTATAATTAGGTAGGTGTATTTCTGTGATATATATACCTGCTGTTGGAATAAAAACAGTCTAATGTCAGGTACACTCTGAGATTCACCACAAAATTCTAGGGAATGTTTCCAACATTAGTACTATAGATAAAGTCAATGTCTGTGACTAACATCACCCAGGGATACAGCCAATCAGATAACAGCTTACTCAATCTGTTTTACAAACAACCAATCAGATAATCATTTTCTGGTCAGACAAGAAGGATGGGAGCTGAGTTGCTGCCCCTTACAGGGATCTCTGTTGGAAACTTCCTGTAGGCCAGATACAGGTGTACATAACTATTGGGTTATAGATGTCTATATTTCTTGTTTATCTGTTAGGAACATGACATCTAAACAGGATATGTATATATATTTTTGTGGGTGTTTTATATGTTTTCTAGTCACCTATATTAGAACTTATCAGATAAGATTGAGATGATAAGGTATGACCAGTCTGCCTTGACTCATCAGGTCAGGTTCTCCTCCAGCACCATCTCATTATCTCTGCCATTCATTTGTACTGTTTCTCTCTTGAAAAAAAAGTACTGTATCTATTTTTGTGTGGTTTTGTAGAGGTTTATGGCTTTCCTGGTTCTTTACACATTTCATTCATTCCCTGCAAGAGTCTGATAGAACTGGCTTTATACTGATTCCATGGCGTGGTCAAAGTTACTCTGTTAAAGTTAGAACGTAATCATGTATACTGGTAAGAACTGCTGGTAAGTTTGCTGTTCCCACTGGTACCAGATGATAATTCTCCTCTAATGCTACCATGTAATAATAAACACAAAAATAAAAGACAGAAAATTGTGTGGCTACTAGTCTATTTTTGTGTTCACTTCCCTAAGTAAGATAAACAGAATTATAATATTAGTTGAAGATGATTTAAACAGGAATTTTTCAGAGAATTTATAGACTTTGCCAACAATAATGATGTGTTAATTGATAGCCCAGTGACTTATAGCATTGTTGAGAGGTAATTGTGGAGGATTACATGTTTGAAAAATACATACATTCAAAGATTTAATTTCCAGATAAGATAATAAACAAAACCTTTTGAAAAATTATCCCAGAGATTTGATATTGATATCTGGATCTAGAGATAATTAGGAACTGGATGTTAACACTATAAACACTTAATAACTACATCTTTGCCTTAATCCTAACCACTATCTTGAAGATACAAGAAAGGTTTATGAGTGCTAGATTTGTAGAATATCATAAAGTGATTGTTATTGGCATCAGATTGTATACTGAATGGCATTAGTATTAGGATATAAAAGGTTTAATTCACCATCAAGGTGCCCAGAAAGATGACAGATATAGCCTTAACTCTGATTATTTTGGTTAGAGTTTTATAGAGGATGGGAATACGTGTCAGCAACCTAGGCTACTGAGTCCCAGTGGAGGCTATATTTAGAATGGTAGAAATCATCAAATGTTGTGTGTTATTCATCACAGCTCAGAGGAATGATAACAAAAATTTGTGTTAGGTTGGTTAGATTGAGGTTTTTTTTTGTGGTTCTATCAGATGGAGTCAGATCTATCTAGTTTATTTAAGCATTGACTCTTGCTTGTGTCAATTTCATGAGGTGATGAATTGAGTTGCTCTTGAGACAAAATTTAATGAACTGCAAAGTAGTTGAATTTGTAAAGGATGTACATTTGGATCAAATTCATGGACAAATTAAACTTCCTAAATTTGGTAGTTTCAGTAAGTCTAACTTCAGCAGAATTTGAAATATTCTATGTTTTTATTCTAATGAGGATATTTTTGTGAATGTTATTGTGATGAGGAGGTTAATGAGTTAATTAATTCCAGTGGTTAATTAGTTTGTTAATTACTTGTCAGAGAAACTAATGATATCATAATAAAACATTGTTTTAATAGAATTCTTGCTGTCATACACGCTACAGGAAACATTTATCATTATCATGTTTCCACTAATTTCATTGGTCTACATCTATGACAAATGAAAATATGACGTCATAGAGTAGTGGGACTGATGTGACATTACATGGCCTATTGTAATGTGTTTGGGACAAAAACTTGTGATATAGTTGCGTCATTGTTAAAGGTAAAGTTCAGAGTCATCATAAAACCATGTTATTGAGATGAACTTTAAATATCACACAGGGAAGGCCAGATTTGGTTGTATATGTACGATTAATAAAAATATTATCACATTTTTCATTTACATTATTTTGAAATTTTTTGAATTTTGAATTTGAAACATTTATTTCACTTGTTACAACAAGGACAAGTGAAATTAAATGTTATTTTATGGATGAAATTGTTTGTAAGTAATACGTTGGTAGATTCTTATAGTTATGAGTAGACAACATTCAGCTTCTATGGTCATTGCTATGATGGTTGTCACGACCTTCAGTATGTGGTTTAGTATGTAATAGAGTAGAGCATGATTTGGAGTACTCAGTCTTGTACAGACAACGATGCTGACGGTCGAACGTTTGTGTTATTTTATAAGTCTGATCAGGATATCAGTAACGATCATCAAGATAACTTTTAATACCTGTTAATGTGTGTAATTATCACCTGTATTTGGGAGATTTCTGATAGTCATCGCCCCATTAAACTCTACAATACAGACTGTCCTGGACTGTTTTGTCTCGGTAACCCCCCGCTGACTTTAACCCCATACAAGGTTTTCTGGTTCTGACTGTCACATTCAGACACACACATGACACATATCTAATTCTAATGAACAAGAAATTGATTGGAATTGACAAATCTCTTATATATCGTTTTTGACTTATCTAGATTATTGTATGCATAAACTGTGGAACATGGTTGATTGCTTTAGTACATTGGTACTTGAAGACAAGCTTTTAAAGCCTTCTTGATAAAAACCTCTTTGACAGGTTGACTGTCATGACATTTAATTAAATATGACCTCTTTAGACAGGTACCTATAGGCCATATGGACATGCTCTTTAGTGACAGATTATCCCCCTTTCACAGTGCTACTGTCTCTCATCACTGCTGAAATTTCATGTTTTTCTTGTTCAGTGGTCAATCACATCAGGTGGTCCATCTTTACTCACAGGTATACATAGTCCTTACCATTGTGACCTTTGACATTCACCTGCTCGCACTAAAATGGAGAATTGACACAACTTGTCTATTGTGATCAACAGTAATTATCATTATTTTGTTTAAATAACATCAGTCTAATCTTAAATTTCTACCACAGTTGTAGGTGATTATACTTGAGTGGCCTAATTGTGGTTTTATTACAATGGATTACCTAGACCAAATTATGTAAGATTTTCAACAAATGACTGCCAATAACAATTCTCCTACCATTTCTTATAAATGGAGTTGAAATAAATGTCTTTTAACTGCCAGTGTACAGTTCTCAGATGTGTGTAATACTATGGCCAATATAACAATACACTCCAATTCACACTGAGAAATTGTCACACTAATTTGGTTTGCCTTGTTTACTAGCCTAGGAATCCTTTATTAGTCATACAAAGAGGTCAAAGGTCTGCGCTGTCAGCTGGGTACAGACTGTGATACTAAAAACCTCCTCATGGTCTCTTTGAGCAGGACAAATCTAGGACTCAATAGGATAATGAATCCAGAGCATTTGAAAAGCATAGAGAATTAACTTGGTAACCAGTGAAGCAAAAAATCAATATTGTCTTGGACAAGTTGTGTGTGAATCACAAGATTTGTCATAAAACACTCAAACACTCATTCTTATTGGAATCAGTTGTTTGGCTTATTATTGGTGGGATGCATTTGACCGTCCAGTTCTGTTGATGCTGAGTAAACTATTATTTACTCATAGCTTGGTTGATAGTCATTATCTCAGGGTAGTGGTGGGAGTTGGGGGGGGGGGGGGGGGGGGGGGGCTACTCTTATAATCCCCCACCCCTCTTTTTTTCAGAATCATGTGTATATGGCATTAAACTCTGTGAAATAGCAATACAGTTATTTGGTATTTAATTGCTTATGACTTTCCAAACCTCCTAATTAGACTTTTATTGAAATATCATGAATAACATCTGTTTATCACATTTTCTTAATTCCTTTGTTTGTTGTAACTGTATCTTTATTCTTTTACTTGAAAATAGAAAAAAAAACACTGATAGGAAAAATTTACCGCCCCTTAGTATCCATAAAGCCTTAATCAAAATGTGATTCGGAAAATCGTCTTTGAATATCATTATTTCAATACGTCATTTCAAAAAAAATATTGATACTAAGTTGTAAACATTTAAATCTAATTTTTTTCCTGTGTTAGTCTCCTTGTACCTGTAGGCAATCTAGGAAATATCTGAAGCAGTGCCATTGACTTCATAATGAATAAAAATTTCAAGACTAATCATCTATCATTATTCCCTGATTAAGTTACACTTTATTGACACTTGCCCTTGGGTACACCCAAGTTAGGTTAGGCAGAATTTGAATTAAAGGTTTTCTTTGTCAATATCCATAATGAAAGTAATGGATATTGATGGCATAACGTGATGGAGAAAATCAAGTAGTTCCATTGGATTTGCCAATTAATATTTTGTCATTAAAAGTTGGCTTTCCTTTGGTGGGTAGACAGATGGTTGTGTGTATGGTGGCTGCTTCGGTATGGGATATACATAATGTTTGGCAAAATTTGCTCTACAGCAGTTTCCAAGAAATTTTGTCTCATAAAACTAGTGTTACCAGTATAGAATATATAGAATTAAAGTCTGAGATTTTATATATGAAAGTTGTATGATTTTTAGATTAGTATTTTATGGTAAGGTTGGTATATGTTTTTGAATATTGATTGATGTTGTGTACAACACCATTTAATTATTTTTAAAAGAACAACATTGATTATAAAAGTTTATTTTAATTTGAAATTGAGAATCTTCAAAATTTTGATGAAAACATTTCTGGAAAGTTTGCGGTGTTGGTCTCAAAGGTTGACTCACAATTTTGTCACATTGTCAAGGCTTGGCAAAAAAATGGAAAGAAAGACTTTTAATGGACAATTAGAAATTGTCAGGCGTTAAAAACATCAAAGAGGGGAGATGGTGGAGGCTGTCAATTATGTTTTTGTTTTAGATGACAAAGCATTGCGATTGTCAGCCAAGGCACATGACTGTTCAATGTCTAGACATTACCTTAAACGCTTCAGCACAATTTCCTTTTTTCTTCTACAAAGTGTGTGTGAAGGGAGTCTTGAATTTGACATTTTCTAAATGTAGAAAGGACACTGATGTGCTCAGAGATTTCGATTTTACTGCAAAAGGAAACAGTTGTGAAAAGTTCTGATTGAGACTGCAGGCAGTGCACTTCGTCATCAATCATAGGTACTGATAGTTTATAGATATATAGTCGGCACAATGTGTTTATTATTTGGTTGACAATTTAAAAATCATTCTTGTATTTCATATGTCTGTATAAATGAAATGAGTCATGCATTTACAGACGATCCAATTCATTTTAATATTTCAGAAGATAAGAAATATTGTGTGCATGTTTTAACTTTTGTAGACATGCTTATTCAGTAATCAAATCATGTTCAAAACCACATTATGTATAGTTTGTCACTGAAGTTACTTTGACAGAATGTATTTTTAACATTTGAGTACAGTCTATTTTACAGATTTTGTCTCGGCTTACAGGTGTAAATCAAAATACTTGACATGAATTTTTATATTCATATTTAGTGAGTTAACTCAGCAGTTTTTACAATAATAGCAAATGTATTTTGAAAGCATAAAGATCATACCAGTTGTTCCACTCTTACAAATTGTAAAGGTTAAGACTAGGAAGGGTTTGATTATCCAAATACTCTGTCTTTTGTAAATATCCGCTGTAGTGATGTGCAAATATCTGATGAAATCAAAATGAAAGGTAGAGAAACTTTGTGGTTTGATAAGGTATTTGTCGTAGGAGTGAGTGAATCCTAAGTTTGTCAATTGGGAGGGGGAGTGGTTAGGAGTGCAAGTGATGGGCAATGTGAGTGGGAGTAGATTGGTTCAACACAGGTGTAGATATGATGTTTGTCCTAGAAGCTAGATATGTATGGTTGGGGAGGAGGACTGGGACGGTTCAACACAGGTGTAGATATAATGTTTGTCCCAGGAGCTAGATATGTATGGTTGGGGAGGAGGAGTAGGACGGTTCAACACAGGTGTAGATATAATGTTTGTCCTAGGAGCTAGATATGTATGGTTGGGGAGGAGTAGGATGGTTCCACACAGGTGTAGATATAATGTTTGTCCTAGAAGCTAGATATGTATGGTTGGGGAGGAGGACTGGGATGGTTCCACACAGGTGTAGATATAATGTTTGTCCCAGGAGCTAGATATGTATGGTTGGGGAGGAGTAGGACGGTTCCACACAGGTGTAGATATGATGTTTGTCCTAGAAGCTAGATATGTATGGTTGGTGAGGAGGACTGGGATGGTTCAACACAGGTGTAGATATAATGTTTGTCCTAGAAGCTAGATATGTATGGTTGGGGAGGAGTAGGACGGCTCAACACAGGTGTAGATATAATGTTTGTCCTAGAAGCTAGATATGTATGGTTGGGGAGGACTGGGATGGTTCAACACAGGTGTAGATATAATGTTTGTCCTAGGAGCTAGATATGTATGGTTGGGGAGGAGGACTGGGATGGTTCAACACAGGTGTAGATATGATGTTTGTCCTAGAAGCTAGATATGTATGGTTGGGGAGGAGTAGGACGGCTCAACACAGGTGTAGATATAATGTTTGTGCCAGTAGCTAGATATGTATGGTTGGGGAGGAGTAGGACGGTTCCACACAGGTGTAGATATAATGTTTGTCCCAGTAGCTAGATATGTATGGTTGGGGAGGAGGACTGGGACGGTTCAACACAGGTGTAGATATGATGTTTGTCCTAGGAGCTAGATATGTATGGTTGGGGAGGAGGACTGGGATGGTTCAACACAGGTGTAGATATAATGTTTGTCCTAGGAGCTAGATATGTATGGTTGGGGAGGAGTAGGACGGCTCAACACAGGTGTAGATATAATGTTTGTCCTAGAAGCTAGATATGTATGGTTGGGGAGGAAGACTGGGACGGTTCCACACAGGTGTAGATATAATGTTTGTCCCTGGAGCTAGATATGTATGGTTGGGGAGGAGTAGGACGGTTCAACACAGGTGTAGATATAATGTTTGTCCTAGGAGCTAGATATGTATGGTTGGGGAGGAGGACTGGGACGGTTCAACACAGGTGTGGTGGTAGTTATTGGTTGTCTCAGGATCTAGTGAAGACAGAGGTTGGGAGAGGAAGTGTGGCGGTTCAACTCAAATGTATCAGTAATTAAGGCTCCATGCCACCTGTTATCAGTGTAGTTTAACATGAGATTTTTTACAGTATTGATGAGTCATCGAGGTATAAAACAGATTCCACATGTGAAGAGTTGCTCTGATGATGTAATCCTTTTGTAGAAGTAGACGTACTTCGGTACTCCAGTTTGTTTATTACTGTGTATTTAATCTTGTGTTATTTACGTCTCGCAAACAAATGTTGTAAATTCTATATCAAACTCAGCTGAACCAGACACTTCAGTTTAACATCATTAACTATGACAAGTATAATCCAAAATTCCTTTTGTTTTCTATGTGAAAAATTTGAAATTATGTTGTTCCTAATCCACCAAATATCCTTTCATGAGCTTGGAGCTATGTATAGCATATGGTTGTTGTTCAAATAATTTCTGATAGTGAATGATATACAGGAGATGTGAAATTTTAGTTGAGCTACACCATTCAGAGTTAGAAGAGTGTCTGAATCAATAATTCAATTTGCTGTTTAATTTATTATCACAACTGGCCATTACGTGGCTGTCATTGTATTATGTAACATGAACCAGTCAGCCTTTGTCACTGTGAAGCTTCAGTGAAAAAAGTGCCCGTCTGGCTGCTTTAATTTTCTTGAAGAAATGAAAATAGTGTCCAACTTGATTGATTTTAATATAGCTTTCCTTCTGTCATTTCAGGTCACTTTGCCGCGGAGAATGTCTGATAATGTCCGAACTACTAACACAAATGACTATGATGTGCCGCCAACACGAAACCTTAACGACTCTTCATATAACCATTCTTTACATGAACAAACCAATTACGACACTCCACCAAGTGCTAGGAATGAGTCTGGACTAAATACATCCAGTTTTGACCAATCTCTGTATGATACGCCACCCTCACATAAGTCCTTTAGTTCTCCACAGGGCTCTATGTATGATGTACCACCCAGTGGAGGGGAGATGTATGATGTGCCTGCACCTTCATCTAACCGATCAAGCATCCTATCTAATCTGTCACATCTTTCTAACGAGTCAACGATGACTTACAGTAGTAGCAACTTTTCAAATAAAAGTCATAGTCACAACTCAGATCCTGCAAGCATGTGCGACTCTGCTCGTTCAAGCATGGACATTTCTCCACAGGATTTCTACGATGTGCCACCCTCTCATCAGGAATCGCGTCACATGACACTGAATCATAATAAACAACCTTCTGCTGATTCTGGGCTTGACTTATATGACTCTCCACCCAAAGTACGAATGATGCCTGAACCAGCAGATCAGCAGGACTATGATGTGCCGCGCTCCGATTATGACACTCCAAAGTCCATCAGTGCTACAGATGCAGACAGGACATTAGAACGTCAAAAATCTCGTAATCTGTATGATGCATCTAAAACCATTTCTTGTGATAAACCCGATCCAAAGGAACATGATATTGATGATGTGTATGATGTGCCTCCAAGTAATGCTCCTGTGCGGAGCAGACTTCCTTTCCAAACCAAAGGGGAAACAGGTTCTCTGTTAAAAGGGGACACTAGCACCCTTGATAACAGCTGTTCTCTCCTTAGTGATATGAGTCTAAAGGTTGACCCGACAGGTGTTTATGATATTCCTCCCCAGGTTACACGAGATTCTATGCTGTCATCAAAGTCTGAATCATCTGATGGAATTGATGACAAACGTCTATCGATATGCAGTGTTGATTCTCGGAACTCTGACATACCAATTTATGATGAATTGCCACTAGATTTGGATGCAGCTATGGACCTTATGGTAAAACTGCAACAGGATGTTCAAAGGGCTACTACAAAATTGTCAAGTTTTGTCAGCAGTGTCTGGAGAACCAAAAACAACCTAGAACCAAATATCTATGCCATCAAGTTGGCTTCAAATGGGGTGAAAAACTCCCTTGACGAGTTTCTAGCATTTGCGCAAGGCACTTTGGCCAATTCTGCAAGACTTCCTGAGAGTAAACTCATTAATAAATTACATAGACACCTTCATCCCTTACAACAAACATTGGTTAAAGTGAAGGGATGTCTAAAAAATCTAGAGGAGAGCAACTGGCAGCTTACAACGCTTGTAACCGAGGATGCATCAAAGAACGATGATCTCAACACCATTGCCACAGTGTCGAAAGACCTAACAGCTGATGTTAGAAAACTTGTGTCTTTGATTCACGGTAATTCACCACTACTGTTTAAGCGAGCATCTGACATCCCAGGATATGTGGTGGAACCAAGCTCAACTAGCTCTGTGGAGACCTGTTCTGCTGAATCCAAACCTCCAATACAGCCTAAACCTGTATTGCCACCAAAACCAGGAGCTGTGGGCAAGCCAGGGAGCTTACAACACAGACCACTACCTCCACCTCCTCCTAAGGAACGGCCGCTACCCCCAACTCCATCAGACAAGAAAAGCTTGATGGATGGGGATAAGCGCATGTCAGGTGAATTTCAGCGAAATTCTGATGATTTCCGAAGATATTCTGCTGAGTTCAAACGACTTTCAATGGAGTTGAAAAACAAACAAAATGAAAGCAAAGAAAAGGATCTTGTTGAGGAATATGATTATGTGCACTTAGAAGCAAGAGATGTTGATGAGCAAATGAAACGAAAAACCAGTTCAGAAATAAGAGGAGATGTTCATGAAATGCCAGTGCGAGACACTAGCTTATCAGCTAAAACAAACATGGATGCAAAATCATCCGATAATCATATAATACCAACTAATCCTGATATAGACCAACCAGATTCTGATAAAGAAAGAATGGTAGGACCGGTTAATATACGATATGAAAGTCCAAAAATGACACAGACAGTGACACCAACTATTATATTGGACCCTAATGATAAACAGGTGCTTTTCTTTTATTCTGGACAATTGGAAACACATTCAACGCTTCTCATGAATGCTGTTGATGCTTTCTTTGCATGTATAGAAAAATGCCAAGGTCCAAAAGTGTTCATATCACATAGTAAGTTTGTGGTGGTGTCCGCTCACAAGCTCGTGTACATAGGAGACAGTCTTCACAAAAATCTCATGAATAATGAGATCAAAAACAAGATCATGCATTGTGCAAATCATTTATGTAACTGTCTGAAAGCAGCAGTCACAACGACCAAGACTGCTGCCCTTCAGTACCCATCTGTTCCAGCAGTACAGGACATGGTTGACAGAGTTACAGACGTGTCTCATGCTGTGTATGAATTAAAACATGTGATATCACAGGCAGCGGCTTTATAGCACCCAGTGTGAACATTCATTTGTAGGTTTAAACTTTTTTTTTCATTTTTTTTGTTTTTGTTTTGAATTTTCAGCCTTTCACAAAATAAAAAAAAATCGAACTACATATTATAAGAAGAGGGAACCGTCCAGTACCACGCCATTGTATCAGTGTTTAATGTGATTAAGGGGAGGCAACTTTTATAAAAATATTTCAAAGGAAAAAGTACTTTACGCGGGAGGTAACTCCTTCTTTCTTTAAATGTTACTCTCAGATCTCTTTATAAAAAAGTGCTGGTTCTTTTTAGTTTATTTTTGTTCTACATTTCCTCCATGTTTTTGTTTGAATATGTTACGTTTGAGAAGTCATGGTGATGTGCTTGTATGTTGTGTTAAAATTATTAAGTGATGCGATGGGACTTCAATGTCTAATAAATTGAGACATTTAATACAATTTGTAAAAATTAATGAAAAGTTTGTTGTCAAATGCATTTTCCTTGTATATCTGCATTAACTAAGTTCAAGCAGAAAAGTTTTTTTTGGTTGCTATGCCAATTTATACTTTCTGAAGTAGAATAAGTAATTTTTGTTTATGTATTAAATTTCAGTTAAAGATAATTATGTAATAATATCTGTGGTACAAAATTTGGATTCAATATGAAATAGTCTGAACTTGTCATTATCAGGTAAATGAGAAATGTTTTAGGATTTACATTGATAATTGAAAGCTATTCATTTGTTATAAAAATCATTATATTAATTTTCTGTTTCAAGATGATCTTTCGTCTTATTTATTTTGGTTAGACTCTATAGGTGACCAACAGTAAATTGTACGTTTGTACGAGGTTGGAGGTGTTTCATAGTTTGTCTAGATTCTCTTAAAAACCTCATTGTTCATTGATGTCAACCTAATTAGTTCAAATGTTTATGTGATTTCAAAGATGTATATGACCAAAAAATGTTCATCAAAAAAAGGGATAATTACAGTTTTTGAAACAGGACATAATTTGTATCTTCCTGATAGTAACTCTTCATAATTGGAGGTTAAAAATATATTATTGGAGCTATAATAAGGAAAGTCTGTGATGTCTTGATAAAAAGAAGAGAAAATGATGAAATGAATTGTACATATTGAAATATATTTTAATATAACTTAACGACAAATAAAAAGTGACTCTGCTACATTATGCTGGGTTAATTTATTTGAGAAATAGATCATCACTGTTGCCGTGTATCAGTTTTTGATCTTATATATATATTTGTATATGTAACACTGTCTACATTTGTACTAGAAAGTGCCTTTATTTAATCGTTGCCTTATAAAACATGCATCTTTATTAGGATATTCAGTAAGATCTGCGTGTCCAGAAAAGATCAGGATTCTTTGTAACACCATGTCATCATTTTCATTTCTTATTCTTACTTATAAACAGATTCTTACATACGTCAATTCAAAAATGTAGATATCTGGCTCAAAGGGAGATAACTTTAATTGTATTCAATATCACAACAGATGTAGTTTTCATTTCAAATATGCTTGTATTTGATAAATTGTTGTTATATTCTTAGTGTTGTTAGTAATAGGAAACAGTAAATTTCAAATCAAAACAGGACACATGTTGTTACCCACAATAAATTCAAAGCTCTTATATTACAAGGTTCAGATTTAAATGGTAAATTCTACCAAACAAAATTTGATAATTCTACTGCCATTTGAATGATTTAAAATAAAGGATAGTCATAGGTGAAACAAATTTTATATCTCCCTTTGATATTCTTTAATGCTTAGTTAAAGTAATATATCTATAGAAAGGTTAACTTGAGATTGACCTCAGGGTGACCTTATGTTGACCTTTGTGTAAATGTTACTATTTATAATATAGCTGCCAGAGAAGCAATGTAACCAGCAGATGTTTACATCTCTATAAGGTTTATGTGTCTATATTGCTGAGCAATAAAGTTACGTATGATAATATGAATCAGTTGTCTGTGTTTTACTCTCACTTTTCATAATATTCTTCATATCGATCCGACAACCTGCATCTAGAAGACATGTATTTATCATTGGCCCTATCATCAGGAACACCATTGAGCTATTCCAACATGACCACTTCTTAAACTAAGGGCAAATTTCGTTCACTATAACAATGGTGTGCTATGATAGGTAACGTGACCATTCTTAAGACCAGGGATATTAGCTAATTTAGTTACTGTTACGCACTGCCATTTAAATTGAAATTTTCTTCTAAATTTTGTCAACTTTGAAGAGCCAGCATGAAGAAAAACAAACAAAACCAAAGGACAATTCACACTGGCAACGGTTCTTCTTTGATGTACATACCTGCAGTACTCGTGTTATTGTATCTGTTATGTTACCTGCGGATTTGATGTACCGACCTAGACCAAAACTTTCTGTCTCCAAAATAATAGTTAATGTTAATATTAACATTTATTATGATGTTATTGATATTTACATTTTTCTATATCTAAGATGAGCATAGTCAATGAAAATGTATAAAAATCAGCATGATAAATGTGAATATTGACACTGAATTATCATTTTAGAGACCGAAATTTTCGGTTGAGTGCAGACCGTCCTAGATGTTAAACATCAGGAGAAAATTTCTTCACATTGGAACTTAAGTAAGATAATATATCAGAGTTCTATCATTCTATAATAAGAACATCCTTTTCTGTAAGTTTCCATGCTCATACTTTGTAATTGCCAGATAAGTTTACTTTGCCAAAAGTTTCTGTAAGACAGCTAAATTATAACAAACAAAGGTTACCACACTGACACATGTCTTTAAGCTTCTGATATTTGCGTGTATCAAACAAAGTGTTTCTGAATATATTATTTCGTTAATTAGGGACTCGATTTATCTCGCTTTATATTAGTACAAATTAATTAAGCTGCCGACTCGTCATATCCTTTCACTTTCGTCACAAGCTGACTTTGCGGTCATAAATGATCTTTGGATTTGAGCAAGGCTGAAGTCAACTATATGACTAACTAAACTGTACTAGAATGTACAAATCCATCAAACGATCAGTTATTCACAAACGCCATTCTCACATAAATACATTACGTTGATCTACTGTCTAATTCCATGTCACGCAAACGTTCAGCTTTCACATAGACACTTTAAACACAGGATCATTCTGGTGCGAGAATGGGGAGGGGGTAGAAGTCGTGCACGGTATATCTCGAGCAGGGGACAATTCCACTGTCTGTCCAGCAGTAAAGCCCAGTCTTGTGAGTTCGGAGATAAGCTGCCATCATCCCGAACCCACTGTTTGACAGTAATAGAATATCACATGATGTCAGGAACAAAAAGTCCAACAACTGTTTCCTAAAACCTTCACAAACATCTCCTCGCCGATAGCTCGACTGGTCGATATGCATGATACTTCCTTGGATGTCGATGAAATTATGCTTATATCTCTCCCGTGACATTTTTCTGACCGAATCATCGTCTGTTGCTATGAATATATTGTAAATATTCGTGTCTAATTTGTCAAGAAGAGACCACACTACCTTTAGGCGGTTCTTATCACTTCTTGGACGGTCATTTCTCATACTTGGGTTGCCTCCTATCCTCAAATGGGCACAAGCGGTTTTGCTTCTTGTAGCATTTTTCCGTATATTAGTCAAGTCTTGAACTATTTCTTGTGAAGGTTTGAATAAAGTATTAAAAAGCTTGAAATATATATCCGAAAAGTGTAGTTCTGTTATCCAAGCAGCATATTTCTGTATGTTTGGATATTTCCTAAACTGTCTAGTGAGGTCCCAGTTCATACGAATATAAGCAACGTCACTTTGAAAATATTTGTACAATCCTTTCGGAGTCAGCTCTTTTCCCATCTTATGATAACGACTGTTTGTAAGAACATGATATGATGTAGATTTATTCTCGAAATCCGAATGTCCAATTGTCCAGTCGTACAGGTTTGGTCTGAGGTACTCCGAGAGTACACAGGGACTATCGAAATTGATCTTGAATGTCCTGTTAGTGAGAGTAGAGAGAACAAGCGTTGAGAGGATTCCCGAGAGACGGTCCGACCATCCGCCACAGTTCTCCTTGTGAGATTTGCTGCAGTCGTAAACCAGATATCCATTCGAGCCATCTGATTGTAATCCCATGGTATCATTTCCCCAAATATTTAAGTCGACATTGAACTGATTTTCCGTTTTTAAATCGTTTGAGGTTGTCACATCACTCTCTTTTCCTTGGGATTGGTATGGTTCCGCTGTAAATTTGGAGTCATGGGACATATTCGCTAGGCTGGCCTGTATTTGTTTTGATTTCAAGCCTATAGTAGAAGTAGTTTCGTCACCAAAATGTTTAGTTTGCTCCCAGTCGGTACTATTACTGACAACATCCCCGTCGCTTGTGTTAAGATTCAGACCGTCACTTGTTTTGATAACAGGTTGTTTCCATTCTTGCGAAATTGAAGCAGACACATTCAACTGGACAATATGAGTCAACCTGTCTTTGTCATTTTGTTTTGAAGAACGTTTGGACACATTGATTGAAAGTTGACGGTATTCGAAAGGACCGTCTTTTATCTTACAATCTTCAGGGTTTAAACTTTTGCACTTTATGATTGATGCTTGATAGCTTTTAGAAAGTGAATCTTTCAGAGGAATTGCTTGGGTTTTGCGTAAAACTGACGATGTTCTTCCTAAATTTCCTGGCGGATTTCCTGCTAAGAAGATGTAACGGAGCTCAAACTCCCCCTGCCGGTAAAGGATGATGGCCACAATGATACATACCATCAGTAAGATTGTAAACGTCTGCAGCAACGCTTCCTTCATTAGCGACAATCTAAAGTGGATAGAAAATGGAACTTTGCAATACGGAAGTCAGTAGGACAATTGAGAAGTCAGTAGGACAATTGAGAAGTCAGTAGGACAATTGAGATCAATTTTGTTTAATAAGCAGATTTCGTGAATTTCCTACCTGTGATTTAAACAAACATCAGCCAAGAAGAAAAGACATTTGTTTCAGAAAAAAAAACTATTTCTTACAATGTTAACATGAAGAAAAGGGTTTGGAATTTATACCCGTAGGCATACAGACAAATTGACTATTTACAATTCTTTTCAAAACAGAATATAAATGATAAGTATATACAGTATTCACTGACGTCACACTGGCAGATATTAATTGATCTATATAATGACTTTACTCGTAGAATGACTTTCTACGTTACTAATTATTTTCAATGCATAGTTAGGTAACACGTTGGATTAGATACCATATATGGTATAAATGGTAGTGAGGTTTATTATCCTGAACAGCTGGTTAGAAACACATATTATCAGCCCATACTCATGTCTGTACTTTGGCAAAGGAATTATAGCTCTGATAACAGATTACAAACAAGATGTATTTATAAAACACTATATACCCCCAGTTGCAACAAAAATCTTAAGTGTGACATTAAAACTGTACTGTGTAAGGCATGTGCTAATTGCATGCACACGTTGTGAAACACTGATGTCTTTCAGTGCAATAGTTAAGGCCAATGTTTAAGTTTTCCAAATGTAGGTCAAAGGTCACGGTCAAGATAACATGGTCAAATATTTTGGTACCTCCGGAAAAGTCTTGTCATAAGGAACACATATGATAAATAGAAAACCTTATCTCTTACGGTGCAGTAGTTATTGGCAAGGATACAGTTGACAACAGACAAACAAACAGCACAAAAACAACATATCCCCAATCTTTCTATCCGGGAGCATACCAAACAGTCTATGCCACAGCGCAACACGATTAGTGCACTACAGAAACGAGATAATTACTCACTGACTCAGATTATTCTCGATCGTATTTAAGTGATATAAACTTGTTCATCTAGCTCTTGTAAAATAAACATCCCCTCCGCAATACTCACGTTTAGGTACTGATTCTCTAAAAAGTTTAAGTTGCTGCTAATATTCGGGTCCTATTTGTTCGTTGTGCACGTTTGGTCACCGATCATATTACAATACTGATTACACACTCCTAATACGATATAAGCTGTTATTCCATTGTAAAAACATTAACAACAAAGACGCCTTGAACAAAGACATATAAAGCCTGATCTGCCCTCTGTCTGTGTATCTATACCCGACCATATACAAAAAACTTCCTATCTAAATGGTATTTCAATAGGACGTTAGGGTATAGTAACACATTATTAATTGTCATTGAAGTAAGATATACGTCACGGTATACAGTCCATACATTACAGACCTCTAAATTATATTGTTATCCTAGCTGTAACAATTATAAATTTATATCGGAATCAGTTAGAAAATCGTGTGTAACATTCCGATGACTGCTCCAGTCAAATGGCAGTGTGAAACGAGTTGGCACTGCGGTATACAATGTACGTGAATTAATGCACAAGACTTTTCGACTTTATATTCTTTTATACACTAAGGTAAGTTATGATGGTTACCGAACTAAAGAAAATGATCCGAGATTATTCAGACTGGTGTAGTTAAAAAATTGACAGTTTGCATACCGTGACAATTGAGACCTTCCTAACTAATATTATCTGTAACACCTTAGTGGCGATTTAAAGATGTAAATGTTGCATTTTACTTCCTCTTCGGGAGGAGAGTTCCATATATCCTTGTTACGGAATTGGATCCTGCTGTCCCTGCAGGTCACTCTTATCTGAAATGTTTCACATGGTTTCTTCATGTTCTTGTTTTATTGGTCAAGGCCAAGTCTATATATTTAGAATTGAACCATGTCGTTACGCCCTCTCATGTATTCTGGTGATGGCAGCTCTGTGTGGTCTATTTTTCTTCATAGTTGTGGAACGTACCGTAAGTCTTTGTATTGAAAAAAATCTGTGTTATATCGTTGATGAAGATGAAGAGGCATATTCTAAACTGCTTTATACAGCGTTGAAAATAGTGTTTTGTACAGGTATATGAGAGTTCTCACAATGACTCCTAAAATCCTTGGAAACACATCTTCAGACATAGATGTTGGATTTTATGCCAAGATCTATTGTTCCACCCAGGTAATTATCTTTATTCATCTGTTCGGGATATATTAAATTCTCAATTAGCTTCTTGGTAGGGTTGGTGACTGTAAGATTTTTGGAAATTTTCGGCTGCAGGTCCTATAATGACAGAAATGAGTTGTGAGGCGGCTTCCGTATGATTTCTTTGTTTATAGACAAAACAAAAAACCCCAACAAACAAACAAACAAAAAAACAAAAAATACAAAACAAACAAACAAATAAAAACAAAAACAAAAAATACAAAAGAAAGCAGAACAACCGTAGTTAATTTCTGTATAAACAATACTATTTTGTTGAAGTCAGGTAAGCCAGATCATATATCGAGGGAAAATATTAATTATATTTCAGTGATGGAGCATGTGTTATTGTAGGTATGAATATATATAGATATTGTCACATAGCTACCACACAATGCAGTCTACTATGACGGAAACACGGATCATGCTCTTTGTTTCTGGGCATGCGTGAATACCCTACCAACAACAGTTAAAGCCCAGATATGAAGAAGCTACGCTCTATCACATAAGTTTATGCTGTTAAACATCGCGTTTTAATTTCTTGTGATGTACTATAGATATTTATTTACCACGTATTCACTTGAGGAATATGGCACTCTAAAGGTTTCAGTGGATCAAACTCGCGATAGCCTTATATATTGATATTTTTGTTATAATAATTACTTTATCAGTCATGATGTAACATGTTGTTCCATAAATATTTTAAAATTTTGCAATTAAAGTCGACACAAAGTCCGTCACACACACACGAGGGTACCGCCATGTTAGTTAGGTCGATTGCTGGCCATCCAAAACTTATACATAATGTTCAAGAAATCGAAAGAACTCTGCTAATCTCACTTATATCAGTAACATTCAGAACTCTCAAATGACGTAAATTCACATTTATATCGTATTGTATATCATAAATAACGTAGACATCCGTAAGCATATTACCTGACAGTAAAGGTAAACTGAAGTGTGACCTTGATTTCGGTTTCTGTTTACATATATATCTAATATGTCATCTAGTAGGATAAGTTGGTTTTTGAACAGAGGCAAGTAAAACAAAGCATTGTACTTTTTTGTTAGGTATTTCATAGCAAATTCTATGGAAGCTGACGAGTTACCAGCGAAACAACTTGTCTCGTGACATTTTAACGACGCCATGCTCGTGACATTTTTAACAACGGAAACAAAACCGTTAAGTATTGCATTGATACAGGTATTTTATTTTGCTATAGAAAAAGACAATTTCCTTGAAGGTGTTCTGTCTGCATCAACGTCATGGCGGTTTGAGAAAGAGGACTCACAAGCACACATATAATGTTTTGTATGGAGTAGGGGCAATCATTAAGAAACGACTCCTACACCTCGAAATTCGAATAACTATTGTTATCAATCATCCAAAGCAGAGAGAGAGAAAATGACTTACCGGTGCTTTCCTAATTGGAATGCCAGCTCACAGGTTATGGAACCTTAATATAATTGTGGACGGATTTAGAGGTAGAAAGCATACAAGGGCTGGGATACACCGTGTGCAATAGAGATCAATACGAAGATAAATGAAGTACCAATTAGGGTGAAATAGTTATCTAAAAAGGAGTGGCTGTGTTATATATAAAGGAGATGGATGTATTACTCCTTATGCCAGCAGTGCATCTTTATTCTTAAAATTCTGCGGATTAGTTTTTCAGATTTTCTGATCACAGAGACTAGATTCGTCTGTTAATGCACACAATATAAATATTCAAGGGCGCATACTTGAATATATAATGAGCATGTTGAGAGACAATGATAGTACATGTTCTCTGTTACAAAATCGTATAGGTCTTCTGATAAAAGTCACTTTTATTTAACACTTAGAAGTATCATTTGGCTAGTTTGCTACTACATATATGTCATAAATGGTATGTACAGGACAGTTTATTTTAAAATCCCATGAAGGAGATACTGACGACGAAAAAATGTTACATCGTATAAGTATTCCTAAACAATTCTGATATTTAAACGGGCCAAGTATTACAATGTCCTCTTACTTGTCACTTCCTAGACCTACGTGTTAGGCACTCTCGTTGGTAAAAGATCCAATATGACATGAATCTATATTTACATAGATGCATATAATGTCATAGCCAATGGCTGTCGTTTAAGCGCGCGAAACACCAATGGGCATACTCGGCAGAACCACTATTTCGGTCTTCCTAGACTATCGGGGATTCTTACAGGCCTGTCATACGTTTTTTTCTGGAATGAGGCAATATTTTTGGATATATATGTTTGTATAAAACTAAGAAGAACAATTGAAGTGTACCGATCAGGGGTTAGCAGGAAAGCACGGATGTTTGCCCGCAGGAACATCAAAGAAGCATGACTTCTGATTCCAACAACTTTTTTTAATGTGTAACAAAAACCAGTGACGTAATACACAGAAATATCAGAGAAGGATCCGGATTGCGGACCGGATTATCATTATTGATCCAATACATTACAACAATGATAACGATAACAAAGATATTAAATGAAGTACTATTTTACGAAGTTAAGATCAAGTCGCATTTTACTTTGTTAAGTAGAGTTATCTCTCTTTACCTATAACTAGAGTTATCTCTCTTTACCTATAACCAATCATGTGAAACCATTTTTAAACCATCTAAATGTGACCGAAATTACATATTATTCTAACCACGTCAAGTGAATGTTCTGTATATGACGTCACGAAACACGTAATATTACGTAGTCTGATATGAATTATGACAAAGACATATAGCGAGTGTAGGTAGTATCAGGTATTTCATTATAGTAAACAAATGAGACCAAATATTTTGCAAGAAGATATATTTAACAAGGTATAGGGGACTCTTGCTTTGTGGGTTACTGTACTTGTTGTGTTCCGAACTAGTCCGTGATGATTCGTGCGGTTTCCCTATCTTATCTTTCGCACAATATCGGGAGGTTTTCTAGGAAAAAGATACTAATCGCGCAGTCAATCAGACCTTTGTCATTTACACACGCTGTCTCAATGATAACAACGTTATCATGCAACTGTGTGAACGAGAATATTTATAGTAATGGCCGCCATTACTGGGACTTCAACTACACATTTTTACAACTATATGTACGGATGCTCCCCCCACCCCTCATTTTTGGTCGGATAACGACCATAGCAATCGCCCTGAAAACCCACGAGACATTCGTTTTTTTCGGTAGTGGAGGGTCACAGTTCGCTGACAGAATTTAATCCCCAGTAAGAACTAAATCACGAAGAAATCTGACTGGACATTCTTTATCAGCCAAATTATTTATTATCTTGGATTGGAAACCTTATGAAACTTCGAAATGGAATGGTTGTGTTGGTAAATCGCTCTGTTCTGATGTTGCAACATATTTTTTTTTAAATAATACACGGGCTTAGGCTGATGAATAAATTAGAAAATTTTATACAACGACAGGTAACTAGGACACTTCAAAGGCGTGTGGTTTAGAAGCCGTGCCGTGGCCTAAATTAAACAGCATCTCTATGCAGCCCATTGTAATAACTGTTTTAGCTGTTTCAACAAATCAGGTGGACGTGGTATGTACGGATTTTTAACCTCCGTTCCCCTACCCACGTCCTCCCTCACCCACCCACGTCATGCACGCGGCAATTTAATCGCTGACCAATGAAAGATACAGGGGTTAAGAGGAGTGATGAGATTAACACAGCCTATTTTGATACATTGTGACTGAGAGGAAAAGCACGCATGCGGCTATTTTTTATAAAAACAAAATCTTCATTTTCGGTTTAGAATTTTTCGTCCCGCAGCCTAACCTTGATTTTTCCTGCATGTGGTATGTTTAGCACTTGGGTCGCGAGCGGGCCCGATCTCTCGATCTGTGCTTGCTATAAATTCACATCGAACACCATATCATTTTTTATTGAAGAAAATACACTGAATAATTGAAACAACAAAACAAAAAAAACGGGTCGGGTGGCACAGTGGTAACGCACTCGCCTTTCACCTAGCCGTCCGGGATTCGATTCCCGGAATGGATGTGAAAAGGTGCCCGACCACGTGTGTTTTTTTCCCGGGTACACCGGTTTCCTCCCACAGTAAGACCCTTTGCGCGCTCCCATCCGACCCAACACGAGTGATTTATATAAGTTGGAAAAACTTTCTTCGCAATTGTTGTAAAATAAATGAAGTTTATTATTATAAATGCATAAAATAATATACAATGCATAACAAAAAAAAAAAAAAAAAAAATCAATGGATTTAAATCCAACAGTTCTAGTATCGAGGGTAAAATGTTACACGAATACAACTATAAACAAGAAAATACCAACATCTTACCATATTCATAATCCAAACTAAATTCAATAAATTAGTGAACAAAAGAAAAAATTACAAAAAAAGTTAATGGAAAGTAAACAGGTTTTCGAACGCACATATAAACGGAACCAACAGACACTATATCGAGTATCAAAGTAAGTACAACAAGAAATACAAGTTTAAGGGTAAAGCGTAAGTGTTATTAACCATTGATTGGTTGATTGGATTTATATGACTCATTGACAGCCAGGGTCGTTTTGGACAAACTTATTTGAAAACAGTTAGATAAAATTGATGGTAAATTAAAAGGACAGCATGTGGTAAGTTTATCTAATTAGCAAGAAGTAAAAACAAAAACAACAAAAAACAAAAACAAAACAAATGATTAATAGGGTAGTCCAGTTATAAAACATATGGCTCTCTAACGTTATTCAATATCTTATCCAGCTCCATGAAGAGGCTTTTCAGATCTGGGACCTTGAAATAATTGTTACGAATTTGTAAACAATCTGAAAAATAGATTAAAAAATGTTCAACTGACAGCAAGGAATCACATGCATAACAACCTAGTACACTCTATAGAAGGAAACAAGGGATAAGATAATTATGTCTTGTTCCCAGCTGAGAAAGAGCAACCCCTCTATACGATTTGCCTGTTTAAAGAGGTGTGATTTGAGTTCCTGAATTCAAAATAAATTGTCTGTTGTAGTCATCGTTGCTGCCAATCACCTCTGACAGAACCAGAGATGTCTATTGTAAGGTCCGTATATGGCAGTTTCGTGTGAGTCTGTACCTGCGCCGTTTGGGACATTTTTTGCTGTCCTGTCATCCTTTTCATTACCAACGCTTCCACTATTGCCTAGAATCCACAACAACATTATACGCTTTGTTTTGAATTACGATTTATATGAAGTACCATGTTTCACACCACTGCTTTTTTGGCACTATTAAGTTTTATATATAAAGAAATACAAAACCACATGCGTCGGTACAGAATATAGTTTATAGTATATAGAATATAGTTTAAGAATAATCAGTTAAACGGTGTAAATATATATTTCCTGAAACAGTATGCTGCAGCAACTCATTTGTATTGTATAGTACAGGTTTTGAAGGAGAATTTGAGAGGAGTCTAGAGATGTATGTTTCGTATCGATCCGGAATTGTGGCTGCCTTGCCATGGTCATACAGTGACCAGTCAACTTCATCTGTTTTGATAATTTACGATTGGACAACAAGAACTATGTCCGAAGGCTGTTTTTAAAGATAGTGAATATGGATAGTGACGTTTCTGTACACATAAATCAAATATTAAAATCCGATTTTTGTTATGGTTGATTACATTTGCATAGTTAGAATAAATACTTTGATCAAATGTAGGGGTGTAATTAACCGCGTTAATTACAGTAGGTAAGTCCAATATGTATAAGTATTGGATTCAAAGGCAAAATCAAAAACATGTTAAGCGCCCTCGCCTTAAAAGTTCTTTGTCCCCTTTTGTAAGAGCTTGAGATCCGTTTTTCTTCCGAAACCGTTTCGTCTCATAATAGTTCCGTTCCATTTTCTGTCTTTTGAGATGACTTGTCTCAGAACCTTGAATACCACCATACAAACATTCATCCAGCATTTGAGAATATTTCTCCTGAAGAACGGCAACATCTAACAGACTGAAAATAACCAATGTTGTTATAATTTCTACTAACCATTAGAACAGGCTTAAGATACATAGCTTAATTGTGAAAAGCATTTCCAATTATAAACACGTGCAACGCCTGTAAAATTTTAACACGACGTGATATATAATGAGCGGAGTCTTTTGTCATTACATAATGAAATTAGATTGTGAATATAAAATGAACACATATTGAAAGACATTTAGAAAACGATATTTACTTAGATATACAAATGTACATGTTCTATACTTTGAATAAAGCCATACATTTGCCCTATTTTGCTGTATATGGTCTCTCAATTATTGACATAGTCTTGCAGACATTTATTTGATGTTTTTTCTCTGATTTAATATCAAGCTATATACAATTTTGTTATAGATTTAAAGGTATAAACCACATATACCCTAAGAACATACCATTTCGTTTCTTCATACAGAAGAATAAGGCATTTTGCAGATTCCATCAGAATATTCAGCAAGCGATCCGAACACGGCCGTTCCATAAACAGTGATGGATTGTCTCGGAGCATTTTGTTTACCAACCTTTTGTCGTAATGACATTCAACATGGCAAAGCCGACAAAGGTCCGTGAGATTCTTTCTGTGAAGTTTTCGTGTCGGTAACTTCATCTCTATTGATTCCTTTACCAAGTAAAGTGTCTGTGGATAGATAATTCCTACTAACATCTACCTTGGTTACGAAAAATATATTATCATTTAGCGAGTTGGCTATTTGGGGAAAACAGAGCAAATCATTAAAATATTGACAAAATCATAATTCAAGATTAATTACGTTCACGGAGGACAAAATATGAACAAAACAGAGACTTCCGTAGTGAAAATACAAAGTGAAAGGAAAATGGGTCCAGCTGTTCGGGGAGGGTTTCGTTGGCGACACGCGCCATTTAAATTTTTATCAATCTATTTATTTCGTGAGAAGAATCCTGCACCACGAATTATATTCTGATCATGTGATAACGTTCATTGGATGCTGTGATGTTAAAATGGTGTTGAAAGCAATACTTTACCTGTGGGTCAAACACACCATGGAGACGCAATCTGCTGAATTGCCAAAGTAGCTTGCTGTCGTGCTCTGGATGAAACATCACCTACATGAGAAAATATACAAACTGATATACATAGACACATGTTGCGGTTTCCTCCCACAGTAAGACCCCTTGTGCGCTTACATCTGGGCCATTAAGAGTGATTATTATAAACTTGTTTTGCAATTGCTGTAAAATAGATAGAAGTTGATATTTTATGCTGAGCAATTTAATATAGATGCGTGTATCTTATTTTTTGACTTTCTAGGGCCTTGGACATAATAGTGTGGAACTTCATGATTGCCTGCTGAGACAAATTTGGATTTGGAAATTAATTTATTTGGTGGTTTAAAACTGTTTATACAAATATTTGTGGTGTACAACAATAATTGGTGTACAGAAAAAATCATGCGATAAAACGTGCGATAAAGCAAGGTTGCTCTTTGTCTTTTTATTTTTGTAAAAGTGGTTTAAGTGTTAGCAACTGAAATTCGGCAAGATTGGAAAACGTGAAAATAATACAAAATACAAAAGTCATCAAAACCGCTCAAAAAGCGGATGACACAACATTACATTCAAAGTTCTCGGATATACCAGTAGCTATTCAAATGGTTGAAGATTTAGGTCATTTTTCTATTTTATAGCTTAACAAAACTATGACGGATGGACTTTTGTTGGGAAATAATCAAGGTATATACAGTGACTTTATGAAGAAATAAAATGGACGCGAGATGACATGAAGTTCTTGGGCGTATTCTTAAGAACCAATAAAAAGTTATTGTCAAATAAATCGATAACTGAAATGTTGAGGATTCGGCAAAAAGAAAAGTTTCTTCAATTTGGAAAATGACTTTACTTGATACATTTATAATAGCGAAAAAATGCATATATAGTCTGTACAGAGGTGATTAGTGTGGATGTGTGAAGGAACTTGAACGTCAACCAAATCCCTGATCTGGTTCATGGATTTTTGTTAACATAATAGAATCGTGGATAAAATTAGAAAACAAATGATATTGGGAAATGCAAACATTATGATAAACGGCCGGACCTTAATTTCCAGAACTGGATCAACAGTAATATGCTATTTTAGAAGATATAAAAGAGATGCGAAAGGCAAATTAAATGATATATGATAGATTTGTAAATAAACAAAATTGGGTGAGTGAAATCATGCATGTCCAAAGAGCAGTTCCTAAAACGTACCTTGTAACCCTTCAATCTCCAACCTTTTCTAAAAATAAAGTTCATTTTTCTAGTGAAGGATCGTTAACAATTTAGATAAGCTGAATAACAGGGATATTCATAGTTTAATCATTCAATTATAAAATGTAAGAAATAACAACATCGATAGGCGGATCGATTACTTTACATTATATCCATAAACTAAATACTACAGCAATCCCAGGATTTTACAGAAACTAATTGCCTTGAATCCTCCATATAATTCCACTCCCAACACCCACCTCTCCAAAAGATGCACGTTGATAAAAACAACGGGGAAATTTTATGGTCGTCACGGCGATCTCATTGAGATATATTCTATTTCTTTGTGCGACATGACGCTGGACGCGTTTGCTGCTCATTAATTTGCATGTTGGTTACGTTGTTGTATACCTTGTTCTTACTTGAGAATGTGACATTACTTTGACCAATGTTTAAAAGTTGGTTGTAGTCGATGAAACAGACGATGCTTCTTACCCTTCCGGAGCACCTTGTTTTATTATGCTCCCCGAAGGGAGAGCATATAGTTGCCACTTTGTCCATCCGACCGTCTATAAAACTTCATAGGTAGATATATCACGCAGGGAGAAGTGAAGATCACAAATGCCATCGCTCTCATGATAATTTAGGAGTTAATGTCCTTTGCTATTTTTCATATTTTGTCCCAATCGGGGAGTATAACCCGTTTCTGACGGCCCTTGTTTTTGTACGTTTTCATGAGGCTCCGTGTAAATCTTTCTTTTGTTCATATTTTGTTCTAATTTTCTTTAACTTGAAGTTGGATTATGATGACATATATATATATATATATTTTTTAACGTCGCTTAAAGTCTTGTAAAGAGCGATTCTGGATAATCGTGTTTATTTCAATAAAGTAAGAATGATTTACCAAAAAAAAGTTTTTCTTGTGTGTCTGTTTATCACTACAGAACCCCTATGACTTCTGTTACTTCTGGGAAATGGAGAATTCGCCTTATGAATGATAAAATATATGCTTAATAAAGCGATACACGCGCCTATAACGTCAAATTTGTTGTTTTTGTACATATTTTCGGTGTCGAAACATTGTTTATCTTGACAATTGTTTATAAACATTTTCACGCTCGGTTTATTACGAAGAAAGCCGAGTGGATCACATGTCTTTTCACTGACGGAGTCATTTACTTCCGCCGCATAGAAAAAATGGATTTCGAGGAAAGTGTAAACAAACGCACATGTCTTATGTATGATACTTGCTTTTGCTTTTTAAAAATTAATCTTAATAATTCGTTTTGTTTAGGCTGGTCGTGCGAGAATTATCTATGTCAATCGCGGGCGCTAAACTAGTGGGGAACCAAATAGGGTAATTACAATAGGAAAAGAAAACTGATTGTGCAGAAAAGCACAGGAATAGATACTTTGTCTGTACACATTAATAGATATTGTTTACCATTCAACATGTGTCTATGTGTTTATCACCACGGTCATTATTCTCACAGTAACACCAGTACCGTCATATTTTTACACTTAAAACGAATACCCGCAATTGGGCCCCACCATGCAGTCAACAACAAACACACGTTGTCGATAGTAAATTCAAGCGAATAACACAACTATTTCCATTCACAACTATCAGATAACACTTTTAGTAATGTTGTTCATAACATATGCACGCGTCAAACACTGGATATTGGATTATAATCAATGACAGGCGGATACGTAATAATTATAGGACTAACGTTAAGCTAACCAGTCAAGTAGCAGCTTCGCAAATTCCGAATCCGTATTCAGTTCAAGATCTTCCATCTTTCGCCATCTATCGATCTCCCGTCTGTTTTAAATTCTTGTCTGTCCTCTTTTTTGGTCTGACTCCTTCCTCTTACGCTTTCTGGTACTTTCTGTCAGGTAACTTTTAGGTCCTCGTCGCGTTTTCGTATTTGCGTCCGCCATATTGCTTCTTCCTAGGCTTATACGCATGCGCAACATCAGGGTTACGAGCGGTAATGCATGAATTAGATCAGGACCGCAATGTTTACATTCTTTACTTTTTAGATATCAATAAAAAAATGGTTGCAGTGACTTTTAATTTCAGTAATTAACAGAGAGTCTTAGTTTTGTAACATACTATTGGAAAATAGAACATTTCATTTCGTTTTCTCGTTGTGTTTTTTAACATTATAGTCGCTTTAAGGCAGAGTTACATTCCTTATTTTCCTTTTCATGAAAATTGTTACGAAAATTTTAACTTATATTTTAATTTAAATATGACAGTAAAGCCAGAATTCAACATACCTTAAGTGGCCGATCTCTCGCCATAAGAGCTTGGAAGTGATCGTCATGAAGTATACTTGGACTTTTAAGGACATCAAAGATGCATACCTTACCGCTGATACGCCTTACAATAACCAATGATATAATCGTCTCGGAAGGATTCTCCGGATCAAGTCCAGACTCTATTCTGACACCGAGTAATTCTTCATTTAGCATTTCGCCCAATTCCTTACGTGCCCTCCCGGGGTCAAGTATCAAAGTGGGCATTAAGAATTTAGAATTCATAGTGATGACTGGAATAGAAAATATTGTACAGTACGGTCTCGAACTGTCCTTTCTCACACATATTGTACAGTTGATATAGATTACAGAACGGACCCCAACCTATCCTTTCTCACACATATTGTACAGTTGACATAGATTACATAACGGTCTCAAACTGTCCCTTTTCACACATATTGTACAGTTGACATAGATTACAGAACGGACCCCATCCTGTCGTTTCTCACACATATTGTACAGTTGACATAGATTACAGAACAGTCCTCAATCTGTCCTTTCGCACACATATTGTACAGTTGACATAGATTACAGAACGAACCCCAACCTGTACTTTCTCACACATATTGTACAGTTGACATAGATTACAGAACGGACCCCATCCTGTCGTTTCTCACACATATTGTACAGTTGACATAGATTACAGAACAGTCCTCAATCTGTCCTTTCTCACACATATTGTACAGTTGACATAGATTACAGAACGAACCCCAACCTGTACTTTCTCACACATATTGTACAGTTGACATAGATTACAGAATGGTCCTCAATCGCTCCTTTCTCACACATATTGTACAGTTGACATAGATTACAGAACAGTCCTCAATCTGTCCTTTTTCACACATACTGTACAGTTGACATAGACTATAGAACGGACCTCAATCGGTCCTTTCTCACAAAAATTGTAGAATTTTCGATTTATTTCAATGACATACAATTCTTATATATGTACTATATATTCGCTATACTTTTCTAAAGTGAATGAAGTTTGAACCTCCCAGAATTATTTAAAAGGTATACTATTGTTATGTTAAGAAGCTGATTGATTTACACCAAAGAAATCGAAAGCTGAATTGTAAGCATTTGTTTATATGTATAACAAAGTACCATCAATGGTAACGAGGCAAAGACTTCTTACTGTCGAACGTTGCGTAGATGATAAGATGTACTTATCAAGAAATTTAGGAAATCACTTAACTTTGACTCTATATGCACGAAAAGAGTACGTGCATATTCTTAACTGTGAAATAATTCGAAAATAAAAATAGAAATATGGCATGTTAATTAAGGAAAACCCAGACAGTAGACCTACATTATTAATTAATTTGATGAAAACATACTGCTGATCCCTCTTTCTAGAACTCTAGTGATGCCAAGGGGTCTTGTTCAAGACGGGGGGAAGTGGGATAGAGGTAGTGAACTACCTTTATGATTCAGTAAAAATTAATTTAGGATATTTGGATATAATCGATTCCAGCCCGGTTCCAACATTAATTCTAATAATAAACTATACTTCGACAACTTCAGGAAATTAGTAACCTGTACTTAAAAATAAAATTGTATCTAAATCACAAATAAATCACTACTACATACAGGTATGTAAATTCGTCCCTTTATATATACCACACATGTCATTACACAATAAACAAGTCAGCTCTAAATATAGTTATATATTCCTATGTAATGAAGCAGGACATATACATGCTGTACAGCTAAAAATAAACATGATTTTTAACTATTAAATTTTATCTAAGATATAGCTTCCTTAACACAAACATGTCTTTTGAATTAACCTGATACATGCTTCATGTCTACGTCATAAAATATCTTTTCAAATTCATTGTTCCTTACATAATCAGAAAATTTCACATAACTGTACTGGAATACCATATCTACGTCTATGTTTATGGCTACTTTCGCTTTGAAACATAATTAACATTTAACAGATCTTGTCACGTGATGAGTACTCACATGTATCAAAACACTGACCATTGTATATTCAAGTCTTGCCACTGTCTCCGATGTGTTCAATACTTTCTTCTTACTTCTAAAAACAAAATACTGGAAAACTAGGGGAATTCCCTTCTTTTCAAACGCATATCAAATTCATTTTCTTCATACATATCTGACATATACTAAACAAACAAAGAAAGGTGACACTTATTTTGTGAATAATTAATTAACCCCTTCATAAATCCTTTCCAATCATGTACGAATAAAGTAACTGATCAATTCTGATAAAACTGCAGTCATGGTTCATTATAAAACTTTGCGTTCAGTTGATTTTATTCGACTGTAAAGGACGTTGGGGTCAATTTCAAAGGTAACACCATTAGTAACGGGTATGGCCACCGTTTGCGAAGTAAACAGCATTGCAGCGTCGTCGCATGGAACTCGTAAACCGGCGGATATTTCGAGGAGAGATGTTGTTCCATTCAGCGATCAAGACTTGCGCCAGCTCCTGCAAGTTTGACGGCTGATTTTGACGTTCTCTCACGCGACGCCCAAGAACGTCCCAGACATGCTCAATCGGTGACAAATCAGGTGATTTAGATGGCCAATCTAACACCTGTTCGTTATTCTGCTGCAAGAAAGTTCTGCTGACGCGACTGGTGTGCGCTGGTGCGTTATCCTGTTGAAAAATGGCGCGAACGCCATGGCGTCTTAAGAATGGCAGAACCACTGGTCTTAAGATTTCGTCCCGATATAGAATGCCGGTTAAATTGCCATTTAACACAACAAGCCTGGTACGAGTCCCCCACAAATACCACCCCAAACCATTACACTTCCGCCGCCAAAGCGGTCCCGTTCTGCGACGCAGCAGTTCGCAAAACGCTCCCCTCGTCGCCTCCACACTCTGCACCTTACGTCACCGTGTTGCAGACAAAACCTGGACTCATCTGAAAACAGAACATTGTTCCATTGTCGTAAGGCCCAACGACGGTGAACACGGGTCCAGTTACGCCGATTATTACGGTGACGTCGCAACAAATTGGGTCCAGTGTAGGGACGCCGCGCTTTCAATTGGTAGGCCCTCAACCTGTTGCGGACTGTTTGGGGAGACACACGACGCCCAAACAATGTCCTTGTAGTCTCGACTGCGGTTACGAATCGATTGCGCAAGTATATCAATCGTATACGACGGTCATCCCTGGCGGTCGTTTTACGGGGTCGGCCGCTTCGGGGACAATCGGATGTTGACCCAGTTTGGTTTAAACGACTTACAACTGGCAAATTGTCTTAACACTGCAACCAAAATGCCGTGCAACTCGATGGCGAGACTCCCCAGCCAGGATCATGCCTACAGTCCTTTCTCTCTGTACTTGTGACAGCCGGGGCATAATGATAAAGTTGATAGATAGCAAGATTCGGTGATTTCTAACTTCTAAGGATCTAAGGAACAGTTGTCAGTTTGAATGTTTATGAAATTCAAGCGAAGATACAAGTTAGTCGCAGAAAACCTCGTGCAGCTCTTTCGCTAATACAGACTTTCACGCTTGAATGATTTTGGTAACCCCCTTGGATTTTGTTATATAAAACATTACCATTTTCTAATATTGCACAAACGTCATTTTGTTTTCATTCATTTACAGGTATTCGCCAAGGAAACATGTTAACCTTTCTTTGTTGAGTATATATGTTTAATGTTTAAAATGCTTTTTTACTAACCAAGGGCTCAGTTTGGGGGTCACTTTCGTATATAACTACATATACCAAAATTGATATCAATCGCGGTAGATTCTTTGGATTTTCCTTAGTCGCCTCCTAGGTTTCAAACCTTAGGCCATGAGCATCACTGACGAGTCTAAGGAGGACGACGAAACAGCCCATATAATGCAGTTTAATTCATTGTTTGGCTTTACTGTATTCCACTCTAAATTATAAAAAGGCGCTATTCACTCGTGTTTTTTTTTTTACAATCTTTGAGACAGGGGGTTGTAGACATTGGTTGTGGACCTGCTTGCCACATTTTAATGCATTCGAATAGTGACATGGTTCAGAAAATGCAAATGTACACGACGCTGTTCTAAAATTATCTGATGTATGAAAATTATGATATTTATCTAATTATGGAACTGATGTACCTCCCTGACTATGTTTTTACTTTTGCAGTTTAATTCATTGTTTGTCTCTACTGTACTATAAATTTTGAAAAGGGGCTTTCATTTGTTTGTCTTTTGTACAATCCTACATCAGTCACTACTTACGTTAAAGTGTCATGTTCATATGATGATAAGATAGATGGGTTTTCCCTAAACTCGGATAAAATCAATTCAATATTAATAAGGATGATCGTCGTTTGATCTGTTAATTAAAAGGTTATATGCACACGACCCCTACCCAGCCACCGTCAGATCGCCATACGTTTCAGAAAATGGAAAACTATATTTTACCACATGTCAATATGATTCATGAACATCTACGAAAATGTTTTATAATTGTCCTATTGATGACAATATTATCGACTTTTAACAACATCGGGTTACTTTTTAATCAATCTGATTAACATTGTCTGTCGGAGGAAGGTGAGAGGTCAGATGACCTTTTAAATAAACAATCAACTCGGGACTGGCAAGAAATTCTCCTCGTCACCATTAGTGATAGTTATTATTGAATGGAAAACAATGGATTGTCTCGAATATTATCCTCAAACAGATTTACTGTGTTCATAGAAAGCAATCTAATTAAAATTGGATGCTCTATTTTACCTACGTAGTTAATTTTAACATCAATTTTAATAAGATTACACAGAAAGCCCTCTCACTCCGAAATGGACGTACTTTTCGGATTATTATGCTTCTGTGGTTTGTGGGGTTTCATTTCTTTTACTGATTGCAAGAGAAAAATTAAATAAAGACGTAGTTTGGATGTCACATTCCATTTTCAAGGATAACAACACACAAAGAGATAAATCCATTGTGATTTATTGTAATTAATTGTAAAATGGATTATTTTAGTTTTATCACTAAAAAGACACCACGATCGTCTGAATTACTTAATATAGATGTTTTTGTTGATGTTTTAAAGATGTTGATAACTCTGATTGTACAATTTTTGTCCATATATGATCAATGTTGCTTTTATATACACATATAATATCAGTGTCCTCAATAACTAACTGCTAGCCCTACACGAAGGATGTGACTTATATAAATACACAGTTCTTAAATACACACAAACAATTTTACAATGTTTGTATACATATCAGATTGTATGAAGCTATGTAACAGATACATGGCTGTACCGGAAATCACCTAATCGGTTTGAGACGAGTCCATACCGTTTTAAAACGAAAGGGGTAGAAAATAAGCTATCGTTTTAAAATGAAGTTTGTTTTGTGCAGTGAAGAGTAGAGATGAAGACGTCCAGACGCTGTTCTGGTTTTTGTAGGTTTATTGTGATGTAGGCTATGGAGAGAGGGAACATTCACATGCATTCAGGTACGATACATATTGACTAGAAATGTGGTCGTATTTATACTAGAATTGTTATGAAACTGATAAAGTAATATTACACATTAGATAACAGGTTAACAAGGATTGAATAATACACGAGTTATTGACATGGTCTTATACATGTAAATAGTAATAGATTTGGTTGTTTTCCACAAGATAAGTTTACACTGACCCATATACAGACTGCTTAGACAGGGCTCAGGTAATTACCTATTTAACCAGGGAACGAATTAATACATGGACATGTGTAGTAGATTAGTAACAACAGAAAGCCTCTTGCTACTGATCAATACATAATTGTCCATATGTCTTTAGATGTCAGTGATAGATTTAGCTTGTCTCATTCTGGTATTTAAATTATGATTACAAATCTGACTTATGTCTAGCTGAACACGATTTTGAATAATCTAATTAACTTATATTTCAACTTTTGATAGTTCATTTGTCATGGCGTCGTCAATGACGTCCAAGTGAACCCACCACCCGCTTCCTGCAAAACGGCAGTTCTAGTTGAATCTCCTGCACTTCAAATGCACTCTGATCACCCATAACGATAACCTATACAGCCGATGGTCTTCCGAGTATGTGTATAAAATAGTTTTATTCAAAAAGTTTAAAGCCAATTTGTAATTATCGAATGTGACTATAAAGGATTGCTATCTATTTTCTGAATTTACATAGAAGTTTATCTAACTAGGCGTAACGATAGATTTTTAATTAACGCGCACCAAACATGTGTAGCTACAGTAAAACTTCGATGTGTCGAAGTTCAAGGGACCGTCGAGAAAACTTCGACACATCGGGACTTCGACTCATGAATGGTGACCGTCCAACCACAAAAAATACACCTGATGTGTATTGTGTCCGTTTGTCTTATATGCAGAGTCCCTTATCAATCAATATCTCGTGTTGATCGCTCGCATAATCTATCAAACATCGGAGAAAGGAAAAGAATTCATATGAATTTTAACATGTTTATTATAAAGAAAAAGACATCAAATAACAACGAATAACAATGCAACATACCACTTTCATAGAATCATTCATACACAGTGCAGCATGGTTGTATCGGAGATGAGAGTTCGGTTCACTTCCGGTATGTGTATCTTACTGATTTCGAAAAGGACGGAACAACATACATACGTAACACACATGTAAGAATGCAAGCACAATATACATTACATATCTTAACACTACATCGCAATGCAATATTTTCTTTAAATCCAAATTAAACAAAGAATGAACAACAAATTATATCTTAAGCACTAATAATGTCCGGTAGTGAAATGAAACGATGTCCTGAAAAAAAATCACTAATCTCAGTACAGGAATCAGTCATGTTGCTCCACCGCGAAAATATCCTCCATTGTCATTTGTGTCATGTCTAATCCACGGAGATAATGTCTATAGAACAAAGCACTAATGTCACTGACTTTCGCACTGGCACGGTTAATGACTTGAGAATACAGCTTGTGTAGACAATCAGACATGGTCAGTAATTATTGTCACTTTGTGTCTAGCCCTTGCCTGTCTATTGTTCACGCTTCCGCCGAGGTGTGAAAACTGCCATGGGACACTCGTACAGGTAAAATTTTTGACTTCGATTCATGTGTTGTGATTTCTTATGGTTTCTTAACCATGGGACCGTGAAAAAAGTTCGAATTAGCGAGAACTTCGATTCATAAAAGTTCGAGTCATAAATGTGAAATTAGTAGTATTATATAGGGGGAAAAATCGGGACTTGATAAAAAGTTCGACACATCGAGAAATTCGACTCATCGAAGTTCGACTCATCAAAGTTTTACTGTATTCCAATTCTTTGAATATACATGTACATGTACGCTTATTAACTTTAAGAAGGTGATTTATGATAACGAAGACGAAATTTTACGAATCTATTTTTGAAACAATTTTTGCACAAATGTGAATTGTATTGAATACAACCTAATGACACTAGATAGTGTTTGGTTGGAAAGTCAGGATTTCAAGACGTATTATCAGAAAAGCAAAAGCTTCTGTAAAGATGTATGGTGTTCCTAAAGAATTGTTAAGACAATTAAATGAGCCATTTTTTCATACAACATTGAAGAAAGCGATTGAACTTTTCGCGATTAACAAAAACATACTTATATCAACAGATTACCAAAATGAACTAAAATAGGTACACGATGACACTATGCGACCATCAAGAAATATTGATTGAAATCCAAATTTACGGAATCAGGTGATAAATAAATCAAAAATAAATCCTGTGACCTTGACGTTTAACATTACTTCCTGTTAAACACATACAATATATAGATCGCATTATGTATCATACCTGAATATACGTGATCGTTATCATATATCATTGCCTTATTCTAACAACTCAAGCTGAAAGAGATTAGCACCGATATAGCATACGTGCTTAACACACAAAATATTTATAGAACGCATATATCGCCAATGAACTACTTTTTATATAAACACATTTGTTTGTATCCACATTATATATTATGAAAATGTACTTAACACATATACAGACAAAGGAAGAGATTGAAACTGGTATCAATTTCCCGATGTTTGAATACATATCAGATTGTGTGAAGCTATATAACAGGCACATGGCCGGAAATCACCTAATCGGTTTGAGACGAGTCCATACTTTTTTATTTATAAATTAGAATGTTATATACATTTATTTACATATCTATACCTTAAATTACTATTTTTTTCTGACTATACATGAAATAGTTACACCCATCAGAATACAGATAATCAATTAATGAATATATTTCAGAAGTGTTAATATTAGATATTAAACGTGAATCAACACATTGAATATGTTTACCTTAAATAACATAATAATTATATGAAAAGTACATCATACCAGAACTTGAATAAATACTATAGCACTTCCACATCGATCGTCTGGCGATATCAAGTCTCCATTTCTACTGCTAGCCTCTCTTTTCCTTAACGTTTTCTTGGTTTCCGTTTGTTTCCTCGACCGTTCAAACGCCGCCTAGAATTAGGAGAAACATCATGTTCCGCAAGGTCTGGTGTGGCAATGTGATTCATCAACGCCTTATCCCTTTCGTACATGCTTCTACAATCAACGCCTCTCAAGTGCGCATAGAGTGAGACTTTGATTAGTCGTTTGTACAGTGGTTCCATGGTTTCTCCAGGATATCTGAAATTCAGAAATAGATAAATATTTCTTATATAAATATGTAACCTATTTAATAAATCAATTAATGTTTTTTAGTTTTAATCTGTTAAAATTTGCATTTTATCTCATGTTCCATCTGATACCTCGGATAAGTAAGGCAATTATTCTTAGCAGAAAAAAACTTAATAGACCAACAGAGTTTAGGCATATGGTAGAACATCGAAAGCTGCATTCGTTTTAATGGTATTATTTTGATACAGTAAAACGTGCTTAATAAGAATTCCAAGAGGCCATAGGTTTTGTTTTGCTATAATCGTAATTCATAATAACGCTATAACGAAGTAATTGTATATATTAATGCAGCGCTTTTTGATGCCTCGTCGTTAAGGGTTTCGTGATGTCGTATCAGTAAATCACTACATTATCCCATTTAAGTCCACACCATCAACATGATATTTATCATCTTTACACCACACATGTATAAAAAATAGTTTGATACCTTTTCATTTTGTTGTACAGATCCACGAGTACTGTGACGTCTTGGACTGCGTATTCCTTTATCTCTTGTGGGATACTTCCATCAGGTTTACGTTGCAGGAAGTAAGCTTCGTTCTCTTTCATCTTGTCTTTAGTGCTTTGCTTTAAATCCGAATCAAATTCGATGCCATGGTTTATACACATTGCCTCCAGACCGCAAGGTTTTACATGTTTTAGGATTACTTTTTTGTCTTGGGAGTCCAAAATCTGCTGTACTAACTGTGGCATAACGTGACGAAAACCAAAATGAAAGTATCAATTTTATCATCCATGGATATCGTATTGTTGCATATTGTAATACGAAACAAAGAACAAATTTAGTAATAGTTGCATTGAATTCTTATTATTAATACGGAATTACAGACTCCATACCGCTGGTTTGTGCCTCTAGGGATGAACTATGTAAAATAATCCAGAAGACGGGGATAGAAAATCATTTCAGGAAACGTAAACAACTTTTATTTACAAACGGTAAATGTTTGAAACTTATACTTTCTTGTCAAATAAGATTTATGGAACTCACGTACGTTACGTATGTAATATGTTTGTATTTAATGCCAATTCTTGTACCGATTAACTTTGAAACATGGTGCGATCGTTAAAATAGCGCTTGATTGTAGTAATCTTTTGACAAACAGTTAACTGTTTCAAAAATAGATTAGATGAACACTGAGCAAATCAGGAACTGGTATATAATTATAAAGCAGAAATTCTGTTCCTGGATCTGACGTCTCAAATGACAATAAATATAAACATTATCATTGTATCACTGAGACCGGTATAGAGGATCGTAACGATCCTGCACTGGTAATGATCTGAACTAAACTAAAATAAACTAAATAAAACATTTTCGTTATTATTCCTACCTTTACATCAAAAACGTTCTTCATTTTGATACAGCTTGTATTCCACAGCACTTTACTGTCATTGACACAGTCGTGAATTACCTAAATCAATTTCAAAATTAACCAGTCTTCATTAAACAAATAAGCACATAAACTTAGCGTCTTCACTTCCATACATCCACAATCACAAACACAGTTCACCTCCACAATGCCACAATCACAAACACAGTTCACCTCTACAATGCCACAATCACAAACACAGTTCACCTCCACAATGCCACAATCGCAAACACAGTTCACCTACACAATGCCACAATCACAAACACAGTTCACCGCCAAAAAGACACACTCACAAACACAGTTCACCTACACAATGCCACAATCACAAACACAGTTCACCGCCGAAAAGACACAATCACAAACACAGTTCACCTCCACAATGCCACAATCACAAACACAGTTCCTCTCCATACAGCCACAATCACAAAAAACAGTTCACCTCCACACTGCCACAATAACAAAAAAGGGTCACAACATTAACAACAAGGCAATATACCTCTAAAACGGTACAATAGCGATTCATGCACTCCACATCGTTACCATGAACGCCATCGATTCACATCCACGTCATGACTTCCACACCTCTACAACATCAACACTAAAACCATTTCCAGCGATACACCACTATATCGTCATTATTACTACCACCCAATAACCGTCAACACTGTAACTATCTCAGCATATGATACTCCTTCTTATCGTCCCAAATACGTCGATACCATTCCAGACATTCATCTCCACAGATACACATTTACCTGTCATCAATACACCAACTCTATATCATCACCACCACCTTCAATTTCACATCGTCATTACAACCTTCGATGCAACTTCGCAATGTCGCCTCCTCATTCACCGAAACACCTCCAAAACGTTACTACCTCAACAACTAATACACGTTTACACTATCACCAATACACCTCCATAACTACATCTCCACAATCACCCGAAAAACCGTCACCACCACAACCACTGATACACCTACACACAGTAACCACCACAACCACTGATAACCTACACACCGTCACCACCGATACACTTACACACCGCCACCATCACAGCCACCGTTATACCAACACACCGTCGCCACCACAACCACCCATACACCTACACAACATCACCACCACAACCACTGATACACTTACACACCGTCACCATCACAACCACTGATACACCTACACACCGTCACCACCACAACCACCTATACACCTACACATCATCACCACCACAGCCACCGTTATACCAACACATCGTCGCCACCAAAACCACCCATACACCTACACACCGTCACCATCACAGTCACTGATACACTTACACACCGTCACCACCACAACCACCCATACACCTACACACCGTCACCATCACAGCCACTGATACACCTACACACCGTCACCATCACAGTCACTGATACACTTACACACCATCACCACCACAACCACTGATAACCTACACATCGCCACCACCACAACCACTGATACATATACACAACGTCACCACCACAGCCACTGATACACTTACACAACATCACCATCACAGGCACCGTTATACCAACACACCGTCGCCACCAAAACCATCCATACACCTACACACCATCACCACCACAACCACTGATACACTTACACACCGTCACCATCACAACCACTGATACACTTACACAACGTCACCACCACAGCCACTGATACACTTACACACCGTCACCACCACAACCACCCATACACCTACACAACATCACCACCACAACCACTGACACACTTACACACTGTCACCATCACAACCACTGATACACTTACACAACGTCACCACCACAACCACTGACACACTTACACACTGTCACCATCACAACCACTGATACACTTACACAACGTCACCACCACAACCACTGACACACTTACGCACTGTCACCATCACAACCACTGATACACTTACACAACGTCACCACCACAGCCACTGATACACTTACACACCGTCACCACCACAACCACCCATACACCTACACAACATCACCATCACAGGCACCGTTATACCAACACATCGTCGCCACCACAACCACCCATACACCTACACACCGTCACCATCACAGCCACTGATACACTTACACACCGTCACCACCACAACCACCCATACACCTACACAGCATCACCATCACAAGCACCGTTATACCAACACACCGTCGCCACCACAACCACCCATACACCTACACACCGTCACCATCACAGCCATTGATACACCTACACACCGTCACCATCACAGCCACTGATACACTTACACACCGTCACCACCACAACCACTGATAACCTACACACCGCCACCACCACAACCACTGATACACCTACACACCGTCACCACTACTGCCACTGATACACTTACACACCGTCACCACCACAACCACCCATACACCTACACAACATCACCATCACAGGCACCGTTATACCAACACACCGTCGCCACCACAACCACCCATACACCTACACACCGTCACCATCACAACCACTGATACACTTACACACCGTCACCACCACAACCACTGATAACCTACACACCGCCACCACCACAACCACTGATACACCTACACACCGTCACCACCACAACCACTGATACACCTACACACCGTCACCACCACAACCACCCATACACCTACACACCATCACCACCACAACCACTGATACACTTACACACTGTCACCATCACAGCCACCGTTATATCAACACACCGTCGCCACCACAACCACCTATACACCTACACATCATCACCACCACAGCCACCGTTATACCAACACATCGTCGCCACCAAAACCACCCATACACCTACACACCGTCACCATCACAGTCACTGATACACTTACACACCGTCACCACCACAACCACCCATACACCTACACACCGTCACCATCACAGCCACTGATACACCTACACACCGTCACCATCACAGTCACTGATACACTTACACACCATCACCACCACAACCACTGATAACCTACACATCGCCACCACCACAACCACTGATACATATACACAACGTCACCACCACAGCCACTGATACACTTACACAACATCACCATCACAGGCACCGTTATACCAACACACCGTCGCCACCAAAACCATCCATACACCTACACACCATCACCACCACAACCACTGATACACTTACACACCGTCACCATCACAACCACTGATACACTTACACAACGTCACCACCACAGCCACTGATACACTTACACACCGTCACCACCACAACCACCCATACACCTACACAACATCACCACCACAACCACTGACACACTTACACACTGTCACCATCACAACCACTGATACACTTACACAACGTCACCACCACAACCACTGACACACTTACACACTGTCACCATCACAACCACTGATACACTTACACAACGTCACCACCACAACCACTGACACACTTACACACTGTCACCATCACAACCACTGATACACTTACACAACGTCACCACCACAGCCACTGATACACTTACACACCGTCACCACCACAACCACCCATACACCTACACAACATCACCATCACAGGCACCGTTATACCAACACATCGTCGCCACCACAACCACCCATACACCTACACACCGTCACCATCACAGCCACTGATACACTTACACACCGTCACCACAACAACCACCCATACACCTACACAGCATCACCATCACAAGCACCGTTATACCAACACACCGTCGCCACCACAACCACCCATACACCTACACACCGTCACCATCACAGCCATTGATACACCTACACACCGTCACCATCACAGCCACTGATACACTTACACACCGTCACCACCACAACCACTGATAACCTACACACCGCCACCACCACAACCACTGATACACCTACACACCGTCACCACTACTGCCACTGATACACTTACACACCGTCACCACCACAACCACCCATACACCTACACAACATCACCATCACAGGCACCGTTATACCAACACACCGTCGCCACCACAACCACCCATACACCTACACACCGTCACCATCACAACCACTGATACACTTACACACCGTCACCACCACAACCACTGATAACCTACACACCGCCACCACCACAACCACTGATACACCTACACACCGTCACCACCACAACCACTGATACACCTACACACCGTCACCACCACAACCACCCATACACCTACACACCATCACCACCACAACCACTGATACACTTACACACTGTCACCATCACAGCCACCGTTATATCAACACACCGTCGCCACCACAACCACCCATACACCTACACACCATCACCACCACAACCATCAATAAAAATCAATAGCGTCATTTCAATATACGTACAAGAATGCAAGAAGAAAATTGGGTAAAATATGTTGAAAGTTAATTAAATTAAAGTTAAAACATATTGTTTTTATTTAACTCATATATAATTAGACATGACACTTTTACTTGATAAGCAATCAAAGCGATTACACAATAGATATTATTTTGATATATATTACACAATGGTATTACCCGATCAAAACTATTTTTAGAGAATATTTTTCAAACTTAACTTGTCAGTTTTATAAATACTGTTCCGTATTCTCTCAAATGGATATAGAATAAGGATATTACTTTTTACTTTTAGCTATAAGGATGTACAAATGTTGACTATGCCAACAAAACATAAGGAAATAATTACAGTGTTTACTTTACCTTGGTTATTTTATCAGATTCAAAAACTTCCCTCAGTTCTTCTATCATATCCTGACACTTCAGCACATCAAATAAAAACACGTTTTTGTCTCGGGTGGAAATTTGTATAAGTGAAAGTTGATTTTCAGTTTTGTTCATCAAGAATTCTGTGTCTAAAGTGAGGAAATCATTCTGACACAATTGCTTAATTACTCCAGATTTCTTCAATGTGGCTAGATCCTGAAAAACTTTTATCTGAGGTCTGACATATACAACGGTGGCCATCGATCAGTTGTCGTTACCTGAAGAAAACTAAGTAACAGATATAACATGGTACGCAATTGTTCAAGAAAAAAAGATTAAGAAAACATGCTTGTATTAGAATGTCATCACAAAATTCCAAATATTTATATCCTTAGCAACACAAACGACACGTAGGAAGAGACAGCTTGATGATGCAGTAAAATATTTGATGATAATAACTGTAATCTGTATTACAAGGTAAGTACATATCTACCTTCTTATCTACATTAATTCATATGATGATGTTTACTTGTTCATTAGTAATATAACAAAGGAAGGCATGTTTAGACTCGTGCCATCTTGGCCTAACAGTACCGAACCGAGATATGCAGTGCATACACACTGTAGATCTAGCCTCTTTTATATCCCTTGATAGTACAGAGTAACAGTAATTAACTTAGAAAATCAAACATGATTAATGTAACGCATGCTTAGTTTACCTATATTGATAGCAGTATATAGCGTACTCCGGAATCAATGATGATTTGTAAACACTTGGTCTCATCGAAGGATATTTATAAATATGCGTTTATAATTCTCAGTAAAATATTATATAAATAACATTTTTCTTGGTACACAAATAAAGGTTGAAAATGTACTTACACAAATACACATGCTGATCTTATACCTATAGATTAAGCTACTTAAAGCTAATGATAGCACCATAATATGTATATACAAGGGTGACTTCCTCCTGTCCAAAGTCCCCTCTTATATATATATTTCACACCACAGAAATATTTGAAATATTTCAAATGTGTATCGGTTATCTAAGGCTATCGGAAAACAAACGGTTACGATCACCCACTCTCTTATCATGTTGTCGAATATGTCATTTAGAAATGTATATCTAATTGTCCTCATTGCTATCAGAATAGAATAGATCCACTGTACTTTTTATCACGTTAGTTTTACTCTTGTTTACTGGAATATGAGTTAGAATGTCGGTAAGGTATTGTATCTTAGTTTTCCAAATGTGTTTTAGTACTTGGGTTGATCAGCTGTAGAGTCATCCTTGCTTTTCTTCAGATGAGTCACGCGTGCCGAAGACTAGCCTCATGAGGGCAGCCCATGCAATGAACCAATTTACGGTTGAACATATCTCGGATTATAGCAATTCATAAACTTATTATATTAAAATGTCTTGACTGAAAGCTGTTGGTCTGTTAAAAACATGACCTGCTACTGTGTTATCTGTGTAAATGAGCCTTTTTTAAATTTGATTTTCTACCATTGTAGTCCAGCATATTTTTGTCCTGATGACTCTATGTTGATGGGCCGTTTAGAATATGATAACCGCGATAATAACATCAAACTTACTAGCTTTTTCCGAGACCTGACTCGTCATTCAAATACAGCTTTTCTTTAACCAAATGGTAGCATCAAGTTAATAAACTGAACACATTGACTGACATCAGGACGGATGCCCTTCGTAGTCTAAACAACACTTACCCTCCCACAGGTGTGTTCTTCTCTATTATATTGCTTAATGTTCCGTTGTTTCTTCTTGTAATTACTGTTTGGATGTGGATTTAGCTGGCATGTTGAAACACCATAGTGAAAATCTTTGGTGAATATGATATGTTGTCTGGTGGCAAGGACGATTTAGAGCGAGTCCATCGAAGTTTCCAATTTTCTGAGGTTAAATCAATTTCGTTATCTCATAATTATAGAAAATGTCTATGACCCTCAAAATTAACATACGTGTTATTATAAGTTTAACAAAACGGGCTGGAATTTTTCAGATTATATAAAAAATGTTGGTTTTCCGTAATACTTCCTCATAAATTTATATATAGTTCTTACTAAAATAATAAATCTTCTTTTTAGTAGGTTCACTGTCAACACTTTTAAACATCAAAGAAATGCTACCTCGATAAAGATTGTGGTTGTGTCATATAGAAAATTTCAATAGGAACCTTCGTGTGTGTAAATTTTCTATCAACCGACATATATGTATACAACTCATACTAGGTATATGTTTCACATGACCCATTGAATGAAATGCTTTAATGAGAGATATCATTGTTTGGTGTCTTAACGTGGTAACCATAAACAAATACTAACTAAAAACGGCACACAGAATCTAATGTGTTACGTATTTTGACCTGAATTCGTGGAATCATTCGTGACGTAAGAACCAATTGCCTTCCTATAATGCAAAGCATTCTCAGCTTACCAAAACTTTATAAAACATATTCTTTGACACTGTCATGGTATGAATCTTTTAAAAATTTTGTTAAAATTTCAAATTCATAAAAATGATAAGAATTGAATTAATGTCTGGGAAAAATTCCTGAAACATATCACATTAGCATTGTTTTATCTTGTTGAATAAGTGTCTCATGAACAACTGACTACCTGATAGTGACAATTACGTACTTCTTTATACAGGTATGTAAAACCCCAAATGTGTTACGTATTATACATTACCTAATACCTTAACAACCAGCTGGCTTGTGTTGACGTTAAAAATTGAAGTTATATAATGGAAATTCACAGTCGAGAAGTAAACGCTGAATAACTTGGGTTGAAATTTACGCTTGGTATTTCCACATTAACAAAGACGCGCAATTTTCAAGTAATAAAACACTACTAATGTAAAAGCTAACTTAAACCTATACCACCAGTATTTATTTGAATGAGCACTAGGTATATTATAATATCACCACCCCGCCGAATCCATCCCCTAAATAGAAAATGAAGTGAAAATTACATTAGTCATATACATAAAAAAAACCTTAAGGACAATAAGTAGTCACGCACAAGATGTCGCTGTACCGACGAAATGGATCATCTCCATTCAGCATTTCCAACCATGGCTGAAAAATATATCTTTGTTAAAAAAAAGCTGTTTTGGAAACTGGACACCTGCGCGCACTCAACCCTTGCACAGGTAAATACAACTACTACTCAGGGCTTCCATAGATAAACTACTCGAACAAAATAACGTTATTAAGCGAAATATACGCTTAAAGGCAACTAAATTAACTTGTACATATCAACACATTACTATAATACCACATAAATCCTAATTACCTAATACTGTTAATTATGACATTTAAAATCAACACACCTGTATACTATAACAGCAAATAGTTACGCTCGAGTGGACACGCATCGATAGATAGATTGGTTGACCCGCAATAGGGACAATTAAAATATGGCACGAAATAGCCAACTAAAACAACAATTTATGAAAGATAGAAAGAATACTTACCCCAGTCAGATATCCGGGCTTCATCACACACGAATTACGGCTGGGAAACTAATTATAAACAGCTCTGCCAAACAATGGCCACTCCTCTCACCTGTCCAAAGTACTAGCAGAGTGTAGAGAAACATTATTCAGTGATTCAGTTGAAAGTACTGAAACTGCTTCTGTTAAAAACATGATAAATTCCATTTTTGAAATGTTCACTGAAGTGAAGTCGAGACTATGGAAAATTGAGGAAAACACCAGTACTCTGGAGGAAATTAACAAAAAACTCAGTAACCTATCTATGAGAGTAGAAAAGTCAGAAACAGAGATTGGTAGTATGAAAATTAGGATAAGGGACATGGAAAGTGACTTACAGGGAAATAGTGATATTATGGATCGGGTAAAGGCGGCAAACGATACTGTAGGTAGAAACATTACGAAAATGAAGAAAAATATTGAAGCTTTGGAAAAAAATGAAAACGAAGTCCTTGACGATGTTGATGAATTACATGAAATGATGACAGAATTGAGAGATAGAGCGACCGATGCCCAATGCCGAAGCATAAAATATAATTTGATTTTCTCAGGAATTCCAGAAAAAGTTTGGGACCAACACCAGAGTCCTGATGACGATGAACTGACCTTGAAAAATTTTATTGTACAAAAACTGAAAATTGAAGATGCTCATCAAATAGCTATGGCCAATGTGCATAGAATAGGTCAGCGCGACAGGCGTACAGGTGCGCGTCCAAGGTCGATTATCGCAAAGTTTGTATATTACAAGGACTTAGTTTGGGTAAAACGAAACGCGAAAGAACTAAAAGGGACACATTTCGGGATCAACGAGCAATTCCCAAAGGAAATAGAGGACAAGCGTAAAACTCTGTATCCTGTAGCAAAAGAAGCGAGAAAACAAAACAAAAAAACGGTGTTTAATAGAGATCAGTTGTACATTGATGGAGTGTTATACAAGAGCCCGGATGTTCAGCTCGGCCAGCCTACTCAACAACCGCGTACCAAACGCCGGTGAGTGAACTCTAATCAGCATGAATAGGGACACGCCGGAGGGCAAATCCTTTTCATAGACACTAGTTTTGTTTCAAATGAGTTAATTAGTACAGGAGGTGGCGGTAACAATAATTCTACATGTACATTAAAATTACTGTTGTTAAATGTTTGTGGTATATTGAGAAAAGCCCAGTATCCCGAGTTTCGTGATTTTGTAAATGATTATGAGATTTTATGTCTCTGCGAGTCTAAAACTGACGATTTGGATGTCATTGATTTGCCTGGTTTTAAAACTGAAATGAAAAATAGGGCACATTTCAGAAAAGTGAAGTCGGGTGGTATAGTTATAGCATATAAATATGACTTGGAAAATTATATTCACTTTATAGAAAGTGACAGTAAATATGTCAACTGGTTTAGGATGGATGGGACGAAATTACACTGTGACGATGATTTTTTATTTGGAACAGTTTATGTCCCGCCCGAGAATTCCCAATACTGTGTTGGTGATCCTTTTTCAGAAATTGAGACCGAATACTTAAGATTATCAGCAAATTACAAAAATGTGTCTTTGTTAGGAGATTTTAATGCAAGAACTGCAAGCTTTGTAGATTTTATTGACTATAATGAAATAAACGGTAGAGATCAAACTGAAATTGAAATTCTAGATGAAAGTATTACCAGTCTGAATGAACTGGAAAATTTTGGTATTGTTAAAAATAGGAAGAGCCAGGATTTAATGAAAAATAATTTTGGGA